>NC_141386.1:9408943-9869239 GCF_017979445.1 Akebia trifoliata | reverse complement strand
CGACGTATGAAGCCGAAATGGGCTTTGAAAATCAAAGAAGAAGTTACAAAGCAGATTAACGCTGGATTCTTGGAAGTAGTAGAATACCCTGAGTGGATTGCCAATGTCGTCCCGGTGCCGAAAAATGATGGAAAAGTTAGAATGTGTGTGGATTTTAGAGATTTAAACAAAGCAAGCCCAAAGGATAGTTTCCATTTACTACACATAGATGTTCTAGTAGATAGTACAGCAGGACACGCGTTGTTGTCCTTCATGGATGGATTTTCAGGGTATAATCAGATAAAGATGGATCCTCGAGATATGCAAAAGACGTCGTTCATCCACACAGTGGGGGACCTTCTGCTACAAGGTCATGCCTTTTGGTTTGAAGAAGAACGCTGGAGCTACCTATCAAAGAGCAGCCACGACTTTACTACATGACATGATACACAAAGAGGTCGAAGTCTATGTAGATGATATGATAGTCAAATCCAAAGAACGACTAGGGCATGTTACTGCGTTAGAAAAATTTCTCACAAGGATTCAAAAGTACCAACTCCGCCTCAACCCACAGAAATGTGTATTCGGAGTAACTTCTGGAAAGCTGTTGGGATTTGTAGTCAGTCAGAGAGGAATCGAAGTGGACCCTGTAAGATGTAAAGATTAAAGCTATCCAAGAGATGCCGCCTCCCGAGACTGAAAAACAGATTCGAGTTTTTTCTGGGCAGAATCCAGTATGTTAGCAGGTTCATCGCTCAACTCACTAACGTCTGCGAACCTATTTTCAAGCTTCTTAAGAAGAATGAACCAACAGTTTGGAATGAGCAATGTCAAAAGGCTTTCGACCAAGTCAAGGAGTATCTCTTAAATCCACCTATTTTGGTTCTACCTACACCGGGTGAACCACTTCTTCTTTATTTGTCAGTCACAGAAGAAGCTATGGGATGCATGCTTGCACAGTATGACAAAGATACTCGCAAAGAAAGGGCCATCTACTACATCAGTAAGAAGATGTTAGAGTATGAACGAAAGTATTCATCCTTGGAGAAAACTTGCTTAGCATTGGTATGGGCTACTCAGAGACTCCGGCATTATATGCTGTCTCATTCAATTATCCTATATCTCGGATGGATCCTCTCAAGTATCTTTTTGAGAAAACAGGCATTGACAGGGAGAACCGCACGATGGTTACTGTTGCTATCAGAGTTTGACATCACGCATGTTACACAGAAATCCATCAAGGGGAGAGCTTATAGCAGAATACTTGGCAGATCACCCTGTAGTAGAAGGAATAAGGCCTGTCGATCAATTCCCAGATGAGAACATCTTGCACGTTAAAGAAGAACCGTAGAACCAAACATGGCAGTTATCTTTTGATGGAGCGGCCAATCAAAATGGGTATGGAATAGGGGCAGTCTTGTTATCTCCAGAAGGGTGCCATTTTCCTATCGCTATTAAGTTAGCCTTTTCGAACACTAATAATACGACTGAATATGAGGCGTGCATCGCAGGGCTCAAAGCTGCTTTGAACTTAGGTATTACAAAAATTGAAGTTTTCGGGGATTCAGCTTTGGTCATACATCAGTCATTGGAAGAATGGAAGACTAGGGATGAAAAGTTGAAACCCTATCATGAGTATTTGCTAAACTTAGTCAGTAAGTTTAAAGCTATCCTATTCCAGTACTTGTCAAGGGAGGATAACAGATTCGCTGACTCCTTAGCAACTTTATCTTCAATGATCCATTTGCCCCCTAACATGGAATTGAGACCGATCACTGTTGAAGTCAAAAATAAACCCGCGTACTGCCATCAAATCAACATTGCTACTCGACTACCCGATGGAAAGTCATGGTACACAGACATAAGGAAAGTGTTGGAAAAACAAGAATTCCCGGAAGAAGCATCGATGAAAGAACGACAGACCCTACTAAGATTAGCATCTCAATTTATCCTGTGCGCAGGAAGCTTATACAAAAGATCTTATGATGGGATTCACTTGTCGTGTGTTGATGAAGATCAAGCTGAACAGATAATGATTGAACTACATTCAGGAGAATGTGGCCCTCATATGAGTGGGAAAATGTTAGCTAAGAAGATTATGAGACAAGGATACTATTGGCCCACGATGGAAACAGATTGTCATCACATGGTCAAAACCTGTCATAAGTGCCAAATACATGCGAACTTGATACATGTGCCGCCATCTCAATTAGTGGGTCTGACTTCACCATGGCCATTCTCAGTCTGGGGAATTGACATTATTGGTAAAATATCGCCTAAGGCATCAAACGGGTACGAATACATCCTGGTTGCCATCGATTATTTTACCAAATGGGTTGAAGCTGCCTCTTATGCTGTCCTCACTGCGTCTCGAGTTGCAAAGTTTATTCAAACGAACATCATCAGTTGATATGGGGGTACCTTTTAAACTGATCTCTGATAATAGGTCGTACTTCAAAGCATAAATCATTACTCTATGTTTAAAGTTAAAGATCTGGAAGCACAAATCATCCTCCTACCGTCCTCAGATCAATGGAACGGTTGAAGCAGTTAGTAAGAGTCTCAAGACTATCATCAGGAAAATGTGTCAATCACATCGAGATTGGTCAGAAAAATTATCATTCACGCTATGGACATATCGAACTTCAATTCGATCCTCTACTAGAGCTACTCCCTACTCCTTAGTGTATGGCATGGAAGCAATATTGCCAGTTGAAATGAAAATTTCGTCTCTCAGGGTCTTGTTGGAAAATCATTTGTTAGAAACAGATTGGGTTCGTCAGCAGTATGAAGAATTAAACTTGATTGAAGAAAACGAGTTAAAGCCCTATACCATGTGCAAGCTTATCTAAGAAGAGTCCCGTGCATTTGACAAAAAGGTCAAAGCTCATCCTTTACAAGTCAAGGATTTAACTATCAGACTTCAAAGAAAATTGAACACTCCTCATCGACTATAGGAGAAAGTCTGAACCCAATTGGAGAAATTCATTCATTAAGGAAATACTGTCTGGAAAAGTCGTCAGACTTCAAGATTATGATGAAAGTTAACTACCAGAGTCAACCAACCTTGACCGGATCAAATGGTACTACATTTAAGGAGGCCATCTTTGGCCGAATCAATTTTCCTGCTACCCAGTTCATTATCTCCTTTCTCAGCCCTTTGCAGCCTTTTCAAAAAAAAAAATGATGCCTTTTTCTTTCTCAGCCCGATCACCTAACCTAGGAGAGGGAAAATCCGAACTACGTTTTGGTTTGATCCCAAAATTCTGGGGTACATAGGCAACCTGAGAAGTTACTTCAGGCCCGACCACATCAAAAAAATAAAAATAGATTCCCCGACAAAGAAAAAATCTATAAAAAAAAAAATTCAAAAGAAAAAAATTGTCAAAGTGGGGAAGAAAATTTAAGGAAAGAAAAATAATTTAAAGGAAATGTCACACAAGGGGCATTTGGGTTTTTGAGCCTCAAAATCCCTTTCTTTTTATACCTAGTCCTAAGCTTACCAATGAAAGTCCTCCTAAGTACCGTGCGAGAAGTCAAGGAAGATAGCAAAGCATGATCAGACAGCAACTCCAGAACTTCAGAAGGGCAGAAGAAGAAAAAAATATGCTAAGTTGAAAACCCAAAAAGGACGGCTTACGCAAAAATTAAGGTAAGCTCGCAAGGTTGAAGATCTAAAAGGATGACCCTGGCAACAATCAAAGCAAGGAAAAAAGAAAAAATTGTAAGCTCGCTAGAACGAAAACCTAAAAAGGTGATCTAGGCAAAATCTAGAGCATGCTCGCTAGATTGAAAACCTGGATAGGCAATCTAGGCAAAACTTAGAGCTATCAAAAAAATAAAAGAAAATCTTCGTTGAGTTGAGAAGCTGAAAAGGTAGCCCGAGCCGAAATATCAGAAGTCCGAATGATCAAGTTTCAATACCCAGTTTGAACCAAATATAGACTCAATGGATACAAGTATCTCGTCTATGATTGATCTGAAGAGTTTCATATCCCTAAGTGAACCGACGGGGAAAAGAACAAATTCTATGATGAATTTCAGAAAGAAATATTTTGTTCCAATGTCTTTGAGCCTGACTCAAAATCTTCAATATAAAAAGTCAAAATTAAAAGTTAAACCTTTATTGCGCTTGCGGTAATCAAGGATTTCAAACTTTCATAAAGAGGGCACTTTCTTTTTTCTAAAGAGTACAGTTTCCCCCCTTACACTAGGGGCATTTATTTTCAAATTATATTCAATTATCCCTAGTGCAATGTTCCTTGTCAAACTAGGGGCATTTTTGTTCTGATGCCTAGTCAATTTCAACCCCAAAGGATAAGGTTAACTTTGCATTAAAGGTTACCCTCTTGATAGCAATTTTGAAAACTCCTTAGATTCAAAGAGAGTTAAAATATTTACCAGACCTTCATAAAATCCAACTTTTTATTAAAAAAAAAAGTCAAATGCGAGGTTAATCCCCCGTTTGTTCCCTCAAAGCTTAGTTCATTATTCTTGCACCCTGGGCAGGTAGAATAGAACTTCCTAAAAAAGAAAAAAATTAGCTCATTACTCTTTCACTCCGAGTAGGTAGAGTAGAACTTCCCAGAAAAAATTAGTTCATACTCTTTCACTTTGAGTAGGTAGAGTAGAACTTCCAAAAAAAAAATTTAGTTCATTACTCTTTCACTCCGAGTAGGTAGAGTAGAACTTCCAAAAAAAAAATTAGTTTATTACTCTTTCACCCTGGGCAGGTAGAGTAGGACTCCCAAAAAATTAGTTCATTACTCTTTCACTCCGAGTAGGTAGAGTAGAACTTCCCAAAATAATTAATTCATTACTCTTTCACCCTGGGCAGGTAGAGTAGGATTACCAAAACAATTAGTTCATTACTATTTCACTCCAAGTAGGTAGAATAGAACTTCCCAAAATAATTAGTTCATTACTCTTTCACCCTGGGTAGGTAGAGTAGGACTCTCAAAAAGCTTGGTTCATTACTCTTTCACTCCGAGTAGGTAGAGTAGAACTTCCAAAAAAAAATTAGTTCATTACTCTTTCACCCTGGGCAGGTAGAGTAGGACTCCTAACAAATTAGTTCATTACTCTTTCACTCTGAGTAGGTAGAGTAGAACTTCCCAAAAAAATTAGTTCATTACTCTTTCACCCTGGGCAAGTAGAGTAGGACTTCTAAAAAGCTTAGTTCATTACTCTTTCACTCCGGGTAGGTAGAGTAGAACTTCCCAAAAAAAATTTAGTTCATTACTCTTTCACTCTGAGTAGGTAGAGTAGAAGTAGAACTTCCAAAAAAAATTAGTTCATTACTCTTTCACCCTGGGCAGGTAGAGTAGGACTCCTAAAAAATTAGTTCATTACTCTTTTACCCTGGGTAGGTAGAGTAGGACTTCTAAAAAGATTAGTTCATTACTCTTTCACTCCGAGTAGGTAGAGTAGAACTTCCAAAAAAAAAACAAAAATAGTTCATTACTCTTTCACTCCAGGTAGGTAGAGTAGAACTTCCCAAAAAAAAATTTAGTGCATTACTCTTTCACTCTGAGTAGGTAGAATAAGACTCTCAAAAAAATATAAATTTATTACTCTTTCACCTAGAGTAGGTAGAGTAGGACATTTAACTTTCTCCCAACCTTTGCTCAGATATGTCTCAAATATCATTCAAATTTTCTCGAGATTTGTTTTACTCAGATTTTAATCAATTTCACACAGTGCACACACTTGCACTTTTTAGTCAGGGAGAATTCTCTAAAATTCAAGGATCTGACACTGTCAGTGAGAGCTCTCGCTCAAGGACCTGACAATCTTTTAATTCGGGGAGAGTTTTACCCTCAAGGATCCGAACACCCCGACGAATTGCTAAATCAGGCTGCAAAATGAACTGTCACTAGCTTTGGCATTCAGATATCGCACTATCTACCAAAATAGATTTGCTATCTAGTTTGCTTCAACCCTCTGCCAAAGAGGGGCATCTGTAGACACTTCATTTTTGCACTCGCCTGATTAATCAACTCGTCAATCCGATTGCAATGATTCCCAATGATGGATGTGTATTCCATTGCTTTATTTCGTTACCAGATGTGTTTCAGAAATCCGGATGAGGTATCTCGAATTGACAAAACCTTAGAAACCACGCTACGCTTGGAAAATACGACCCCAGAAACATAGAAATCATCATCTTGCAGACCAAAAAGAAACTTCATGATAAAAATCACTAAAAAATTACCAACTTACCAAAATACCCCTAACCTCAAAACAACCCTAGAGCCTACGTTACGCTTAGGAAAACTCTCTCGAACACATAAAATAACAAATCGGAACCAAATAAATCATTTCACCAATTTTAACAGAATTTTACAAAATATGAAAATGCCCCTCATAAAGTTCACAATCATTTCACATAAAAATTTTCATAAATGACACAAACCAACATTCTCATTGAATTCCTTACGAAAAACCGATTCTAAAACATCCTAGAACATTAAAAACCGACTTGAAACGTGAAAAGTCCTCTCCGGGGGCAAAACAGTAATTTCACAATTTTCATAATTAAAAATTTTGAAATTAATAAATAAAATATTAAATAATTAAAGTGAAACATTGATGAAATTAATTTAAAAATTTGAACCTAAAAAATCGATCAATCGGACTTTCGGGTAAAATTGTTGAGGGTTCGTGGGATATTTCTTTAAGGACCCCTCCATTTGGGGGTCCAAAGAATTAAAGAAATAATGGAAGGGTGTTCTCCAAAATTTAAAGTCAATCAAGCAAGACTGTAGTCAAAGTATTAAAGTCAATCAAGTGAGACTAAAGTCAAAATTAAAGTCAATTAAGCAAGACTGAAGTCAAAATATTAAAAGTCAATCAATTAAGACTAAAGTCAAAACATTAAAAGTCAATCAAATAAGACCAAAAGTCATAATAGAATTCTAATTAAATAATAACTCTATCTAATAGAGTTCTAACTTAAAAACAATTCTACCTAAAACAATTCTAATTAAAACACAATTCTACCTAAAATAAATCTAACTAAAACACAACTTTAATTAAAAGATCTCTAATTAAACACTAACTCTATCCAAATCAACCCCTAAAAACATCTATAAATAGAGGTGCTCACACCCTATTTTCGTATCAAATCATAAATCCTAAGAGAAGTAGGTCTAGAAGCTCCCCTAGCCCCCCATAAACCCTAGTTTTGGAGCCCCAACTCCTTATCTAACATCTCCCCTTCGATTTTAGCATAAGAAATGCCTAAAAGCCTTCCAAAAACACCCCCAAATCCGCAACAAACTTGAAGAGTTCAGATCCGAAAGCAAGGAGATACCTCGGTCTAGGAGATCCGAAGTCAAATCCGGAGACAGAACGAAGCAAGGGAGCACGGTACAAGGAGCTCTTTTTGTCAGATCTGAGGGAACAAAGTCCTTGCTATCGGAAAGGTAAATTTTTATTTTTATTTATTTTTATCTAGGTTTTAGCAATGTAATTTACTTGGGAATTTAGTAGAGACCGACTTTGGCCGGGCGGGGTTGGTGCCTAACACCTTCCAATCCCGTAACATGATCCCCGAATTCAGTTTTTTTGGTTTTAGATTAGTTTTTATCCATTTAGAGTCATTAATCGGTTCCTAGACCGTAATAACTAGGTGGCGACTCCCAACCTCAAGGGTCAAAAGCGGATCCGCGTACCCCGCGGATCGAGGGCGGTTTCAGGACTTTCATAGGTAAGCTTAAGATTGGGTATAAAAAGAAAGGAATTTTGAGGCTTAAAAACCCGAATGCCCTTTGTGTGGCATTTTCTTTTAAATTTTCTCTTTTCCTTTGAACATTTTTTCCTATTTGACAATATTTTTTTTGTAGGAAATATATATATATATATATATTTTCTTTTATTTTGATGTGGTTGGGCTTGAAGTAACTTCTCAAGTTGCCTATGTACCCCAGAAATTTTTGGGATCAGACCAAAACATAGTTCGAATTTTTTCTTCCCCTAAGTTGGGTAATCAGGTTGAGAACGAAAAATGTATATTTCTTTTGAAAAAAGGCTGCAAAGGGGTTGAGAAAGGCTATATTTAATTGGGTAATAGGAGAATTGATTCGGTCAAAGATGACCTCCTTAGATGTAGTACCTTTTGATTTGGTCAAGGTTGGTTGGTTCTGGTAATTCAATTCTATCATGATCTTGAAGTTTGATAGCTTTTCCAGTAATATTTCCTTGATGATGAACGGACCTCTCCAATTTGGTTTGAACTTCCTTTTAGGGTCAAATATAAGTGTCTGATTCTCTTTGAGTACCAAATCCCCGACTTGTCAGTGACGGTCTTGATCTTTTTGTCAAACGCACGGATGACTCTTATTTGATAAGCCTGTACGTGGTACAAAGCTCTTAGTCATTTTTCTTCGATCAAATTTAATTCTTCATACCGTTGACGAACCCAATCTACTTCTGACAACTGACTTTCCAACAAGACCCTGAGAGATGGGATTTCCATTTCGACTGGTAAAATTGCTTCCATGCCATACACTGAAGATTAAGGAGTAGCTCCAATAGATGATTAAATTGAAGTTTGATATGCCCATAGTGCAAACGGTAATTTCTCTAACCAATCCCAATGTGATTAACACATTTCCTGATGATTGTCTTAAGGTTCTTATTGGCTGCTTCAACTGCTCTATTGGTCTGAGAATGGTAAAGAAATGACTTATGATGAGTGATTTTGAACTTTGAACACAGTGTAATAACTTCAGCTTTAAAGTGTGACCCGTTATCAGAAATCAATTCCGAAGGTACCCCGTATCGACTGATGATGTTCGTTTGGATAAATTTTGCAACTCGAGATGCAGTGAGGACAGCATAGGAGGCAGCTTCAACCCACTTAGTAAAATAATCGATAGCAACTAGAATGTATTCATGCCCATTTGGTGCCTTAGACGATATTTTACCAATAATGTCAATTTCCCAAATTGAAAATGGCCACGATGAAGTCAAACCAACTAATTTGGAAGGTGGCACATATATGAGATTTGCGTGTATTTGCTATTTGTGGCAGGTCTTGACCCTTGTCTCATAATTTTCCCACTCATATGAGTACCACAGTCCCCTGAATGTAGTTCAACTATTATCTATTCAGCCTGATCTTCATCAACGCGTGACAAATGAATCACATCATAAGACCTTTTATATAAACTTCATGTGCACAGGATGAATTAAGATGCTAATCTTAGTAGGATTTGTTGTTCCTTCCTCGATGTTTCTTTCTAGAATTCTTATTTTTCCAACACTCTTTTTATATCTGTGTACCATGGCTTTCCATCGGGTAGTCGAGTAGCAATGTTGATCTGATAGCAATATGCAGGTTTGTCTTTGACTTCGACGGTAATCGGCCTCAATTTCATGTTAGGGGGTAAATGGATCATTAAAGAGAGAGTGCCTAAAGCGTCAGCAAATCTATTATCTTCCCTTGACAGGTGCTGGAACAGGATAGCTTTAAACTTACTCACTAAGTTTAATAGATACTCATGGTAAGGCTTTAACTTTTCATTCCTAATTTTTCATTCTTTCAATGATAGATGTATGACCAAAGCTGAATCCTCGAACACTTCAATTTCTATAATGCCTAGATTCAAAGTAACTTCAAGTGCAGCGATGCACGCTTCATATTAAGTTGTATTATTGGTGTTAGAAAAGGCTAACTTAATAACGATAGGAATGTGGCATCCTTCTGGAGAAAACAAAACTGCACCTATTCCATACCCATTCTGATTGGCAGCCCTATCAGAGTAAAGCTGCCGTGTTTGACTCTACGGTTCTTCTTCAACATACAAGATATTCTTATTTAGGAACTGATCAATAGGGTTTATTCCTTCTACCACTGGATGATCTGCCAAGTATTCTGCCACAGCTCTCTCCTTGATAGATTTCTGCATAACATGCGTGATGTCAAATTCTGATAACAACAACAGCCATCGTGCTATTCTCCCTATCAGTGTCGGTTTCTCGAAGAGATATTTGAGAGAATCCATCTGAGATAGCAAGATAACTGAATGAGATAGCATATAGTGCCGGTGTCTCTGAGTAGCCCATACCATTGCCAAATAAGTTTTTCTAAGGCCAAATACTTTCGTTCATACTCTAACATATTTTTGCTGATATAATAGATAGTCCTTTATTTGCGATTATCTTTGTCATACTATGCAAGCATGCATCCCATAGCTTCTTCTATGACTGAAAGATAAAGAAGAAATGGTTTACCCGGTGTAAGTGGAACCAAAATAAGCAGGTTCAAGAGATATTCCTTGACTTCATCGAAAGTCTTTTAGCATTGCTCATTCTAAATTGTTGGTTCATTTTTCTTGAGAAGCTTGAAAATAGGTTCGTAAACATTGGTGAGTTGAGCGACGAATCTGCTGACATACTGGATTCTGCCTAAGAAACCTCGAATCTATTTTTCAATTTCAGGCGGTTGCATTTCTTGGATGGCTTTAATCTTTATAGGGTCTACTTCGATCCCTCTTTGACTGATCACAAATACCAATAATTTTTTAAAAGTTAATCCAAATACATATTTCTGCTGGTTGAGACGGAGTTGGTACTTTTGAATCCTTGTAAGAAACTTTTTTAGTGCAGCAATGTGCCCCAGTCATTTCTTAGACTTGACTATCATATCATCTACATAAACTTCTACTTCCTTGTGTATCATATCGTGCAGTAAAGTTGTGGCTGCTCTTTGGTAGGTGGCTCCAACGTTCTTTCAATCAAAAGGCATAACCTTGTAACAAAATATTCTCCACTGTGTGATAAACGATGTTTTTTGCATATCCCAAGGATTCATTTTTATCTAATTGTACCTTGAAAAATCATTCATGAAGGATAGCAACGCGTGTCCCGCTGTAGACACCCCATTTTTGCATCCGCCTGATTAATCAACTCGTCAACCCGATCGCAATGATTCCCAATGATGGATGTGCATTCCATTGTTTTATTTTGTTATCCGATATGTTTCAGAAATCCGGATGAGGTATCTCGAATTGACAAAATCTTAGAAATCACGCTACGTTAAAAAAATACGACCTTAGAAATATAGAAATCATCATCTTGCAGACCAAAAAGAAGTTTCACGATAAAAATCACTAAAAATTGACCAAATTACCAAAATACCCCTAACCTCAAAACAACCCTAGAGCCTACGTTACGCTTAGGAAAACTCTCTGGAACACATAAAATAACAAATCGGAATCAAATAAATCATTTCGCCAATTTTAACAGAATTCGACAAAATTACGAAAATGCCCCTCATAAAGTTCATGACCATTTCACACAAAAAATTTCATAAATGATACAAACTAATATTTTCATTGAATTTATTATGAAAAATCGATTCTAAAACATCCTAGAACATTAAAAACCGACTTAAAACGTGAAAAGTCCTCTCCGGGGGCAAAACGATAATTTCACAAATTTCATAATTAAAAATTTTGAAATTAATAAATAAAACATTAAATAATTAAAGTGAAACATTAATGAAATTAATTTAAAATTTTGAACCGAAGAAATCGATCAATCGGATTTTCAAGTAAAATTGTTGAGGGTTCGTGAGATATTTCTTTAAGGACCCCTCCATTTGGGGGTCCAAAGAATTAAAGATATTTTAAAGGGGGGTTCTCCCAAAATTAAAAGTCAATCAAGCAAGACTAAGGTCAAGGTATTAAAGCTAATCAAGTGAGACTAAAGTCAAAATTAAAGTCAATTAAGCAAGACTGAAGTCAAGATATTAAAAGTCAATCAATTAAGACTAAAGTCAAAACATTAAAAGTCAATCAAATAAAACCAAAAGTCATAATAGAGTTCTAATTAAATAATAACTCAATCTAATAGAGTTCTAACTTAAAAACAATTATACCTAAAACAATTCTAATTAAAACACAATTCTACCTAAAACAAGTCTAACTAAAACACAACTCTAATTAAAAGAACTCTAATTAAATACTAACTCTATCCAAATCAACCCATAAAAACATCTATAAATAGAGGTGCTCACACCCTATTTTCGTATAAAATCATAAACCCTAATAGAAGTAGGTATAGAAGCTCCCCTAGCCCTCCATAAACCCTAGTTTTGGAGTCCCAACTCCTTACCTAACATCCCCTCTTCAATTTTAGTCTAGAAAACACCTAAAATCCCTCTAAAAACACCCCTAAATCCGCAACAAACTTGAAGAGTTCAGATCCAAAAACAAGGAGATACCTTGATCTAGGAGATCCGAAGTCAAATCCGGAGACAGAACGAAGCAAGGGAGTACAGTACAAAGAGCTCTTTTTTTGCCAGATCTGAGGGAGCAAAATCCTTGCTATCGGAAAGGTATGAAATTTTTTTTTATTTTTATCTAGGTTTTTTACCAATGTGATATATTTGGGAAGTTAGTAGAGACCGGCTTTGGCCGGGCGGGGTAGGTGCCTAACACCTTCAAACCCCGTAACATGATCCCCGAATTCAGATTTTTTATGGTAGATTAGTTCTTTTTATCCATGTTAGAGTCAGTTTGATTCCTAGACCACAATAACTAGGTGGCGACTCCCAAACTTCAAGGGTCAAAAGCCGATCCGCGCACCCCGCGGATCGAGGGCGCTTTCAGTGGCGACTCCACTGGGGACTATTAAGGATCGAACTTGAAAAACCCTAAGTATGGGAGCATTGCCAAGATGACCTAGTTTTTTTTATTATTTAGTTTGATTTATTTTATTTATTTTTTCTGTTTATTTATTTTTTTTCTTGATTGTAGAAGATTTTGACTATTGCATTTTTTTTCCAATTAAGGATCACTTTTTGATGACCCCTAAATAGTGAAAGATTCAAATTGACCTATGATAATGATGGAATGATGAAGGTTGGACAGAAATATTAAAACGTTTTTAGATAATATTCTAGTGAAAATTAAGTCTGAGAGCCTCTTAATAAAATATAGATCTCGTCGAGAAGATTAATTTAGAATCTGATTTCACTCAATTTCGTTATCGGAAGCCTTAGATATCATCGATGCAAGTTCAATCTGTAAATCTAGAATTATTTCTGAATGAAAGTTGGGACAGCAATGTTAAAACTTTTTTAAATAATATTCTAGTGAGAATTAAGTCTGGGAGCCTGTAAATAAAACATAGATCTCGTCGAGTAGATTAATTTAGAATCTGAGTTCACTCAATTTCGTTATCGGAAGCCTTAGATATCATCGATGCAAGTTTAATCTGTAAATCTGGAATTATTTCTGAATGAAAGTTGGGACAGCAATGTTAAAACTTTTTTACAGAACATTCTAGTGAGAATTAAGTCTGGAAACCTATTAACAAAACATAGATCTCATCAAATAGATTAATTTACAACTTGAGTTCACTCAATTTCGTTATTGGAAGCCTTAGATATCATCGATGCAAATTCAATCTGTAAATCTGGAATTATTTCTGAATGAAAGTTAGGACAGCAACGTTAAAACGTTTTTACAGAACATTCTGGTGAGAACTATGTCTGGACACCTATTAATAAAATGTAGATCTCATCGAGTAGATTAATTTAGAACTTGAGTTCACTCGATTTCGTTATCGAGAGCCTTAGATATCATCGATACAAGTTCAGATTGTATTTTCCTAATTCACAGAAAATCTGAATTTATCTAATGTTGGCACAATTAATGTTCTTGAGAGTGAGCTCATCTCAACCATTGTCATTCTATCATCAATGTAACACCTTTTGGAATCTCGATTTATTTTGGATCACCCAAAAGTGATCATTGATTGGACCTTAAAAATTATAAAAATTATGCCTATTGCAATGTTTGTTTGATCATTATCATATGCCATATTTATTGATTAATTTACCATGATCTTGCTTGAAATACATGATTGATGTTGATCGTAATGTTAATGTGCTTATGTGATGAGAATAATGTGATCTTAATTAAATATTCATATGATTTGAATGATTTTGGTTTTGATTAAATGTATGATTGGTTTGATTGGATCCATGGGCCCATTTGTTTGAAAAAGGTCCCGGGCACACCCCACCCTGTTTTGCACACACCACATGCACGTTTACTGTTTTACTCACTTACACGTCCCATTTAGCCAACGTGGCACTAGTGCGTGGCCCGGTCTCTTCGTAGATGCGACATCATTCATGAAACCCACAACTCCAGTCACGTACCTTAGGGTATATCAAACTGGGGCATCAATACCATCTGATCAGGTGATTCTGAGAAGTATGTTGATGCACCCAGGCTGGAGCGACCTGATCCTTTGACTTATTGTAAGCCACACAGTCACATGTCTCGATTGCCAACGCAGTACTAGTACGTGGTCGGTCCCCTCGTGGGATGCCAAACCATTTATGAAAGCTACAACTCTTGACTCGTACCCATAGGTATAAAAGATAGTCTAAGTATATCAATTGCATTTCTTGGTCAAAACTGGTGCCTAAGCAAGATCTTTCTCCGCTGTACCCTACTGTACGAGGGGGATAGACTACGTCTATTCTAGACGAGAGGTATTTAAGTGGGCCCTTGCTCAGCATTGTGCGCCACCTCTCAACTGGAGATCGAACTGGCTGTTTTTGGCTTTAGAGAAGTGAATTGAGATTTTAGATTATCACCTATACGGTATATCAAACCAAGTCACCATGTATCGAAAGGTATATAGGTGTGCTTGGGCAAGGGTGGCTAGATAAAAATGCATTGCACGTAGTAAACCTAGAGTCTAGAAGCCTTCCTATAGGTCACGACCCGAATTGACTATGGGTGTTCCTGGGTTGCTTTATTCAATCCAACCAACAGGTAGGTGGGCAGACTGATCCAGAATAATCAAACAAAATCCGCAACATCGGTCCGACCCAATCGGTGAAATGTACTGATTAATTTGAACCACTTAAACCAGTTGACCCAATGGACAAATGGATCAAACTGATCAATACCAAATCAGTTGGACTAATTGGTTTCACTTTTAAAGATCCAGACCACTTTATCTAGAAAGATTCGATCTTAAGATCAAATTAATTTATCTGATCAAAGGTTCAATCCCAATCAGGGGTAGACCCGCATCTAACATTTCTCACTTTCTTGGTCACTATAGACTTATAGTGCATTTGGATTTGATTTTCCGTCAGACGTGGACTATTTTATGTCAAAACTTTAATCATGTGGTTAAGAGTCAAACCTTTAGAGTCAATGGTTAACCTTGGTTTACTTCCAATCAGGTGATAATTGGTCTTAAACGTTCTAAACCTCCATCTGTACCACTTTGGGTCCGTGAAAAGAGTCATCTTTCTAGAGTACCATTGCCAAGTAGTCAGTCATTGCCACAAGAAGAAACGAGTACCATGGATGAAGCTGCGCTCCGTCAGATTTTAGAATCTTTTCAAGCCCAGATTATTGCCTCTGTGCAAACACAAATTGAATCCCTGAAAATTGAAAAGGGAAAAGATAAAGCTATAGAACCTCAGGATGTGTTTGACCTCGTTGAAAACCAAGAAGATGATCAGTTACACGTCGACCCTGTCCTAGCTTATCGAATAACTCAAGTTGAAACTGCTTTGAAGAACATCAAAGACCCTGATGATCTTACTTTTGGATTAGGGTCAATAACCTTGTTTCCCACGGTCCGTCTACCAGAAAAGTTCACAATGCCAGATATGGAGAAGTTTGACGGTATTGGATGCCCTAGGACTCACTTAAAAGTATATGTCGGCATAATGCAATCTCAGGGTCTAAGTGAAGAACAGATGGCTCAACTTTTTCAAAGAACCCTGACAGGTCCTGCACTACGCTGGTTAATGTCATTGGACTCATCTCGGGTAAGAACATGGCATGAATTGATGAAGGAGTTTATTGGTCGGTACTCATTCAACACAGATATTGAACTTACAAGAAGAGACCTAGAAACTACTAAACAGAAACCCGGAGAAACTTTCACTGAGTTTATTGCTCGATGGAGAGCTAAAGCCGCTCAATTGTGGGACCGACCTCAAGAGAAGGAACAAGTCAAGATTATCCTCAGGAATCTCACTCCAAATTATGCCAAGTATTTGATGCCTCAGTACCTTCCTACTTTTCAATCCCTCCTTGAGGCTGGAAATCAAGTTGAGGATGCCTATTTCTCTGGACTTTTTGGTAACCCGTCTAAATCAAAACCCAAACATTTCAAACCTAATGTCAATTCCTTACAAGTGGCCAACACCTCCTTCGCACTATCTCCACAAGCTACTCAGCCTTCACAAGCTAAGCCTAGGAGACAGTTTGCCAATCTTAGAATGTCCCTTAGTGTTGCTTATCAAAAATTGATGAAAAGGGGATTGCTGGCACCTTTACAACCTAAGCCGTTACCTAATCTTCTTCCCCCAAACATGGATAATGGGCAATTCTGTGAATTCCATCAGATGCCTGGTCATATTCTTGACAGGTGTATTACTCTCCGACATGCTATCCAAGACCTTATTGAGCAAGGAAAAGTCACCATACCCACTCTTACTACTCTCAATGTTAAGACTAACCCTTTGCCTACCTTTCAAAATCAACCCCCTCCTACTCTGAACCTAATATCAATATCCAAACCTGAATCAGTTGATCCAATTTCCTTCATTCACCCAATCGGTCTAAACAGTGCATTCGCTCCATGCCAGAATGAACTCAACTACCCTAAGGCAATGACAGACTGAAGAATAGAGAAATTATTGAAGCAATGGGTTGTCCCGCATATGATAAGAATATGAAGAGATAGTAAAAACAGACAAATTCAAGTCATCCATCAAAGATAACTGAAGTGGCATAGACTCTAGAATTGTGTTCCTCCATTCATAATGATGTCATAGTTTTTTTTAGCTTTAGTTGCGTCAGTCTTTGAATTCAGTTAGTCATCTTTATTTTTGGGTTTTAGTAAGGTTTGTCAGTCTATGTTCTTTTCAATTCCAATAAATAAAGAAGCTTTTGATTATCTTGTGTGCAATAATGATGTGAATATAAAATCTAACATGAGAAATGACTTAAAGCTCACTAACCAAATTTGATAAATATTGGAATTAAAAAGTATACTCAAGAAGTGCAAATTGGTAATACGTTATCCTTAGGAGAATATGAGAGAATAGTAAACTTACTTGAGAAATTCAACAACGTTCCTGCATGGTCTCGTGAGAATACATGGATGGATTGCACCAAAATAGATCAAATCCTAAAGTTGAGGGTGAACTTCAAAATCAAAGATTATCAAGAATGATGTAGTTGAAACCATCAACTAAGGTGTTAAGATCTACAAGAAAGGATTCATCATATTTTTCACTTAAGAAAGAAGAGTTCTCATTCGCGAAAGAATATAAGATTTTTTCGAAGTTTGGAAAAGGTTGAACGAGTCAACGTTAAATACAAAGAAGTCAATCACACTCAAGTTTGTAAAAGAAGACTGAAGATTTCTCTTTATCAGAAAAAGATTGAAGATTATTCATTCTTAGAAGAAGATTGAAGATTACTCATTTTCAGAAAGAAGACCTTGCTTGACAGAGCAATCCAAATATCAAATTCTTGAAATTTTGACCAAGTCGAGCAGCATTCACAAAAGGAGGCCTTCATTGGTCGAACCATTTTCCTGTCTTACCAAGATGAAGATAACCTTCTTTAGCCCCTCGCAGCCTTTAAAAAAAATCAATAGCATTTTTTTTCTAAACCACACCGACCAACTTTGGGAGGGAATCTTAGTATGAACTACGTTTTGACCTGATCCCAAAAGAAAAAATAATATATTTGGGGTACGTAGGCAACCTGAGAATTACTTCAGGCCCGGTCATGAAAAAATATATTCTCTTAAGGAAAGTATCATCCAAAAGGAAAATCCCCTATTAAAAGGTTCAAAAGAAGATAATGCCAAACTAGGGGCATTAGCAAAAAAAAAAAAGAATGCCAAACTAGGGGCATTAGAAAAAAGAATCAAAAGAATTGATAAAAAGAAAAGAATGCCAAACTAGGGGCATTTAGAAAAAAAAATCAAAATAATTGACAGAAAAAAAAGAATATAAGACTAGGGGCATTTTGGGAAGTTGAGCCTTATATCTTTTCTTTCTAAGCCATATCCTAAGCCCACCTATTAAGTCCTCTTGAATGCTAATTGACTCGGTTAAGGTGCAGGGAACTGAGAAGTTGTCGAGTTGGTTATACAAGATCATCAAGAAAAAAAAGAGAAGCCCGCTAAGTCGAAAACCTGAAAAGGCGACTTAGGCAAAATTTAGGGCATAATCATAAAAAAGAAAGCCTGCTAGGTTGAAAACCTGAAAAGACGACTTCGGTAAAAATCAAGGCATCATCAGAAAAGAAAAATAAAGCCCGCTAGATTGAAAACCTGAAGAGACGATCTTGGTAAAAATTAGGGCATCATCAAATGGAGGAAAGGAAAGTCATCAAGAAGAAAAATTCAGAAGGAAGCTTGTACAGAAATTACAGAACCATTCAAGCCACGATATTTGTCTTTTAGCCAAGAGCTCACATCCGATGAAGACAATATTGAAGTCGAAAAAAATCAGAAGTCATCTTGAACATTGTAGGATCTTCAAAAGTATGTTTACTTGTTCAAGTGTTTGCTAATGGAAGATGTAGAATCATCAACCACTTTGAAGAGGAAGATCTTCTATTCTAATATTTATTAAGATTTTTTAAGTCCAGCTCAAGCATTTTTCAAAAGAAATTCTAAAGAAAATGATCAATTCTTTATTGCACATATGATAATCTTAAGAATCTTAAATTTAAGAGAATGTTAGTTCTTCTATCTGTCATACATCAGAGTTCATATTTTTCAAGCGTAATCCATTTTATCAGTCTCGTAGTCAAGTTCCAATTAAAGCCAACCTTGAAACTAGGGGCATTTTTGAAAGTCATTTAATTCCAAAGTTTTGTTCTTAATCACATGATA
This sequence comes from Akebia trifoliata, assembly GCF_017979445.1. Taxonomy (NCBI): domain Eukaryota; kingdom Viridiplantae; phylum Streptophyta; class Magnoliopsida; order Ranunculales; family Lardizabalaceae; genus Akebia; species Akebia trifoliata. The sequence continues at coordinate 9,850,345 of NC_141386.1, read as the reverse complement.
AAAATGAAAATCTTATTTAAAAGTCCGATGAAGTCAATGAGAATTATGAATCCAAATACATGATAAGCTAATAAAGGCCTGATCTTTCAAACTTTGAGCTCGATTTTGAATCATAGAATCAATTAATAGGATTGCTTAAGTTCTTATAAACTAAGCCCGAGAAACGTGACTTAGTAAGTTCGAGTCTGAGAAATGAGACTCCAATTTTTTGAATCGTAGAATGAATAGGCTTTTTGAAGTGCCTACAAACCTAAGTTCGAGTCCGAGAAACGAGACTCCAACTGTTTGAATCATAGAATGAATAGGCTTTTTGAAGTGCCTACAAACCTAAGTTCGAGTCCGAGAAACGAGACTCCAACTGTTTGAATCATAGAATGAATAGGCTTTTTGAAGTGCCTATAAACCTAAGTTCGAGTCCGAGAAACGAGACTCCAACTTTTTGAATCATATAACGAATAGGATTTTTGAAGTGCCCATAAACCTAAGTTCGAGTCCTAGAAACGAGACTCCAACTTCTTGAATCATAGAATGAATAGGCTTTTTGAAGTGCCTACAAACTTAAGTTTGAGTCCGAGAAACGAGACTCCAACTTTTTGAATCATAGAAGGAGTAGGTTTTTTGAAGTGCCTACAAACCTAGGTTCGAGTCCGAGAAATGAGACTCCAACTTTTTGAATCATATAATGAATAGGCTTTTTGAAGTGCCTACAAACTTATGTTCGAGTCCGAGAAATGAGACTCCAACTTTTTGAATCATATAATGAATAGGCTTTTTGAAGTGCCTATAAACCTAAGTTCGAGTCTGAGAAACGAGACTCCAACTTTTGGAATCATAGAATGAGTAGGCTTTTTGAAGTGCCTATTAACTTTAGTTCGAGTCCGAGAAACAAGACTCTAATTTTGATAGGTTTGTTTAAGTTCCTATAAACCTTAGCCAGAGTCCGAGAAACGAGACTCCAACTTTTTTGAATCATAGAATGAATTAACAAGATTGTTTAAGTTCCTTAGCCCGAGAAGTATGGCTACAATAGGCTCGAGTCCGATAAACGAGACTCAAACTTTTTCGAACTTTAAAAAAGAATTTCAAATAGGATTTAACGAAGTTCCTATAATGTTATGACTCCGATTACCACATTGTTAAATCTTACCATGATTGTTTTCGTTGCATAAGTGCATTTCAATTTTGAATCATTATTGTCAGTGAGAGAAGATCTCTAGGACCTGACACATTTTTACTCAGTAAGCATCACACCATTGCACACACGTGATCTTTTACATTAGTCAAGGAGAATTTTCTAAAATTCGAGGATCTGACATCATCAGTGAGAGTTCAAGCTCGAAGACCTAACAACCTTTTAGTTCGGGGAGAGTTTTACGCTCAAGGATCCGAACACCCTGACGAATTGCTAAATTAGGCTGCAAAATGAACTGTCACTAGCTTTGGCATTCGGATATCGCACTATCTACCGAAATAGATTTGCTATCTAGTTTGCTTCAACCCTCTGCCAAAGAGGGGCATCTGTAGACACCCCATTTTTGCATCCGCCTGATTAATCAACTCGTCAACCCGATCGCAATGATTCCCAATGATAGATGTGTATTCCATTGTTTTATTTTGTTATCCGATATGTTTCAGAAATCCGGATGAGGTATCTCGAATTGACAAAATCTTAGAAATCACGCTACGTTAGGAAAATACGACCCTAGAAATATAGAAATCATCATCTTGCAGACCAAAAAGAAGTTTCACGATAAAAATCACTAAAAATTGACCAAATTACCAAAATACCCCTAACCTCAAAACAACCCTAGAGCCTATGTTACGCTTAGGAAAACTCTCTCGAACACATAAAATAACAAATCGGAATCAAATAAATCATTTCGCCAATTTTAACAGAATTCGACAAAATTACGAAAATGCCCCTTATAAAGTTCATGACCATTTCACACAAAAAATTTCATAAATGACACAAACTAATATTTTCATTGAATTTCTTACGAAAAATCGATTCTAAAACATCCTAAACATTAAAAACTGACTTAAAACGTGAAAAGTCCTCTCTAAGGGCAAAACAGTAATTTCACAAATTTCATAATTAAAAAATTTGAAATTAATAAATAAAACATTAAATAATTAAAGTGAAACATTAATGAAATTAATTTAAAATTTTGAACCGAAGAAATCGATCAATCGGATTTTTAAGTAAAATTGTTGAGGGTTCGTGAGATATTTCTTTAAGGACCCCTCTATTTGGGGGTCCAAAGAATTAAAGATATTTTAGAGGGGGGTTCTCCCAAAATTAAAAGTCAATCAAGCAAGACTAAGGTCAAGGTATTAAAGTTAATCAAGTGAGACTAAAGTCAAAATTAAAGTCAATTAAGCAAGACTGAAGTCAAGATATTAAAAATCAATCAATTAAGACTAAAGTCAAAACATTAAAAGTCAATCAAATAAGACCAAAAGTCATAATAGAGTTCTAATTAAATAATAACTCAATCTAATAGAGTTCTAACTTAAAAACAATTCTACCTAAAACAATTCTAATTAAAACACAATTCTACCTAAAACAAGTCTAACTAAAACACAACTCTAATTAAAAGAACTCTAATTAAATACTAACTCTATCCAAATCAACCCATAAAAACATCTATAAATAGAGGTGCTCACACCCTATTTTCATATAAAATCATAAACCCTAATGGAAGTAGGTCTAGAAACTCCCCTAGCCCTCCATAAACCCTAGTTTTGGAGTCCCAACTCCTTACCTAACATCCCCTCTTCAATTTTAGTCTAGAAAACAACTAAAATCCCTCTAAAAACACCCCTAAATCCGCAACAAACTTGAAAAGTTCAGATCCAAAAATAAGGAGATACCTTGATCTAGGAGATCCGAAGTCAAATCCAGAGACAGAACGAAGCAAGGGAGTACAGTACAAGGAGCTCTTTTTTTGCCAGATCTGAGGGAGCAAAATCCTTGCTATCGGAAAGGTATGAAATTTTTTTTTTTTTTTATCTAGGTTTTTTAGCAATGTGATATATTTGGGAAGTTAGTAGAGACCGGCTTTGGCCGGGCGGGGTTGGTGCCTAACACCTTCCAACCCCGTAACATGATCCCCGAATTCAGATTTTTTATGGTAGATTAGTTCTTTTTATCCATGTTAGAGTCAGTTTGGTTCCTAGACCACAATAACTAGGTGGCGACTCCCAAACCTCAAGGGTCAAAAGCGGATCCGCGCACCACGTGGATCGAGGGCACTTTCACCCGCTGTACTATCTACTAGAACATCTGTGTGATAAAGAAAAACTGTCTTTTGGGCTTGTCTTGTTTAGATCTCTAAAATCCACACACATTCTTACTTTTTCGTCTTTTTTAAGTACTAGGTGAAAGCGCCCTCGATCCGCGGGGTGCGCGGATCCGCTTTTGACCCTTGAGGTTTGAGAGTTGCCACCTAGTTATTATGGTCTAGGAACCAAACTGACTGTGAAACGGATAATGAACTAATCTACTATAGAAAATCTGAATCCGGGGATCATGTTACGGGGTTGGAAGGTGTTAGGCACCAACCCCGCCCGGCCATTGCCGGTCTCTACTTATCCCAAATAAATCTACATCGTTAATGACAAACCTAGATTAAAAAATAATGAAAAATCTTACATTCGATCTGCAAAAGTGATATTCCCTCAGATCTGGTGAAAACCGTTCCTTGTACTGTATTTCTCACTTCGTTCTATCTCCGGATCTGATTTCTGATCTCCGAGGTAAGGTATCTCCTTCTTGGATCTGGGTGCTTCGAATTTGTTGTGGATTTTTGGGACGTTTTTGAGAGGTTTTTGGGTGTTTTTTAGGCTAAAATCGGAGTATGGGTGTTAGGGAAGGAGTTGGGACTCCAAAATTAGGGTTTTGGGGAGGTTGTGGAGGCTTCTTCACTTACTTTTTCTAGGGTTTTTTCTTTGATACGAAAATAGGGTGTGGAGGCTCCTATTTATAAAGTTTTTAGAAGCATTAGGATTTGATTACGGTTTCTTTTAGAGTTTTAATTAGGGTTTAGACTTTGGTCTCATGAGATGGACTTAGTCTTTAGGGTTTTGACTTTGGGTTTTGACTTTAGTCTTATGAGATTGACTTGATTAGTTTAGATTAGGGTTTTGATTTAGGGTTTTGACTTTAGTCTTATGAGATTGACTTGATTAGTTTAGATTAGGGTTTTGATTTAGGGTTTTGACTTTAGACTTATGAGATTGACTTTAATACTTGACTTTAGTCTTACTTAATTGACTTTAATTTTGACTTTAGTCTTATTTGATTGACTTTAATATCTTGACTTTAGTCTTGCTTGATTGACTTTAAATTTTTGGAGAACCCCCCTCTATTATATCTTTGATTCTTTGGACCCCCAAATGGAGGGGTCATTAAAGAAATATCTTGCGAACCATCAACAATTTTTCTTGAAAGCCTGATTGATCAATTTTTTAGTTTAAATTTCATAATTAATTTTATTAATGTTTCACTTTACATTATTTAATGATTTATTTATTAATTTTAAAAATTTTAATTATTAAAATTATGAAATTATCATTTTGCCCTCGATGAGGATTTTTTACATTTTAAGTCGTTTTTCAATGTTCTAAGATGTTTTGGAATCAGTTTTTCGTAAGGAATTCAATGGGAATGTTGGTTTTTGTCATTTATGAAATTTTTTGTATGAAATGATCGTGAACTTTATGAGGGGTATTTTCGTAATTTTGTCAAATTTTGTGAAAATTGGCGAAGTGTTTACTTGGTTTCGATTTGTTGTTTTATGTGTTTGAGTGGATTTTCCTAAGCGTAATGCAGGCTCTAAGGTTGTTTTGATGTTAGGGGTATTTTGATAATTTAGTCATTTTTAGTGATTTTTATCGTGAAGCTTCTTTTTGGTTTGCAAGATGATGATTTCTATGTTTCTGGGGTCGTATTTTCCTAGTGTAGCGAGATTTCTAAGTTTTGTCAGTGCGAGATACCTTATCCGGATTTCTGAAACATATCTAGTAACAAAATAAAGCATTGGAATAGACATCCATCATTGGGAACCTTTGCGATCGGGTTGACGAGTTGATTAATCAGGCGAGTGCAAAAATGGGGTGTCTACACTAGGACGACATTGGCAATCCACTCAGGGTATTCTACTACTTCCAAAAATCCAGCGTTATACTACTTCGTAACTTCTTCTTTAATCTTTAGAGTCCATTCCGACTTCATACGTCGAAGTTTCTGTTTGATTGGTCGAGCATCAGGATATAGTGGAATCCGATGTTGAATAATATTTGTGCTTACTCCTGGCATGTCCTCGTAAGACCATGCGAATACATCCTTGAACTTTCTGAGCAAGTCTACTATCCCTTTGTATTCATCGAGAGATAAGGTGATCCCAAGCTGAATCTTTGGAGGACTTTCTTTTGTTCCGAGGTTGATAACCTCTACTTCCTCTATTAGAGGTTGAGTCTGACGTTCATTTTCTTGGTCAAGTAATTTGATTATTTCAAGAGGAGGTTTTTCGTCAAAAGATTTTCCCTCTAAAGCCAGATTATTAGTTAAATTATCATTATGCTTAGGGTAATAAAAAATTTCTTTCATTTCATTAAAAAGAGATGGGGTAACAGGACTCATTACAGACTTAATAGACTCACTAGAAATAATAGACTCACTTGACTCAGTAGAAACAACTAACTTACTTGACTCAACAGAAATAAAAGACTTTCCAGACATGTTGGACTGAACAGGACTAATAGGACTAACAGAACCAGTCTCGACATGTAGCACATGACTCATTACATGATAATTGGCAAGAAACCCAACCGCGAGTTTGATTACAGATTGAGAGTTTGTGGTCCCCTTCCCAACTGACACCATTAAGACACTATGATCTTCAATAAACAACTGGTCAATGTTGGGGGAGTCCAGGTTGAGCTGCCAGTCTTCAACTTCCTTTTCTTCTGCTTTTGTGCTTGCTTCCTTTTTAGGCCAATCCATACCAAAGAAGATTTCAAATCCCGGCAGACGAGTACCCGAGATGTGATTAATGAACGACTCTAGAAACCCATAATAACGGAAATCTTCTCCTTTTTTTTCAAAATAGCCATTAAGGGTCTTACGATAAGATTTCATTTTAATCAGATCCGTGGTGCGCCCTTATCTTTGTTCAATTGCCTTATCCCACTTTATCTTCTAGTATTGGGCCCAATCTTCCTTAGCAGTCTTATATCTTAGTTCGAATGTGCCGATGACTTCTTTAATCAATGGTACCTCTTTAATACCTTGTTGCTTGCAACCTAGGCATATACTAGGAAAAAATCTCAATTTTTTGAACATATTGGCCATATAGCAGTTAGAGGTATTCTCGATAGGAAAATATTCTTTCACGAGCGATCTATTGGACTAGGCATATTTTTTCAAATTCAAACCCACTGAGCTCTACCCCCTATTGTTCAAGTTGAATCTCGAGTAACGATTTATTCTTGGCTTCGGTACTATTTAGAATCCCCATAATCTCAGCATCTCCATGAAGAGTAATTACTAGTCCATCTTTGACAAATTTAACTTTCTGGTGTAGCATGGAAGGTATGGCTTTGATCTAGTGTAACCATAGTCTTCCTAACAGTAAATTGAAAGAGGACTGGATATCAATAACCTAAAATTTCACAGGAAATTCATATATTCATGTGGATAATCGAAGATGCAAAATTCCCAGTACACCCCTCTTGGTGTTATCATATGCCCTAACACCCTGATTAGTGGGCTTGAGATCTTCAGCCTTAAATCCAAGGCAAGTAGCAATCTTCAAAAGGCGAACATTCAGTGCACTTTCATTATCAATTAAAACCAGAGGTACTCTCACCTCGTTACATTCGACTATAATGTGCAACGGCTTAGTGTGGCTTATTCCCTCTTTTGGGAGATCTGAGTTCAAGAAGAATAGGATATTCTCTACATAAGTCGCCGCTACTTTACTGGCTAGCTGATCTGGGGAAGTATCAAGGGAAACTTGAGCTGTGTTTAGTACTTTCATAATAGCCTCCCTATGGGTAGTGGAAGCCATGAGAAAATCCCAAACTAAGATATTGGCCCTTGATTTTTTCAACTGCTTAATCACAACATCATCTTCTTCGATGTTCTCTTTGATAGGATCTTTTTTTCTTTTTCTAGCCAAGGTTGCAGGATTATCGACACAGAGTTCTTGTGGTTTAAAAAGTCTCCCCCTGAGTCATATGTCTGACTTCATCACAAGAAAGGAAGAAAGACTCATCTTCTTCAGTCAGCAAGTATGGATCTTCCTTTGTCAATGAGATGGGGCTTTCCAGATTCATTTGAACCAAAAGATAACTAATGAATACAGGGTTATCATAACGAGGTGGGGATAGACGGTATGCATCATCTGGGGTTAGATCAAGAGGTTCATAACTTGTGGTGAAGACTTCGTCGGTGAAAGATATTCTGACAATGGGGTAACTAGGTGGTTTGACTTGGATGGGATGGATGAGAGAGACAGGATCGAACGGTAACTAGGTGCTGAAAACCATGTTCAGGGTTTGTGGAGGTTGATAGGCAGACAGTGATTTAGTGGTGACATTTGGCGATGTTGGGCTAGAGATTGTGACCTTTTTTGCATCGATAAGATTTTGAATAGCATGACGAAGAGTGATACACCAATCGGTGTGATGGCAAGTGTTTTGATGGAATTCACAGAACAAATTAGAATTATGTTCGACTGACAGGGGATTTGGCAATGGTCGGGGTTGTATCTGGATAAGAAGGTATTTTTCAATAGTTTTTTAAAGGCAACGGTAAGAGTCATCCCTAAATTGATAAATTGACGAGGAGTTCGGGACTGACCTGGGTGAATTTGATTATTGGACCTGACTGGAGGTCGAACTGGGGTAGCTGATGTGTTGGCTATGTAAATATGGTTGGCACTAGGTTTGGGAAGATAGGGTTTCTTAAACTTGTTATCCGAGGGGTTAGAAAGAACCCCAGAAGCAAACGCATCCTCGATTTGGCTTCCGACTTGTATTCGAGATTCAAAGGTAGGAAGATATTGAGTAATCAAGTGCTGAGCATATCCTTGTATAAGGTTTTTCAGGATAATGGCTACTTGTTCCTTTTCTGATGACCTATCCCACATTTGGATAGCTTTGGCCTTCCAACGGCCAATGAAATTAGTAAAAGTTTCTCCATTTTTCTACTTAGTTGACTCCAAATCCCTTCTTGAAGTCTCAATCTCGGTACTGTACTTATATTGATGCCAAAAAGCCTTTGACATGCTCTCCTAGGTACCCACGGTAACTGAATCTTGAGACCCATAGTGTGCATGTTAGTAACATACACTTTAAGATGCGCTTTTGTACAACCTACCCCACTGAACTTGTCCATTTCAAGCATTACAAACTTCTCTGGCAAATGAATTCTAGGGATACGGTTCAGAGCTTCAATGCCTGCTGCAATTTCATCAATACCCTTTATACTCTTCATAGCTGACTCTAACTGAGACATCATGTTGGCTAACACTGGATTTTCATCGAAATGTTCTTCATCTCCGTCAAGCTCAAAAATCTCATGTGTACATCTCGTTGCACTTTTTTCTACCCTTTTTCCTTTTGCATCATCAAGGGGATTGTCCGTTGATTCTGAAATTTGTTCTAAAACTTCTACTTTGCCTTTTATACTGTTGATATCATTGGCAAAGGCTGCCAAAATCTTACAAATCTCTATAAGCTCAGATTCGGAAGTCATTTCTGCCTGTTAACTTAGTCGTTCGTTCTAATCGACTAGACTTACGACTCCAATTAGGAGGTGGATGCTTGAGTTTGGGCGTAATGATAATCCTATACACCCCATCAAAGATAAATTTAATCAATTTCAGTGTTACCCCCTTGATAACATTTTAATGAGTCCTTGAAATGGTGCACCAATCCATTAAATAATCCATTCATGCAATGTCATCCAAAAGAAGAATAAATGCTTATTCAAAAGAAAAAATAACTTTATTGAAAATTATTGACAAAAAAATTATAACATCTTTTAATAAATCTAACTTAAACTATTTTTTGCATGGACACTTGGCTTTGTCTTGATTGTCATCAGGATTGCTATAAGGCTTGATCCTTTTGATTCTAACAACAAGTTTTTTGAATTCTGCTGGTCCGTTTGGATACCCTAAGGTTCGTTTGTTCCAAGCCTTCTCAATGAGATGTACTAACTTTTCAGTCAATGGCTCAGAAGAGAAGAAAACTTTATGTTGATGTAAACACAACTCTATAGGTATATCGTACTCTTTTGAGATCAATGCAGGTTTGTAGAAAGATGTTTCTTCTAGTCTGATCAAACGGACATAATAGGATCCTTTGATTCCTATAATAAGAGAATCAGTCATCCACCAAGGGCACCTTAAACTGATATGATAGGCAAGGCGAGAATCCAACCATTTGCTCCAAGCCTTGACTGAGTTGTGACGCACTAACAGGTTTCTTTTGAAAAAGTGTTCTGGCCCATACTCGAGGTTTGAAGGAACATCTACAATTTTGAGACGGTCACAAAGCCACATATAGAGTAGGTGGGGACATCTTTTGAAGCTTTCCCTCTCACCATTCTTTATGGCATTTAAACCTGAGAAGGTTTCAACTAGGATGAGAGGTACTAGGTTGGCTTTCCTTGAGAGTTGAAAGGTTATATTTATGAAGAACTCAGGGATGGTTAGGCCATCATTTTTGGAGGTTAGCATGTATTGGGCTAGGATTCCTATGCACAGTTGATAGTCTCTAGTGGCTTACCAGGCTTCGAGTTTTACATTGACAAGATGATTGTGGGAGTGATACGGGCCCAGTGAAGATACTAAGTCCAATCTCCTATTATGGACTAGGGCCTTGGCTTCTTCTTGGGAAATGTTCAGTCTTGTAGCGAGGTCACCAGAATATCCTATCTTCAATGAGGGCTTGACTAGAGGTCCTGAAGTAGATATCCCCATGATGCCACAATAGTCCTCATGAGTGGGGGTACAAGTGCATACATCCAATGTGAAGATAAGGGTTCCAACGTTTAGTCATAGCACGTAAGAGATTCCAATCTATTTCAAACTCGTGGAAGTAGAGAGTACTCTTCATCATGAATCTCCTAAAATTGATATTTTCTACAAGGTGCATCCCTATGATGGTTGTTTTAACTAACTGATCGATTGGGTTATTACCGGCGGCTAACATCCTGGTTTGACATAAAAGGGCATTTTAGTACACTTCCAAGGTCCATGTAAAATATTTATTCAAAGAAATCAATTCGTAATTTCCTTTATCTTCTTTGCTTCGTAAAATATTTTATTTTAGAAAATATTTTTCTTTTGGAAAATCTTGCTCTTATGAAAAATATTTTCTAGAAAACACTTTTTTCTAGAAAATTCTTTCCTTTTGTAAACCATTTTTCTTCTTTGAAAATAGGTTGAAACCCAAATTTAGAAAAGAATTTGATTTCCATTTTGATTTAAATGGCCCGGCCCATCCTGATTGTTGGATCGAGATGGACTGGGTCATTATGAATTATTGCAAGAAATAGATTCTTTATTGGATCGGTGCACCCATTTTAAATAGGTGAAATAAAAACTTTAATCTTTGAAGATAACCATACATTCTAATTTCATCATTTACATACATTCTGATCTCATCATTCACATACATTCATCATAATAAATAACCCGGGAACACCCACGATAAGTTCAAGTAGTGACCTACAGGGGAGGTTTCTAAACTCTAAGCTTACTATGTGCAATGCATTTTTATCTGGCCACCCTTGCCCAAGTACACCTATATACCTCTCAAGCATACTCAATCAGACGGTATGTGGTGACTTGGTTTGATGTACCGCATAGGTGATAATTTAAAACTTCAACTCACTTCTCTGAAGCCAAAAGTAGCCAGTTTAATTTCCAGATCAGAGGTGGCGCAATACTTGAGCAAAGACACTCGTAAATCACCTCTTTTCTAGAATAAACGTAGTCTATCTTCCTAGTACCATAGTACATTGGAACATGATCTCGCTTAGGTACTGATTTTTACTAAGAAGTGCAACTGATGTACTTGGATCATTTTTTATATGCCTATGGGTACGAGTCAAGAGTTGCAGCTTTCAAAAATGGTTTGGCATCCCACGAGGGGACCGATCACGTACTAATACTACGTTGGCAAATGGGACATGTGATTGTGTGGCTCATAATAGATCAAAGTCTCAGCTCGCTCCAACCTGGGTGCATCGATATACCTTTCAGAGTAACCTGATCAGACGATACTGACGTCCCAATTTGATATACCCTAAGGTACATGACTGGACTTGTGGTTTTCATGAATGACGTCGCATCTGCGAAGAGACCGGGCCACGCACTAGTGCCACGTTGGCTATATGGGGACGTGCAAGCGTGCAAACAGTAAACATGCTAGTGGTGTGTGCAAAACAGGGTGGGGTGTGCCCCGGGCCTTTTTCAAACCAAAGGGCCCATGGGCCTGATCATACCATTACAACATTCAAATATTAATCCCAATAATACACAAACCAATCATATCCCATCACATCAATACTAGGATCAAAATAAGCACACATATCTGAAAGCACCCTCGATCCGCGGGGTGCGCGGATCCGCTTTTGACCCTTGAGGTTTGGGAGTCGCCACCTAGTTATTACGGTCTAGGAACCAAATTGACCCTACAATGGATAAAAAGAACTAATCTACTATAGAAATCTGAATCCGGGGATCATGTTACGGGGTTGGAAGGTGTTAGGCACCAACCCCGCCCAGCCAATGCCGGTCTCTACTTATCCCAAATAGATCTACATTGCTAATGATAAACCTAGATAAAAAAATAAAAAAAAAATTTACCTTTGATCTGCAAAAGTGTTATTCCCTCAGATCTAGTTAGAATGGCTCCTTGTACCGTATTCCTTACTTCGTTCTATCTCCGGATCTGATTCCTGATCTCCGAGGTAAGGTATCTCCTTCTTGGATCTGAGTGCTTTAAATTTGTTATGGATTTTTGGGATGTTTTTGAGAGGTTTTTGGATGTTTTTTAGACTAAAATCGGAGTAGGGGTGTAAGGGAAGGAGTTGGGGCTCCAAAATTAGGATTTTGGGGAGGCTATGGAGGCTTCTTTACCTACTTTTCCTAAGATTTTTTCTTTGATACGAAAATAGGGTGTGGAGGCTCCTATTTATAAAGTTTTTAAAAGCATTAGGGTTTGATTAGGGTTTCTTTTAGAGTTTTAATTAGGGTTTAGACTTTGGTCTCATGAGATGGACTTAGTCTTTAGGGTTTTGACTTAGGGTTTTGACTTTAGTCTTATGAGATTGACTTGATTAGTTTAGATTAGGGTTTTGATTTAGGGTTTTGACTTTAGTCTTATGAGATTGACTTGATTAGTTTAGATTAGGGTTTTGATTTAGGGTTTTGACTTTAGTCTTATGAGATTAACTTTAATACTTGACTTTAGTCTTACTTAATTGACTTTAATTTTGACTTTAGTCTTATTTGATTGACTTTAATATCTTACCTTAGTCTTGCTTGATTGAATTTAATGTTTTGGAGAACCCCCCTCTATATATATTTAATTCTTTGGACCCCCAAATGGGGGTCCTTAAAGAAATATCTTACGAACCCTCAACAATTTTGCTTGAAAACCTGATTGATAAATTTTTTGGTTTAAATTTTAATAATTAATTTCATTAATGTTTCACTTTACATTATTTAATGATTTATTTATTAATTTTGATTTTTAATTATTAAAAATGAAATTACCATTTTGCCCTCGGAGAGGACTTTTTACGTTTTAAGTCATTTTTCAATGTTCCAGGATGTTTTGAAATCATTTTTTCGTAAGGAATTCAATGGGAATGTTGGTTTTTGTCATTTATGAAATTTTTTGTGTGAAATGGTCGTGAATTTTATGAGGGGTATTTTCGTAATTTTGTCAAATTTTGTGAAAATTGGCGAAATGATTTATTTGGTTTCAATTTAAATTTTTATGTATTTGAACGGATTTTCCTAAGCGTAATGTAGGCTCTAAGGTTGTTTTGATGTTAGGGGTATTTTGGTAATTTGGTCATTTTTAGTGATTTTTATCGTGAAGCTTCTTTTTGGCTTGCAGGATGATGATTTCTATGTTTTTGGGGTAGTATTTTTCTAGCGTAGGGTGATTTCTAAGTTTTGTCAGTTCGAGATACCTCATCCGGATTTCTGAAACATATCTGGTAACAAAATAAAGCATTGGAATAGACATCCATCATTGGGAACCTTTGCGATCGGGTTGACGACTTGATTAATCAGGCGGATGCAAAAATGGGGTGTTTACAATATCTCAATTTATGGCATGTTAGATAAGCAATCACAATAGGACTAATAATTAGAATCAATCATCGAAACAAGCACATAGTTTTTTTTTTTAGTCCAAATTTTTTTTAAATAATTCAATCAAAAATCACTTTGGTGACCCTAAAAACATCGAGAGTCTATAAGAATATTGAATTGACCATAAGATGGTCATTATTGAGATAAGGATTGATGAACACATTTTTTTTTCCTTTTTTTTATTTTTATTTTGTGGGATCATTTTTGAGTAACCTTTAAGCGAGTTTCTGTGATAGAAATCCAGCATGTACCAAAAGGATTTTAATTAACTTCATTAAAAAAACAATGTGGGCCCAAACATGATTCGTCCAAAAAAACAATTTATGGGATTTTTCTTTGGCAGCACACATGCCTGACTTCTCTTGAGATTCTTCCTTTCGTAGGAAAGGAGAATTATATAGATTTACAAATCACAAAACAAATTAGTCGCACAAGAATAGAGAAAAAAATCGATTTCTATCCAAATTTCTAAACAGAAAACAAGAGTTCAAATATTCTAGAATCCAATTTCGTGAAAACGGATCAATTGAGCGCAATCTGTTTCAAAGTTATTAAATTTTCGATCACAAGTTCCTAACTTGTCGTAGACAACCATACATAAATCCAAAAATATTTATCACTTTTACTCTCGACGATTGGTTCGTGCTTGAGTGCTCCACCACAGATCTGATACATGAAACCGAAACAAAGAAAACAAAAAGTCGAGCGAAAATCGATAGGGCGATATTGAAGAAATGAAAAAAGGACCTCCTGGTCACGAAAACTCTAAGGTTGGATTTGATTCTTATCTTTAAATTGATCTCTCCATACTCGAACCAGAGGAAATTGGGATCGAGCCGTTCTTTTAAATATTTGAGTTTAAAACACAAATCTTCGGCCAGAAAAACAAATGGGTTTTAAAAAAAAACCAATACATGCTATTATCATCATTCTAAGAAAATTTCGTCGATTGAAATCCTCCCCTTTTACTATGAATCATGAGCCTACCATCAATCAAAACCAGCACCCTTGAATCTTTTTTTCGACATATAAAAGAAAGGTCGAAAGAGGAAAGAAAAAAAAAAACGTTATTACATTGCTTCAAACAGGAATGGTTTCAAGGGGAGCCAGTACTTCGATCTTAGATCTTCTCACCAAAAGAGATTGACGACTTGCTAAAATAGGAGATCTTCAAATGGATCGATTATGGATTTCTCTGCAAATTCTCCACCATTACTGATTGCTTCAAATTCTCAAGTCGAATTGAAAATCGATACTTCAATGGATCAAAACGTCTTGTTATTTTAGACTTTAGAGACAGCAAAGAGAAAAAGAGAGAGAGAGAGGATGGGAGGCGTCTTTGTTGAAGATGATGAAATTGGGTGGAACATTAAGGGTTTAAAAAACAAAAAGGATTGTTTTTACTAAAGACACCCTTATAACAAACGATTTAAAACCATCCTGTTATTACTGTTGCTAACAGCACCAAAAGAAAAAAAATTCTTTTTTTCTTTTTTTTTTTACTATTATTTTGTTTGCTGGCCCACGCCCACAGAACAAAAAAAAATTAAAAAAACAAAATACCATTGTCAAAGGACAGATCTATACATGTTAAAAAAAATCTTTTGTTATCCAAAAAATGGTTCGACATGTACATAAAAAGAAGAATAGTAATCATAACTTAGAATAAAGTAAAAAATCTTTTTTTAAAACAATCTCCATGGTCCAATGATCATTATTCCATTCTCAATAAAATTATCCCTTTGAAATCTCACATAATTTCGGGTCATTCTGAATGACTTTCGATTGAACCATAAAAAAAAAGATAATAATATGCAAAAGCAGAATATCCATAAAAAAATGATAAAAAAAAAATAAACAGGTAAACTAAAAATAAAACAATCTAGGTCTTTTAGCAATGCTCCCATACTTGGGGTTTTTCAAGTTTGTTCATCAATAGTCCCCAGTGAAGTCGCCACTAAAAGTGCCCTCGATCTGTGGGGTACGCGAATTCACTTTTGACTTTTGAGGTTTGGGAGTCGACACCTAGTTATTATGGTCTAGGAACCGAACATTGACTCTAAAAGATAAATAACTCTAATCTACGAAAGAAAATACGGATCCGGGGATCACGTTACAAGGTTAGAAGGTGTTAGGCACCAATCCCACCCGACAAACACTGATCTCTACTATTTTCCAAGAAGACGACATTGCTAAAAAGATCTAACCACTAAAAAAATAAGAAATATTTACCTTTACGAACGCAAAGGTTTGGTTCTCTTAGATCTAATAGAACAGCTCCTCGGACAGCACTCCTCTCTTCGTTCTATCACCGGATTTGCTTCAAATCTCCAAGACAAACTACTTCCTTTTTAAATCTGAATTTTCTGATTTGTTTATGGATTTTTGAGTATTTTTAAAGGGTTTCTAGGTATTTTTTGAGCTAAATTTGGGGTATGGATCTTAGGTAAGGAGTTAAAGCTTCAATTTTTGGATTTAGGGGAAGCTAGGAAAACTTTTTGACCTACTTTTTCTAATATTTTCTTTTTTATAAGAAAATAGGTTGTAGAAACCCCTATTTATAGATTTTTTAAGAGCTTTTTAGATAGAATTAGAATTAGATTATGTTTCTTTTAGATAATTTTAAAGTTTAATTAGAATTCTATTAGATAGTTTTAGAGTTTAATTATGTTTCTATTAGATAGTTTTAGAGTTTAATTATAATTCTATTAGAGCTAAGGTTTGACTTTGGTCTTATTAGATTGATTAAGATTTTTGACTTAAGTCTCACTTGATTGACTAAAATTTAGGATTTTGACTTAAGTCTTGCTTGATTGACTAGATTTTAGGATTTTGACTTAAGTCTTACTTGATTGACTTGACTTTAGGATTTTGACTTAAGCCTTACTTGATTGACTTTAATTTTAATTAAGATTTCACTTTACATTAATTAATGTTTTAATTATTAATTTTAAAATTTTTAATTATTAAATTATAAAATTATCATTTTACCCTTGGAGAGGACTTTTTACGTTTTAAGTCATTTTTCAATGTTCCATGATATTTTGTAATTGATTTTTCGTAAGGAATTTAATGGAATATTGGTTTATGTCATTTATGAAATTTTTGTACGAAGTAGATGTGAACTTTATGAAGGGTATTTTCGTAATTTTATCAAATTTTGTAAAAATTTGCAAAATAATTTATTTGATTTCGATTTGTTGTTTTATGTGTTTGAAATGATTTTTCTAAGCATAATGTAGGCTCTAGGGATGTTTTGAGGTTAAGGGTATTTTTGTAATTGTTCATTTTTAGTGATTTTTATCGTAAAACTTCTTGTTGTCTACAAGATGATGATTTCTATATTTTTGGATTCATATTTTCCTAGCGTAGCGTGATTTCTACAGTTTTGTTAGTTTGAGATACCTCATCCAAATTTTTGAAACATATCTAGTAACAAATAAAACATTGGAATAATCGTCCATCATTGGGAATCGTCGCGATCAGGTTGACGAGTTGATTAATCAGTCAAGTGCAAAAATGGGGTGTCTACAGTTTGACTAATCGACTAGGTTTGACTGGTTCAACTAGGTTTGACTAGGTTCGACTAGGTTTTGACTAGATTGACTGGGTTTGACTAGGTTTTAAATGGGTTTACTGGGTTTTGATTGGGTTGACTAGGTTTTGATTGGGTTACTGGGTTTTAACTAGGTTGACTAGGTTGACTAGATTTTGATTGGGTTGACTGGGTTTACTAGGTTTTGACTGGATTGACTAGGTTTACTGGGTTGATTGGGTTTTGACTAGATTGACTGGGTTTTACTAGGTTTTGACTGGATTGACTAGGTTTTGACTGGGTTGACTAGATTGACTAAGTTTTACTAGGTTGACTGGGTTAACTAAGTTTTGACTAGGTATGGGCCAATAGGACACTTTTCTCTATCGACTCAACAACTTATTACCTTGCATATGGGTAGAGAACGGAGGACCAGAGTGGTGTATCAGTTATCTGACGAGGAGGATGAGGCCAGACCTAAGACCCGAACTCGTTTTGTTTTTGGATTCGGTGTAGCGACGGAGTATGGCTGGCAGAGATAGTCATTATGGAGGCCTAATTCGATCTTCAGTAGCTGGTTCTACTTCAGGTAGTTGGGCGGAGGAGGCTAGTACCTCTCAGAGTGGTCCGACCGAGGACCTTCCTAATGGTAGTAGTGGAAAAGGTAGATGTGGTGTCTGAGGTCAAGTAGATAGGGTCATTGGTAAAGGTCGAGTGGGCAGAGAGGTTTCCAGGGTCGAGATCCCTGAGGAGGAGAGCGAGGGGGTGTTAGATACCTCTCTTTTTCGAGGGTTAGGGAGGTATGTCTCTATACTGGTCCGACTAGATATCCCTACTCCCTATCCTTCAGCAAGTTTCAGAGGTAAGTGGAGCGTTTTTCTTTCTACTACTGTCCTGTTTTCGGATGATATCAGGACATAGTTTTCTATTGTTGGTTCGGAGCCTTCCTGCAAATCCTAGCACTCATAGTAGATTGGCCTTTGTTCTTGGCTATGGTAGAGAGATGGTTTCCAGCGACCCACTCATTCCATATACCTGAGGTGGAAATAGGCATTAGACCTTCCGATTTTGTGGCTATGAACGGAGAGCCCTTACCCCTGACTATGTTGACCGTTCAGGAGGTAGGCGAACTACTGGGTATTGCCAGATCCCTGCCTCTATGATGGGGAAGATGAGGCGTATCAGCATCGAGGTCTTGATGGGCCTACTGTTGTTTGAAGGAGAGGATGGGCCCCCACACACTTACAAAGATAGAGCAGCCCGCTTCGGAGATCAGAATTTTGACACACTCTTTCGTATCTGTTTTCTTCTCCTCATTGGTAGTTTTTTTCTTTTTAGATGATGATTCTTCTGTTTCCACCACCTTCCTTTATGTGATGCGTGATATCGATCACATTGGAGATTTTGACTGGGGAAGTCTGATTTACTAGACCATTTTAGTGGGTTTAGACCGAGTAGTGGAGGGGATTACTGTGCCCCGTGGAGCTGGGATCTCCACTCGATTTTTTTGGCAATTTATTGAGGTAAATGGATCCTGACTTTATTTTTCAGTTGTTTCTTCCTCAATATCTTGTTCATTGTCTAACACTTTGAACCCTTTCTTTCAGATTTTTGTCCATGTATATTTTCCTTTTTACCTGCCTACCTGTCGTCACCCCGATGAGGGTTACCTATTGGGAGCCTTCTAGGCCACGAGAGACGCCAGGACTATTAGGAGCAGCCCTAGGAGTGTTCGGGCCCACATTGATCGATGTTGTCTCTAAGGCGTGAGTACTTGAACCTTTTCTTTCTATTCCTTTAAACTTAAAATTATATGTTCTTGTTATCTGACTATCCCTTTTGCAGATCTTTTCTGTCACTCTACTAGATCTCCCTCGCACAGTCAGTGGGAGGCAGGAGGTGAGTAACGTCTACAGGCGTAACACCAAGCAACAACGCTACCCCTAGTTCATTGGAGAGCAGAGGTACACATTTTATCTAGGGGAGCGCCTGTTTTTCCAGTACGACGGGAGTCTTCACATTCCTGTCGCTCCACCTGAGCCTATCTTAGGGGCTATAACAGTAGATGAGTATCTCGCCCAGTCGATGGGTGTTGATGCTGCTGGATTGGTGAAGGCTGGACACTATCAGGTTTGATTTCGAGAGGCGTCTATTGGATGCATCATGCCTGCAGTCACTGCTCGAGCTGGGATCATAGAGATCGGAGGGGTTTTGTTACAGGAGCATGCTGTCACGGTACGTATTTTGTCACTGTCTCTTTTTCTTTAGAACTTTCTACCTTCTCACTTGGTCGGTGTTCTTACTTTTAGGTCGATGATTTTCGTCGTCTCCAAGAAGGCTACGATATTATCGAGGCCCAAGCAGCGAGGTCATGGAGATGGAGAATGGGTGGAGGGCCTCTAGGGCTGAGATGGAGGAGCAAGCTGCTCGTATTGAGAAGCAGGAGGCTCGCCTTGAGGCACAAGCTACTCGCATCCAGGAGTTAGAACTTGAGATGGCCTTACGAGAGTCCCGTCTGCAGGCTGAGATGGTATATAGTTTCTTCCTTTCATCTTCTATTTGTAGCTTATTTGCATCTTGTTCTAACTGGTTCTCTTACGATCTTTTTCAAGATTATCATTGACGCCGAGACAGAACGAGTACCTCTGCACGCCCTTCGACACCTCCCAGGGTAAACATTTGTATTTTAGTTGTTCATTTTCCTACATATTATGTATATATTTGCCTGTCTCCTTATTTGTTTTATTTGTCTCTTTTCAGGCTTCCCTTTCCACTTGACCCTCTATCCCAGGTGTTGATCTCGCGGGGACTATAGAGTAAGATGTTGCCCTGGATGCAAAGCTCTTCTTCACAGATCAGAGGGACGACTACGGATGCATGGTCTACCTTCCTTCGGGGTGTCTGACTAGGGTGCAGTGGCTGGATCTTCTTCTGGAGCGATCCCAGAGACTCAGAGTGCCTGGGATAATGCTCCCCCTTCGACCTGATCTTGTTATACCTTGCAATATATTTAGACATTTTGTATTAGGTTCAGACACCTTATGTAAATATTTTAAACTTTTTTATATATATGTATGTTCATTATTTCTTAGCATTTTATTGTTGTATTGTGATCATGTGTGTAATTGACTTGGACACCAACGAGCCTCTTAGGAGTGATATCGATCATCAAGGCCTCCGAGACCTCATGAGTGCTTGTGAACTTACGGAAGTGGGCACAGGGTGCGATTAGGGTCCAAAGGACCCTCCGAGTATATTCTTGAGTGATGTTAGTCGTTGGTGGGCCCATGGGCTCAATGGTGAGTGATGTGGTTTTTGAAGGTCTGATTTGATCCAATATGATCATGGCGAGTTCCCACATGCCTGACATATATTTGGGAGTTTTGATCGCATTTATCAAGCATGTGGGAGTCTCAATTATTTTCCATGTGATTTCAAGGCTTTGAGACATGAGATGACCGTTACGTGGTCCTGAGTTTTCAAGAACTCAAATAATTCATAGCCCTAAAGTTAAAAATATTCTGGTCCGTGTTTTCTAGACGGATAAGCTTTACCAAGCTTTCATCCGTGTTAGGAACACGGATAAGGCATTTGGGATTTCATCCGTGCTTAAGTCACATTTTACTTTATCCATATTTGTAACACAGATAAGCTAGCTTGATTTTATCCATACTTTAGGCACAGATAAGTCAACCTTGACTTTATTTGTGATCAAAACACGGACCAGCACGATTTACTCCATGCTTTAAGCTTGTTTCACCATCGATTTTTCCCTAACATTTCATTTTTCACAATTTTACTTCCCTCTTTCACATTTTGGGTAGATTTTTATTCTCCTTCTTCCTCAAAGCTTCTTCTCAAGTTCCATGGAGGTGCTTCCTACTCTTCCTAGCTTGAAAAGGTATGGCATCATTGATCATTTCTTGAGTAGTCTGATTGATAACATGGATAATAATGAGAAAAATCAATGGTGTTTGAATAAGTTGGGGTTTACTCTCTCCTTGCTAAAAGTCTCATTGCAATGGAGCTTGATTGAGGTAATGTTGGGGTGTTGGATTCCCGAACTCAATCTCTTTCAATTCAGGGAACATGAAATGACTCCCACCATTGAGGAATTTGAAGTGTTATTGGGCTTGAAATATTGGGCGCGGTTGTAGTTCTACCCCTGCGTGATGGGTATCAAAGCTAGGCTTCCAACTTCTTGGGGATAAACCGTAAATTTTTGAAGATTTCGGATGGTGGATCCGTTTTGAAGATAATGTCCAAATCCTTCTTGGTTGAACGCCTCACGGATCCTTCGAAGTCGTTGATTCACTTTAATGCTCTCACTTTAATGGTAATGAGTCAACTTTTATTTTCGAGTGGAGGAGACATCATAGATCTTTCTCTTATTCAAGTGTTTAATAGGTCCGGGAGGGACGTCGGTTGGTACCGATGCTTTTAAGTGAAATGTTCCAATTTCTTACAGCTTGTTCATCCGATCGTGATTAGCTTTTTCGAGGATGTGCCCCACTCCTGTAGGTAAGTTCCAAACTTAGCTTAGATTTGAATTTAAATATAAATTTACTAGTTTTTCAAGGTTTAGAATGTTCTTGTTATTATAGCTTTGGTTTATGGATCACATGACCTCAACTGAAGTTGTTAATCGCTCATTTTGGTTAATGTTGATCTCGTCCTTATGATGCCGTGGTGAGTTGCCCCATTGGCCTCGGGTAGTAAAGAAGAATGGTATGCTTTTATTTGCAATCTTGATGATGAAGAGGTGTGATGGGTTGGTGCATTCCAACCTCGAGGGTCTCCCGTGATTGCATTTGATGGGACCCGTTTCCTTGTTTTGATGGTCTCAGAGGTGCAACCCACTACGGGTTCATCGGCAGTTTGGCTATGATCAGGGTGTGCTCATCCCTGAGAATTTCAATGAGTTGGTTGGTCTTTTGTGGACTACACTTCTAAGTTGACTCGTGAAAGAATGGAATCGAGTTGAGGTTTTGAATCGACCCATCTTTCCACCACACCTATTTTCATCATATTTGCATTGGATTCAAGAAATCATCTCTGGGAAGCAATTAGTGTCGATAATACCCGAACATGTCACGGTGCTTCATCCTTCTTTGATTATCGAGATCGAGTGGAGGAATCTCAGACTGATCATTCATTCAGGCTATCTAGCTTAAATCCGAGAAGAAAATACATAAAGAGATCGCTCGACTGACCTCCAAACTTGCCCAATCGGGATCTAGTGATGGTGGTGAAGTGGCTAGGCTTCGAGTCGAAGTTACTGAGTTGAGGAACAGACTTGCCCAGTGTCCTCATTTTGATGACTTTACAGCATATTTAGTGAGTAATGATGCTTCAGATGTTGAAAAAGTAGTGATGAGCCAGGCTACCCGGATCCATGCTGTAAAACCCTGAATTTTTAATTCGTATCTCGAGGAAAAAAATAAATAGTGGAATTTTAAGAAAATCTTGAAAGTGGGACTTAGGGTAAAACTGTGGGACCTTATTTTGATCATTTTTAATAGAATCTGACCTCACCATTAGATTCAAAATGATAAAAAAAAACATAGTTTAGCCTGTAAGCACACTCAAATGCGAGTCCAAATATAAAAGTTGCAAAATCCTCGATTACCGGGTCGGACCAGGCTAAAACAGTGACTTTTTGTTAGAGGAATAATTTTTAAAATTCGATCATACCATTGGGTTCATAACGAAAAATTATTCAACATGGACTATTTATTTGTCATTTTTGGATATCAGGAAGTTGAATTATCGCCAAAAATGAAAACGACATCAAGTTTAGGGGTCACGTCAGGCCAAAAATGTAAAATTTTGATGGAGACATAATTTGTAGAAATTGACTATACCATTAGATCCGAAATGAAAAATTAGGCGAAATAGAGTATTCATTTGTCAGTTTTGGAGTCCGGATGATAAAGTTATCGACGATCGAAACAATTGACAAAATACCGAATTTGTCCCACATGTTATTTAAATAATATTTTAAATTTTTTTATATAACTCATCTTCCCCAACGCGTCCATACGGCCGAGACATATAAAACGATTTTTTTTTTCTTTTCTCTTCGACCTTCCACCTCAGATCTCTCACAAACGGCTCGCCGTCGACAATCGACGCAGAAGGGAGAAATGTCCGCAGCTACGTTCTCTACAAAACCCACCCAACCTTTCTTCATTTCACTTTCTATTTCATCCGATATCGTCAAAAATCAGCCGTATTTGGATACGGAAATTTTGAAACTTTGACCTCGGATTTCGTCCGTTTCGGGGTCAAATCGCTTTCCGACGCAGAAGGGAAAAACGTCCGCAGCCTCATTCTCTACATAACCCAACCAAGTTCCTTCCGTTTTCTCGTGTTTTTCACCCCGTATAATCAAAAATCAGCCGTATTTTTATACAGAGATTTTCGTAACTTCGACCTCGGTTTTCATCGATTTCGGGGTCAAACTGTCTTTCGCCGTAGAAGGGAGAAGAGACAAGCACATCGAGATCTTCAAAACCACCAGGTCGATTTCAAAAATCAGCCGCTTCGAAGTTCGGTCCGTCTCGATTTTCGTGCCGATCGCCTCGATTTCCGTGCACGTGCTTTGATCCTTTCGCCTAGAGATTGTAAGGAACTCTCAATTTCTATTAGTAATCGTAGATTGTGAAAATTGCATTTAGAATTTTGTTGAAAAACTTTGGATGTATTTCCGAAAGGTAGAATTCTTTTGTTATTTCAAAAAAATTCACGCTAGAAATTGCATGATTGATATGTTTAATTGTATTTTTAACAAATTATACATGGGCGAGGTATTTACTGGGTTATTTCTGTAAGTTGGGTCCTGTGCACTGCTCGGAACCCGTTTTAAAATAAGTTTTGTATTTTTTTTAGGTTTTTGAAAAAAAATAAATTCTTTAGTTGGAAAATGTGATTTAATATTCAATGAACTTATATTGAGTTGATGAATATCAGAAAATGGATGTTTTATTGAAGAGATTGAAAATTGTAAAAGTCGAAAAAAGGGAAAAAGGGTATGAAACGGTAAAATGTCAGAGTCACACCCGAGGGGTGATGTCTACATTTTACGTTGTTGTGTTGTATGCAGGTTGGTGAACGGATATCCAGGGATAATGTTACTGGTTGCATGTTTATTTACTTTCTGTTAGCGCGAGGCGCTCTGTTATGTTATTTATTTTAGGCCGGGTTGCCCACACTTGCATGGTAGGAAACTGGATATCTATTCTCAACCTTGTATTGTTAATTTCTCTTTTGTTTTCAAATGAAAATAATATATATAAGTAGCTATTTTGTGAGCTGTTAAAGAGTTTGTGAATGCCTGAAGGGATAGTGCATCATATCATCCGAAGTGGTGTACTATCCTGGGATGTACGGTAGGGACCACCAAACTCATACGTGGTATGGGACGCGTATGAGAGTGGAGTCACAACTGGAATCCGGGTTATTCCTCTCTATCTTTACCAGTGAACTTGTAATGTAAAGGTGGTCGTATACGAATGGTTTGTATCTTTGGGAATCACATGTACGCCTGATAGGCATAGACGAAGATGATTAGTCAGTGATCACTAACAATCTATAGTAGTCGAACGTTCTGACACATCGAAAAGAGACCCATTGCTTACGGTCACGTCAAACGGCCAGCCTGAGCCGGATAAATGGTCAACCAAGCGTGGTAAACAGCGACCAGCCACAAAATCAGGAACTAAAAGTCCGAGAGAAATTGTAACATCATGTCCCGACTAGGAGCGATCCAGTCGTGAATCCCAACACTCTAATTCCAATACTCCACCATTGTGTATTATGTATCTGTTGTTTATTTTGATATATAAAATGAAATCCATGTTTATTATTTCCCTTTTGATCAATTAGATTTGTATAAAAAGATAATGTTATAGTGAGTACTGCTGATCGATGTAATGTGAGTTTTAAAATGTTTAGTTGTTCATCCCTGGCTATATGTACCAGTTAATCGTAATTTCTTCTGTAAAATTTTGACTATTTTAAAATGATTCAGTATGCTTATTCGTTCATGTTAGGAGGGGTTATTGACAGAAATTGTTTGTTTCCCTACTGGGTAACCATTGTTACTCACCCTTTCCTTCTCTATTTTTTAGTTTCAGATTCAGAGCTTGGCGAGGCAAGTATAGAGTACG
The DNA here is from genome assembly GCF_017979445.1 of Akebia trifoliata. Classification (NCBI taxonomy): domain Eukaryota; kingdom Viridiplantae; phylum Streptophyta; class Magnoliopsida; order Ranunculales; family Lardizabalaceae; genus Akebia; species Akebia trifoliata. The sequence continues at coordinate 9,825,230 of NC_141386.1, read as the reverse complement.
AATGAGGATCATCTGGTTGGTTAGATAGACAACCAGAGTTCGTCACCTGGTAAGTACTAGGGTTATACCCCCTAGTGGTGTCAATTCCCCTAGGTAGTTTTATGGATTCTGTATTGAGTGTTAGGAATTCTGTTAGAGTGAGAAATTTTGTATAATCCTGTATTCTAGTTATTCTTCCGCACTCTGATCTTTCGTATGTTATTAGACGTATATAAGCTTCCGCTAGTATTATATTTTATATATGTATGCAGGATTGTATGTCGGTTATCAGGTGCAGGTTGAACGCCTTGGAATGCTAACATAAACAGAGGAGACCATGCCGAAATTTCGAGGTGTTACATAATACCTTGAGATTTGACATGGGGATTTGTGTTAGTGTCCGGCGGGGCGCCACACATGCCTTGGAGGAGCGCCTTGACTTCTTTTTCATTTCTTACCATGATGTTTGACGGGCTGCGTGTTGTATTCCTCCCTTTTGTATTTTCTTGTTATTATCTAAATGTATGCAAAAAATGTTGAAAGATTAATGCAAAGAAAATAAATTTTGTATTTACTTGGCCTCAGATATATCTATTGTTCTTGAAAACACGAAGTTTTGTTGAATAAGACCTAGATTTGTCATCATTGGCCAAAATAGTAGTTTTTGAAATTCAATGAAATGTCTTTATTAAATGAGTATGATAAATTCAGAATTTGTAAAATCTTTAATTATAACGATTTTGGCATTTTTGCCAACCACGGAGAATACGAGCGTCAATTAATATTTCGGTTCTTTTAGACTCATCCCCATTACCTTGGTGTTGGAAGACTGCTATTTGTTTGGGCCTCAGTTTTTCTTAGAAAGATTTTACCGTTCACAGTTTATACTCTTGTGGGCCAGGAGTTCTTTTTTTTTTTTTTTTTTTACCCTTATTGCACTTGGAGCCAGTTACGATTTTCACCAGAGTCGATTTTCATTTTTTTGCGCATCGATGCCCATTTGGGGTTTTCATTGTGTCGATGATTTTGATCTTACCATAACCTGATTCTTTTACTTATAGCGCCCTTTCAGGTTTTCACTATGCTCTTTCAGACTATGCTTGTATTTTTTGGATTTTTACATCGCAGTTCTTTCTCGGAGTCTCTGTGTCTTTATGACTTGGTGACTCAAGTTGACCTGCGAGATCGGTGACTCTACTCTTGTAGTGGCACTCTTTCTTGACTAATAGATCTAGATTCTCCTCTCGACTTTGCTGACAACTATTCGTGATTCGACAACTCAAGTGAGATTAGCTACTCTATACTTCAAGTACTTTTTTTTTAATATCTAACCTAAATTCCCCTCTCGAGTCTTCCAACGACTAACAAGACTTTGAGGTACGGACCAAGTCACAAGATCATTGGTGCTACCATCGTTACTGTGTTGCCCTAGAACATTTCTTAATTAGAAAGGACTTTTAGTGGGATGAAACGTTGGCTTCGACTTATGGCAGTGGAAGGATAAAGTGGTTAAGGTCTGGGTTTGTCTAGAGCAGGTTAGACCTGGGGTTTATCTATTTTTGTTTCAAAAAGGTTATCTATGTCTCCTCCCAGCGTCTCTCAAACTTGTTTAGGCTGGAGATTTGGGTCGAACTTAGATCAAGTGTTCCAGGTTTTTGACTTTTCTAATTTTTTTGTATTTTTAGACGTTCAGAGTTTATCCTTATGCGGGCCAGGAGTAAATTGAATGCTTTTGCCCTCTTTTTTGACTTTTTTATTTTAATTTTTTTTGTCTATTTTTTCTTTTTCTTACTTATTTTTTTTTTTTTTTTGGTAATTGTTGACTTGCCCCAGTCTTAGGTTAAGAAATGAATGTGATGGCTCAAAAGGGTTGACTAGGGTTAGATAGTTTGTTCAGGATAACAAAGATGGCTTTTCGTCATCTCAGTGTCAGATCTTAGGCGTAGTACTTCTTAATAGTGTCAGCATTAATCGGTTGTAGGAAGACTTGTCCGTCCATTTCTGTCAAGATCAAGCTCCTCCTATCATTACCTTCTGTACGATGAATGGTCCCTCATAGTTTGGTCGAAACTTTCTTTTGGTGTCTTCTTGGATTGGTAAAATCTTTTTCAAAACAAGGTCTCCTGACGAAAAATCTCTAGGCTTAACTTTTTTATTGTAGGCATGAGCTATTCGTCGTTGATAGATTTTTTCGTAGTAGATGACTGCAAGGTGTTTTTCTTTGATCAGATTCAGTTGATGAAATTGAGCTTAAATCCATTCAATTTCATCTAAATCTGCTTCTTTTAAGATTCGGAATGAGAGAATATCAACCTCGACGGGTAAGACTATTTTCATTTCATATACTAATGAATACGGCATTGCCCTAGTCGAAGTTCTAAGCGAGGTTCGATAAGCATAAAGTGTAAACGTCTCATGCCAATCCTTGTACGTAACTCCCATCTTCTCGATAATTTTCTTGATATTCTTGTTAGCTGTCTCTTGTGCTCCGTTTATCTTGGGTTTGTAAGGTACAGAATTGTGATGAGTGATCTGGAAGTCTTTTCACAACTTGATCATATCCTTATTCTTGAAGTTCTTAGCATTGTCCGTTACTAATCCATTGGGAAGCCTATATCTACAGATGATGTTATTTTTGACAAACTTCAGAACATTGCTTTTTGTGATGTTGGCATATGAAGCAACTTCTACCCATTTAGTGAAGTAGTCAATAACAACTAAGATAAAGCGATGTTTGTTTGTAGCTTTTGGCAAAATCTGTCCAATGACATCCATGCCCCAAAGTGATAAGGGCCAAGGGGTGATCATATTATGTAATTCTAATGGTAGAGCGTTGATCTTATTGGCATAAATCCGACATAGATGGCATTTGCAGACATGCTGATAGCAATCATTCTCCAATGTCGACCAATAGTGTCCCATCCTCGTGATCTTTTTGGCTAGTATGTGACCATTCATGTGGGGCCCATAAACTCCACCATGTACAGTCTCAATCAGTCGTTTCACTTTTGCTTCTGATACACATCGAAGTAGGACCTCATAGTGTGATTTCTTGTACAGAATACCGTTGCTCAAGAAAAACTGTCCTGTTAATTTTTTAATAATCCTTCGATCATTAGGCATTGCATCTGAGGAGAGGGTTCGATCTTCGAGATATGCCTTGATGTCCGAGTACCATGGCTTTTCTTCAAGTTATTCCACTTCAATAGGTTAGCAATAGGCCGACTCATCTTGAATTCCAATCTCAATTGGGTTGATGACTAGGTCTTTCGAGATACTGATCATAGAAGCATGTGCAGTTAGTGCATTTGCAAACTGATTATTAGCTCTCGGCATGTATGTGAATGAAATCTTGTCAAAGCACAAGCTTAGTTCCTCCAGATACTCATAGTAAGGGACCAGTATCTGCTCTCGAGTCTTTCATTCTCCAATCATGTAATAGACTACTAAGCTTGAATCTCCGAATACATCGATTTCATCTACCTCGAGATCTAGTGTTGCTTTCAACCCCGCTATGCATATTCACTTTCGTTGTTAGAGCATTGGCACTTGGGACCCATCCGGTTTGATCAAGACTGCCCTTATTCCATTCCCTTTCTGATTTGTAATTGGCATGTGGGACCCATCCAGTTTGATCAAGACTGCCCTTATTCCATTCTCTTTCTGATTTGCTGCTCCGTCAAAGTATATTTTTCAACCTGGTTCTTCGTCATCGTCCTCAATCTCGATGAGTAATATGGCTTCGTCGGGGAAGTTTTTCTTCAATGGCTTATAGTCAAGCAATGGGTGTTCGGACTAGATGATCTGTAATGACTTGCCCTTTGATGACTTTTTGAGTGACATAAGTGATGTCAAACTCAGATAACAGTAATTTCCATTTCGTTGTGTGACCTGTTGACGCGGGTTTTTTTAAAAGGTAATTGCCATTCTGACGATAAGCATAATCGAGTAACTAAACAAATAATGACGGAGTCGTTGAGATGCCTAGATTAATACGCAGCAAGTCTTCTCAAGCATTTAATATTTTGTTTCATGCTTAGTAAATTTCTAGTTGAGATAGTAGATGGCCTGTTCCTTTCGTCCCGATTCATCATGTTATCCTAGCACACACCTCATTAGCGTTTCTTGTACTGAGATGTACATCAGCAGAGGTCTCCCTGGAGTAAGAGGACCAAGCCTGGTGGATTGAGCAGATATTGCTTGATTTCATCGAGTGCTTCTTGATAGTCTTTGTTCTATTTTTTTAGCGTATCTTTCCTCAGTAGCTTGAAGATCAATTCACAAATAGGTGTGAGCTGAGCAATAAACCGGCTGATATACTGTATTCTCCACAAAAATACCTGAACATATCTATCTAAAATGGGTGCCTTCATCTTGAGGATATATTTAGTCTTTGTCAGATCTATTTCGATGCCCCTTCTACTGACGAAAAAACCCAATAGTTTGCCCGATGTTGTCCCGAATATACAGTTTACTGGGTTGAACCTTAAACTATACTTCCTTAGCCTGTCAAACAACTTCTTGAGATTTACCAAATGATCTTCTTCTATGTCGGATTTAGCGATCATGTCGTCTACATAGACTTTAATTTCTTTATGAATCATGTCGTGGAATAATGCAGTCATTACTCGTTGGTATGTCGTCCCTACATTCTTTAGCCCGAATGGCATGAGTTTGTAGTGGAAAGTGCCCCATGGTGTGATGAATGTAGTATTTTCCTGGTCTTCTTCTGCCATTTTTATCTGATTATAATCCGAGAAACCATCTATGAACGAAAATATGTCGTGTCCTGCTGTACTATCAGCTAGAGTGTCGATGTGTAGAAGTAGAATATCATCCTTAGGACTGGCCTTGTTTAAGTCTCGTTAGTCAACACACATATGTACCTTTCCATCTTTCTTGGGTACTGGGATGACATTAGCTAGCTATTCAGGATCCTACTTCGAACTGCTTCATGACCTCATCCTTTCTAGCTTCAATTTACTTAATTTTTACTTGATTAGCTTACTTCCGGGAGCGATTGGTAGTTTGTGGACAACAAGATCAGTATCTAACCTAGGCATATCTCTGTATGACCATGCATAGACATCTTGATAGTTCTATAAGAGTTTGATCATTTCTTCCTTTTGCTGCGATGTTAATAGGCTCTGATCTTGATAATTCGTGGGTCCTTTTCGGTACCAAGATTGATTGAATCTTTTTCCTCGATGTTTGGCTGAACACCTTTCTAGTGACGTTCTACCAAGTCTTTGATTTCTTTGGGTAGGTACTCCATTTCGTCTTCAGACTCTTCTTTGATCCCCATGAAGTCAAAGTTGAGTTCAAGATCAAAATCATACTCTTCCCTTTCAAATTATATTCTATATAGGTACTCATTTGATCGAGACAAATCTCTTGAAAACTCTTTTTTTAATTTTTGGAAAATATCTATTTTTTTACAATTTTGAAGGGTTTTTTATTTTTGATAAATTTTTAATTTTTTTATCTTTTGAGTGATATTTGTTTTTTGTGATTTTCTAGATATCTGAAATAATAAGAACAATCATGCAAATTCATTAGTAAAGATAGGGAGCCCTCACAATAGTCTTTACCCGAGGACAAGGGCTCGTTATGTTCCTCAAGCAAACTAGATTCGTTTAACGACATTTTTTTAGGCCTCAACAGCTTCGAGGGTTAATGAGAATTCCTCTTAATTGTTCAAGATTTCTCCTTCTCTAAGGGGGTGGATGAGATGAGAAAGTAATTTGCTGGGTGGTTTGGAGATGACCATGATCTCCGATCGATCCTTGTTAAGTTGGGGCATAGTTCCCCCCAAACTTGGTGGGATAATGACTGATGCCCAGTCGATGCCCGTAGCGAAGGGTGATTCTTTCTCTTAGCCCGTGGTGATTTCCACTTTGGTGGATTCTAGAACGGTCTCCGATAGATGTTCATCAGAATCCCATTGAATAGGATATCAATGCCTTCTACGAAGGATGGTAGGGACTCGACAACTGAGTCTTCTTGAATATGTACAGGTTTAAAGTTTACCATTTTTGGCTTTTTGACTGGCTTTGTTGGCAGTTCTGGTAAACTGTCAGGTCTGGCTTGAGATTTTGGAAAGCTGACACTGATATGAGGAATTCTATCTAGATTTCAGATATTAGGCTCACGATTTTATTTTTTGGCTAATCGAAGTTGCCTATTTTTGTCGTTCATGCATGATATATCCCTTTTCGTGGGCCTAAACCCCAGACAAAAATAAGGAGTGTGCTTATTTGCTTCGACTGGTATAGTTTTCCCTTTTCCTCCAGGTCCCAACTCTTGTCTGGGTCAGTAACCTGCTCTTTTCAAAACCCGTCCGATCATCAGATTTGCATATGATAACTCTACTTTCTCCTTTTCTTTTCCCTTTTCGACATGATTAACAACAGCAAACTGATTGGAGTTATAAAGTGTTTTATCCTTCGCCAACTCAATGTCAATAAATGGCACGTTCGGAGCTCTCCTAGTCAGATTTAGGTTTTCAGCTAGTACAGATATCATCCTCTGCCCCATGATAAATTTGACTATTTAGTGCAAAGGGGAACGTACTACCCCGACAATATGGATACATGGTCTGCCCAGCAGTAAGTTGCAGGTTGTCGGTATCTCCATGACCTCAAATGTTACTTCGAACGTATAAGGGCCTATGGTGATCGACAAATCCACCTCTCCTAAAGAATCCCTTCTCGAGCTATCAAAACCTCGGACAACCTTATTGTTGGGTTTGACGTGCGACCAATCACCATTAAGTTTTCTAAAGATTTCGAGAGGACAAAGTTGAGAGTTGAGTCATTATCAATTAATACCTAGCGACCATCATGCCCTTGCACATAACCATGATATTCAATGACTCGATGTGCCCCCATCCTTCTGGCATGAATTCACTTTCTGTGAAAATAATAAGATTGGGGGCCATGATCTGACCTACTATCTGTTCCAGCTGGTACTGGTGAAGTGGTTGCAAGTATATGTGACTTTCCCAAAATTCTCAACAATACCTCTTGGTGTTCCTCTGATTTCTATAAAAGACCAAAATGCTGATCTGAGCCGTCTGCTTGTTCAATTGGTCCATAATATTATGCCCAATCTTGTGAAAGAGCTTAATGAAGTCTGTTGCCACCTTGTCTGATATTTTCACCTTCTCTTCTGTCTTGTCATCTTTATACATCTTACCCTTTCCCTTTACTTTCCTTTTCTCCTCGTTTTCTATATTTTTTTATGTTTCTTTCATCTCTTTTCTAATGCTAACACCTTTTGCTGGCAACTTTTGGCACCTCCATGCCTTTTTCATATAACCAATGTCAGTCACCATTACTTTCTTCATGGTCTCGACCCCTGCGGTTGTGGTGATGGTGGTTTCCTAACTCCAAGGAAATGCTTGGTTGGAGCTATAGGGGAATGGTTTAGATGAACGTATAGTCATTGGAGATAGATCAGGCTTTACATTGGGAATGAGGGGTGGTAGCGATGATTTCGGTGTGGTGGTGATAGGAGGAGTTACGTGTGGAGTTGATAAAATGTATGGAATGATGAGTGGTGAACGTGAGGATGAGGTATATGGTATATGAAGGGGGGTCGGGTCATATTTGGAGGACTTAGCAAAGTGTAAGGTATGATGAGAGGTGGTTAGGTAGCAGTATTTTGATGAGTGGGATGGATGGTGAGATCAGCCATTCTGATAGGCACTTACGAGTTTCGGGGTAGATTTGTTATATAACTGTTGACTGTATTGACCGTAGGCATTCCTATTTTTTTGTTAAGTGGACCCTGACTTTTGCCCCGATAAGCACTATCAAATTTGATGGATTGAAGTCTAGTTCCCCATGAACGACATGCACTTTGTGCCCATTTCTCCCCCCCCCCCCGGTTGTGGGTAGGTAGAAGGTTTTGATTGATGTTTTCCTACTGAGTGGGATTTGTCAACCCATCCAATATAAGTGCCTTCTTATCTATCAAATTCTGCACCTGGTACTTGAATTGCCAGCATTGATTTGTAGAGTGCCCTGGTGTACCCATATGAAATTCGCAGAACAAATTGGGGTTGTACCCTAGCCCTTTAGTAGCCTCAGGATTTGGTGGACGTTTTGCAAGATATTTGCCCCTGATCAAGATTGGCAGTAATTCTGATAGAGTCATAGGTAATCTGGTAAACACTCTATTTACCCTGTTGGGTCGTATCTGCTGGTTCTGCCCATATAGTGGTGTCTGATGTGCGACTAGTGGAGGATTTGCTCTGAATTGGTATTGAGGTACAGGGTTCCAAGCTGGTGGAGGTATCGAAGCCCATGAAGTTGACGGCGCTTGTGGTCTTAGTACTGGTGAAGGGATGAAGAGGAGTTGGTTTGACTATACGTTGTTGACCTATGTTTCTTCCCTCTTGTTTCCTGTAAGCACTGGCTTTCTCTGAGAGGGGATCCCTACTGCTGTCCCTAAACTTGTAAAGTCAAATATCAGACCAATTCGGATCCCGTCCTCAACCCGATATGCTATTTGTACCAGATTCAAGAATGTGCCTGTAGTATGCCCCACCAGATGAGTATAGAAGCCGTGTCCTAGTGTCGAAATAAACGTAGTGTTCATCTCTTACTCGATCATTGCAGGCCTTACTTGCGAAGCTAACTCTCGCCACCTCTGTACATACTCTTTCACCGTTTCTCTTTGTTTCCTTGTCATTTTAGCCATGTCGTTCCATCTAGACCAACATCCGTATTGAATCGGTAGTTTTGCCAGAACATTTCTACCAAGTCTTGCCAATTCTTAATAAGAGTGTGGTCCAACCCAAAGAACCATTTGAGTGCTGGCCCTATTAAGCTTCTTTGGAACAACTGCACCAATAGCATGTCGTCCTCACCATATTGGCACATAGATCCGTAATATAATTTTAAGTACGATAGTGGGCACCCCATTCCATTATACTTTTCGAACTCGGGACACTTGAACTTGGCCAGTAATTGAGCATTGGGGTAAAAATAGAGGTTATTGAACTGAGTTCCACTCATAATATTGAGGCATTTCATCCTCCTCATTTCTTCTTATAAAGACTTGATTTGCTAAGTCAATTTTTCATCTGTTATACTTTTGGCCTCTATGGTCCTATACTCGTATTCGTCGCCCGGAATGACCACAATAGGTGGTCGATTCTACGGAATATAGAGTGGGGTCCTTGATATTCCGGCACTGCGGAAGGCATAGTGGTCTGTAGTCCTTGCGGAGGTTGCTCGGGTAAATCTTGATTTAACTCTGACGCATGGTGCTGCATTGTCTGGGCTTGTATGATGCTGACGTTGGTTAATACAGTACTCAACATCTTTTCTTGCCTCTCAATCATTTTCAATAGTGTTGTTATTCTTGGATCAACATCTGACTTTTCGGCCGTTGTGGGCTGTGCTGGTTCGGAAGAACTCATGGTAACGGTAGAAGATCTAAGAAAATACGGAGGTACCTCTAGCTACTTATATTTGTTTCGTTTGGTCACCTGTGGTAACATAAGACCAAGCGTTACTATTTTATTTGCAAAACATGAAGATGCATGATATTTTATTAGGTTGGGTAAAGTTTTTTATTATAAGGTAAACGAGTTTTAAAGAAAAATGGTGGCACGGAACTGGCATCAACACGGACTTGGCATCAACGCGGAGCGGGATTGTGTATTTTTAAAAATAATTACATAAGCACAGAGTTGGCATCAACATAGAGTTGGCATCAGCACGGAGCTGGCATCGACACGAAGCCGGTAAATTTTTAAAACAATTTCATTAGCGCGGAGCTAGCATCTACACAAAGTCGATAAAATATTTTTAAAACGATTTCATCAGCATGAAGCTGGCATTGACATGGAGTCGATAAAATATTTTGAAAAAAAGAATAACATCAGCACGGAGCTGAAAAAATATTTCAAAAAAATAATTTCATCAGCACGTAGCTGGCATCGACACAGAGTCGGCATCAACACGGAGTCGACATCAACACGGAGTTGGCATCAACATGGAGTTGACATCAACACGGAGTTGGCTTCGATACGGAGTCGGTGAAATATTTTGAAAAATTAATTTCATCAGCACGGAACTGGCATCAACACGTAGTCAAAAAAATATTTTGAAAAAAGAATTACATCAACATGGATCTAGTATCGACACGGAGTCGGTAAAGTATTTTGAAAATGTAATTTCATCAACATGGAGCTGGCATCGACACGGAGTCGAAAAAATATTTTTAAAAAGGAAGTTTCATCAGCACGGGGCTGGCATCGACACAGAGTCGATAAAATCTTTTGAAAAAATAAATTTTCGTGAGTAAATTAGGTATAAAGAATACATGTTTTTTGTTAGCTTCCAATTTAGTTCTATAAAATCAAGGTCAGCCAGTTAGATCCCCAGGGAATAGGCGACGCACAATACTTTCGCAAGGGTATTCTTAAATCACCTCATTTCCTTGAATAGACGTAGTCTATCACCCTCATATCAACAGGGCAAGATCGTTTCTAGGCACCGACTTTGATCAAGGACTACAATTGGCACTTTTAAAACTTTTTATTTTTTTATTTTTTGAAAAAAGATTGTGTTCATTTGAGTTGATTGATTGGTTGTTAGCCTTGTTAGATCATAGATGGATCATAGACTTGGTTCGACATAGGTCGTGGACCTGGTTTGTAGTAGATTTGGGTCGTGAACTCGATCGTAGTAGATCTGGGTCGTGGACCTAATTGAAATGGATCTGGGTCGTGAACCCAGTTGTAGTAGATCTAGGTCATGGACCCAATTTAGATGGATACGGATCATGGACCTGGTTTGAACGGATTCAGGTCGTGGACCCGATTGTAATGAATCTGGGTCGTGGACATAGTTGAAATGATCTGGGTCATGGACCCCGTTGTAGTGGATCTGGGTCATGGATCCAATTGAAATGGATCTGGGTCATAGACCCAGTTGTAGTAGATCTGGGTCGTGGACCCAGTTGTAGTGGATTTGGGTCGTGGACCCAGTTTAGATGGATACAGGTCATGGACCTGGTTTGAACGGATTTGGGTCATAGACCGGATTGTAGTGGATCTGGGTCATGGACCTAGTTGAAATGGATCTGTGTCGTGGACCCAGTTTGGATGGATACAGGTAGGGGACCCAATCTGGTTTGGATATGGGTCAGATCATAAGATTAGTTTGATTGTAAAAAATCCACACATTCTTTTATTTATTTGTTTCTTTTTTAAAATGGCCGGTGGGAAACTTGAAGGTAATAAACCCTACTTGTGGTCATGTGACACACAATGGCCCCGCTTGAGGCCCAAAGTCTCGAACCATCCTGATTCGGCTCATTGCCGGCTTACTGAAGCAAAATCCGCCTTGCTTAATTTTCCAACATTTGGGATTTTCCTTTTTTTGTTTGTTTTTTGTTTTCTTTTTTAAGGTGGTATAGGTTCTTCAACAACAAAAGGGAGTTTCCATGAGTGATCAGGTTTCCTACTGGTCCGTATTAATGGCACGGATATAATTATCATTCTGTTATGCGTATTTTGGCCATGGATGAGACATTCATTGTTTCAACCGTGCTCAAAACACGGATGAGGTATTCACTATTTCAACCATGCTCAAAACACGGATGAGGCATTCACTGCTTCAATCGTACTCCCAACACGGATGAGGCATATGTTCTTCCAACCGTGTTACGAATATGGACTAGAAAGAAATGTTGTTTTTGTAATTCATAGAAACTGGCTTCTTGGACACTATATTAAATGTCCCTCCCTATTTTTTTGCTTCCCTCTTTCACTTTTTTTTTTTAATATGAACATGATGCCACGTGAAATGCATTCCCCTTTACCTAAGGGAAAACGAAAAGAAAGTAGAAATAAATAACCTATGATCTACGTGTGCCTCTTGGGCTTACAACTTGGGCTTCGAGGCCCGAATACATTAAACACATACAATGTTGCTTCGGGGGTCGATGTAAAATTGAAAATTTGTGTCCTGGCATTGTCTAATCTGGCACATGCATGCTGCTAATAGGTGACTTTACGGTTATCCGATCTTCAAACCTCGATGCATACCGGGGTACCCACGTCATTGGTTGGTGATCGGATTTGATGTGTTCATCCCTGACACTTGAAATAATGATCTAAAACCATAGAACTACTAGGTATCAAGACTAAATATATGAGGGTGGGGTGGCTTATGCAATGGGCTATGTTCGTGAGTGCATGTGCATTTTCATTTATTTCTTTTATTGACCCCCTTACAAGTATCTTGAAAGCAAAAGAAAATAAATATTACAACATCTCACTTGAAACAAAAAATAAAAGAACATGAACAACAAACACAAACTATGTTAGTAAACTAAATAAAAATAAAATTTTTATATTTGTCTTACTTTTTAAAGTGACCGAGTTGACATGAGGGTAGAACCTTGCTCCCCATCAGAGTCGCCAGCTGTAGATACATGATCCTCGATTACGAATACCATGTATACTAAGAATTGGAGTCGCCACCATTCATATTGTAAGTAGGTGTGAATGGTCACCCGATGTCCATTTTTAGAAAAACATCATTTTTGGCACGTAGAGACTCTCAATGGATAAGGTACCGATCAACCTCGAGATCAGGGTAAGCAGCTCGATTGGAGAAAAGAAAAGGTGTTAGCCACCCTTTTCTCCCCGCCAAGTAGTGATAACCTCTACTCAACTCAATCGAATTTTTAGATAAAAATGTAAATAAAATGAAGTGCCACATGTCAACAACATGTTTCCTAAGTAGGGATTTGTTTTTGGCTTGATTATAGGATCATTCCATTCATGGAAATGATCCTCATAAATCTTTGCCTCACATGTGATTTGAAAAAAAGTGTTGGCTATATTTACGGACCCATTCTCATGACTTGAGAAGGATCCGAGTTCTGGTTACCTCAAAAATAGTTTAGGGATAAAATTGATTTTATTTTAAACGGGATTACAACCCTTATACTTTCGATCGAATCGGAGTCCAGTCCAGTCTTTTGAACCCACCTTGAAGCTTTTCTTTTCTTATTTTCTTCTTTCCTTCTTCTTCTATGTCTTCTTAAGTCCTTAGTGATTTAGGAAAATGTCCCCCCATTTTTTGTTTTGTTGTGTAATTGAAGAATAAAAAATAGAGAGAATTGATATGAGTGTAGTATTTTTCTATTGTGAGACTTGGGGAGAGAAAGTTGGTGAGTGAGAATTCGTAACCCATTTTAGGAAAATGAGGGGGGTATATAGATGCTCAAAGGGTATTTTAGGAGTATAATGGGGTGAAGAGTTGGGAGAATAAATAATAGCATGATTTTTAAGGATGGAGGGTATGAAATTTGGAGTTAAAGAGAGGATAATTGTGTAATGGGTGGAAATGGGTAGTGTTTAGATCCAAATGGTTTGGATCCTTCCCTTATCCATTTGGGTAATGTGTTTGGTAAGGTGAGATGAATGATGGTTGATGGGGAGAATGGGGATGTAAGGTGTTAGGTGTTTGATTGACTGTTAGGTTGGTTGGTTGGATTTTGGGAGAATTGAGGGAATGATGACATGTGACAAAGGTGATGAGAGAGTGAGGTGATGAGGTATGTTGATTGGTGATGGTGATTGTTTGATTAGAGAGAAAGGTATGGGTCTGTTTGGTGACGATGATGGGACGTATGGGTTTTGATGTAAGTTGGTGGAGGGTTTTAGGGAAAAGAGATGAGTTAGGGTGTAGAAGATATGGGTTGTGATGTGGGTGGTTGATTGTGTTAGGGAAGAGTGATCGGTTAGGTTAGGGTAGGGTATGGGTTGAAGTGATTTTTGGAGAGAAGTGAGATGGTAGATGAATTATTTAAAGAAAAGTGATGGGGTAGGTGAAAGTGCCCTTGATCCGAAGGGTGCGCGGATCCACTTTTGACCTTTGAGATTTGGAAGTCGCCACCTAGTTATTACAGTTTTGGAATCGAACATTGACTCGAAACGGATAAACAAACAACTAATCTACTAAAAAAATACTGAGTCCAAGGATCGCATTACGGGGTTGGAAGGTGTTAGGCACCAACCCCGCCCGGCAAACGCCGGTCTCTACTAATTCTCAAATAAAACTACATTGCTAAAATTACCTAAATAATAATAATAATAAATTTACCTTTAAGAATGCAACAGTTTTATTCCCTCAGATCTGATAGAATACCTCCTCATACAGTACTCCTCGCTTCGTTCTATCACCGGATTCGCTTCAAATCTCCAAGATAAGGTACCTCCTTCTGAATTTTTCTCATTTTATTTATCGATTTTTGGGTGTTTTTGAAGGGCTTCTAGGTATTTTTTAGCTAAAGTTGTGGTATGGATGTTAGGTAAGGAGTTGGGGCTTCAAAATTAGGGTTTATGGGAGGTTAGAGAAGCTTTTTGACCTACTTTTTCTAGGGTTTATTTTTTTATACGAAAATAGGTTATAGGGACCCCTATTTATAGATTTTTTTGAGTGCTTGTTTTGATAGAGTTAGTGTTTAATTATAATTATTTTAGGTAGAGTTATATTTTAATTAGAATTGTTTTAGGTAGAGTTATAGTTTAATTAGAATTGTTTTAAATAGAGTTATTGATTAATTAGAGTTTTATTAGGGTTTTGACTTTTAGTCTAACTTGATTGACTTCAAGATTTTGACTTTAGTCTTACTTGATTGACTTTAGTCTTACTTGATTGACTTTAAGATTTTGACTTTAGTCTTACTTGATTGACTTTCTTTTGACTTTAGTCTTACTTGATTGACTTTAATTTTGACTTTAGTCTTACTTGATTGATTTTAATTTTAATTAGGATTTCTCTTTAATGTTTTAATTATTAACTTTAAAATTTTTAATTATTAAAATTATAAAATTACTGTTTTACCCTCGGAGAGGACTTTTTACGTTTTAAGTTATTTTTTAATGTTCTAAGATGTTTTAAAATCGATTTTTCATAAGGAATTCAATGGGAATATTGGTTTGTGTCATTTATGAAAATTTTTGTGCGAAATGGTCATGAACTTTATGAGGGGCATTTTCATAATTTTGTCAAATTTTGTGAAAATTGGCGAAATGATTTATTTGGTTTTGATTTGTTGTTTTATGTATTTGAATGGATTTTCCTAAACGTACTATGGGCTCTAGGGATGTTTTGAGATTAGCGGTATTTTGATAATTTGGTCATTTTTTAGTGATTTTTATCGTGAAGCTTCTTTTTGTCTAAAAAATGATGATTTCTAGGCTTCTGAGATTATATTTTCCTAGCGTAGTATGATTTTTATAGTTCTGTTAGTTTGAGATACCTCATCTGAATTTCTAAGACATATCTGGTAACAAAATAAAGCATTGGAATAATCATCCATTATTGGAAACCGTTGAGATCAGGTTGACAAGTTAATTAATTAAGCGAGTACAAAAATGGGATGTCTACAGATACCCCTATTTGGCAAAGGGTTGAAGAAAACTAGATAGCAAATCTATTTTGGTAGATAGTACGATATCCGAATGCCAAAGCTAGTGACAGTTTATTTTGTAATTCTTTAGGACATTCGGATCCTTGAGGGTAAAACTCTCCCCGAACTAAAAAGTTGTCAGGTCCTTAAGCGAGAGCTCTCACTGACAGTATCAGATCCTTAAATTTTAAAGAATTCTCCCTGACTAAAAAGTGCAAGTGTGAGTGTATGTACTGTGTGAAATTGAGTAAAAATTGAGCATAATTCCGAGAAAACCCTCGATAGCAACTGAGCAAAATCCAAGTTAACCCTTGGAGGCAACTGAGCAAAATCCAAGATAACCCTCGACGGCATCTGAGAAAAATCCAAGATAACCATCAGCGGCATCTGAGCAAAATCCAAGTTAACCATTGGCGATAACTGAGCAAAAGTCAAGATAACCCTTGGCGGCATCTGAGCAAAACTGGTAGAGGAATGAATGAATTTTGGGAAAGAATGAATGAATCTAGAGAAGAATGATTAAAATGAATATGGATGAGATTGAAAATGAATCTGGAGAATAATGATTGAATCGAGGAATTAATGAATAAATCTGGAAGATAATGAATCTAGAAGAGAATGATCAAACCCAAGAATGAATGGATCTGGAAAAGAATATGGGAACGAAAGAATGCCCTATCTTCTACTCTAGGTAAATGAGTTATTAGTTAATCTCTAGGCACAACTAAATGTGAGATCCAAAGTGCTTTTGTTTGAACCTCAAGATTTTATCCAAAAGTTCTATGAATTTAAAACCTGAGTTTTTATTTCTTTTGAACCTCAAATGTTTTTTGGAAAACTGTTATCAAGAGGGTAACCTTAAGTTTGGGGTTTCCATTATCTTTTAGGATTAACATTACTCAAAAAAAAAATGTCCCTAGTTTGACAATAAACATGGCATTGGAGATAATTGAAAACATCATGCAAAAAATAATAAAAAATACCCCTAGTATAAGGGGAAAACTACATATTTAAAGGAAAAAGAAAATGCTCTTGTATAAAGGTTTGAAATATTTGATTACCACAAGCACAATAAAGATCCAACTTTTAATTTTGATTAATCTTATAGAAGATTTTAAGTCAAGCTCAAGAAAACAAAATATTTCCTTTTGAGACTCATCATAGAATTCACCCTTCTCTCCCTTGGTTCACTTGGGGAAGTAAAAATATTTAGATCGATCGTAAACAAGATATTTATGGCTTCTGAGTCTTTGCCTAGTTTAAGTTAAGTATTGAACTTGATTATTTGGACTTCTGATGTTTCAGCTCAGACTACTCTTAACTTTTCTTCTGTTTTGCTTTGTTGTTCTAACTTTTGCCTAGATTGACTTTTCCAGTTTTCAAACTAGCGAGCATGCTCTAGCTTTTGCCTAGATCGCCTTTTTAGATTTTTAATTTAGCAGGTTTTTTTTCTTCGCTCTAATTGTTGTCAAGACCGTCCTTTCAGATTTTCAACCTTGCGAGCTTACTTTAATTTTTGCCTAAATCGTCCTTTCAGATTTTCAACCTAGCAGGCCCCATTTTTTCTTCTCTTTAATTGTTTTCAAGACCGTCTTTTCGGATTTTCAACCTTGTGAGCTTGCCTTAATTTTTGCCTAAATCGCCTTTCCAGATTTTCAACCTAGCAAGCCCTATTTTTTTTTTTTTCTTTTTGAACTTCTGGAGTTACTGTCTGATCATGTTTTCCTACCTTCCTTGACTTTTTCACACGAAAATTAGGAGGACTTTTATAGGTAAGCTTAGGATTCGGCATAAAAAGAAAGGAATTTTGAGGCTCAAAAATCCAAATGCCCCTTGTGTGATATTTCTTTTAAAAATTTTCTTTTTTTTTTAAATTTTCTTCCCCATTTTGACAATATTTCTTTTTTTGGATTTTTTTAGGGGAATCTATTTTTATTTTGATGTGGTCGGGCCTGAAGTAACTTCTTAGGTTGCCTACGCACCCTAGAATTTTGGGATCAGACTAAAACGTAATTCGAATTTTTCCTTCCCCTAGGTTGGGCGATCGGGCTAAGAAAGAAAATAATTTTTTTTTCTTTTAAAAATGCTGCAAAGGGCTGAGAAATAAGATGTTAAATTGGGTAGCAAGAAAATTGATTCGGCCAAAGATGGCCTTCTTAAATGTAGTATCGTTTGATCTGGTCAAGGTTGGTTGGTTTTGGTAGTTCAATTCTATCATAATCTCGAAGTCTAACGGCTTTTCCAAGAATATTTCTTAATGAATAAATCCCTCCAATTGGGTTTAGACTTCCTCCTATAATCAAGGAGGGGTGCTCAATTTTCTTTGAAGTCTGATGATTAAATCCTTGACTTGTATGTGGTGAACTTTGACTTTCTTGTCAAACGTGCGAGCGATTCTTCTTTGATAAGTTTGTATGTGGTACAAAACTTCTACGTTGTTTTTCAAGTTTGGCTCTTTGTACCCAAAGATGAGCCTAGTCTGTTTCTAGCAATTAACTTTCCATCAAGGCCTTGAGATATGAAATTTTCCTTTCAATTGGTAAGACTGTTTATGTACCCCTGTGGTGTGAATGGTAACTTCTCTAACTAATCCCGGTGTGATTGACACATTTTTCTTATTGGTTGTTTTAATTGCTCCATTGATCTGAGGACAGTAGAGAGATAACTTATGATGCTGGATCTTGAACTTTGAAAACAAAATAATCTTTGACTTTGAAGTATGATCCATTATCAGAGACTAATTCTAAAGGTACCCTGTATCGGCTGATAATATGTGATTTGCAACTCAAGATGCAGTGAGGATAGCACTGATACATTTTATAATATCACTATCGATATTTTCATTTTATCTAGCGAGTATCTATTCCGTGTTGAACAACACCCAAGCTTGCACCTAACATATCATCATCAGACCACGCGACAAGTCTTTTAAAATTTCTGAGTAAATTCATTATCCCCTCGTGTTCCTCTAGGGATAGGATAATTTCTATCTTAATTTTTTAGAAATTATTTTTTGTTCTAAGGTTCAATGAACTTTGCTTTTTGATTGAAAGTTGTTGAGCCCGACCATTATCTTCTTGTTCAAGGGAAAAATATATCCTTAAAGCCAGATTATTAGTTAATTCGTTAATGCGTTCGAGGTATTCAAAAATTTCTTTTATCCAATCAAATTCAGAAGAGGCGACAAACACATCTAAAGACTTGATAAATTAACTTGACTCAATAGAAAAAGAGTAGACTCGATCTAAAGAAAACATGACATTGAAACATTAGACTCGAACTAACTAAAATAACTCATGAAAACTCAAGACAACTACCCACAACGGACTTGATTAGGACTGAGGACTGAGACATTGCCTACAACCAACATAATTGAGGCACGGTGATCTTTAGGGAATAACTGGGCGATATTGAGAAATTTTGAGGCTATTTCTAACTGTTAATTTGGTACTAACGTTTGTTCTAACTGACCGGACTTACAACCCTAGCTAGATGATGGACGATTGAACTTAGGTACAATGATAACCCTTGAACCTCATTGAAGGTGAATTTAACCAGTTTTAGTGTTATCCCTTTAATAACATTTTAATGAATCTTGAGATTTTATTGAATTCTGTACACCAATCCATTAAACAATTCATCCATTCAATGATTATTCAGAAGGAAAATAATTTTATTGCACTCTTAAAAATTATTGAAAAATAATATTTTATTGAATAATAATTTTCACAAATCTGATTATTTTTTGCAATCATTTTCTTTTTAGAAAAACATATTTTGGTAATTTTCCAAGGTCCATGCAAAAAAATAGATTTTTGGTAAAAAACATATTTCAAAATTTTTCCATGCAAAAATAAATAATTTTTTTCTTCCTTTTCTTTTCTTTTGAAAAACATTTTTTCTGAAAAATATGTATTTTTTTAAGAACATTTTTTCTGGAAAACACTTTTTTAGAGAATATTTTTTTCTGGAAAATACTTTTCTTTTGGAAAATAATTTTTTTTTTAAATGGGTTGAAACTCGAATTAGAAAAGATTTTGATTTCCATTTAAATGGCCTCGCCCATCATGATTGTTGGATCAAGATGGATTGGGTCATTATGAATTATCGTAAAAAATAGATTCTTTATTGGGTCGGTACACCCATTTTAATTTCCAAAATAAAATTTTTGATCCTTGAGGACAACCATACATTCTGATCTCATACATACATTTTGATCTCATCATTCACATCATTTACACACATTCATCATTCACAAGGTCCTATTCAATAAACAACCCAGGAACACCCACGATAAGTTCGAGTCGTGACTTACAAGGGAAGTTTCTAAACTCTAAGCTTACTATATGTAATGCATTTTTATCTGGCCACCCTTACCCAAGTACACCTATATACCTCTCGAGCGTATTCAATCAGACGATACGTGGTGACTTGGTTTGATATACCGTATAAGTGATAATCTAAAACTTCAACTCACTTCTCTGAAGCCAAAAGTAGTCAGTTTAATCCCCAGATCAGAGGTGGCGCGCGATGCTTGAGTAAAGACACTTTTAAATCACCTCTTTTCTAGAATAGACGTAGTCTATCCTTTTAGTATCGTAGTACATCGGAGCAGGATCTCGCTTAGGCACTGGTTTTGATCAAGAAGTACAATTGATGTACTTATATTATCTTTGATGTACTTATATTATCTTAATCATATTAGACTCTATGGACTCTAGACACAGAAGAGCTCGTAATCCTAATACGGAACTACTAATGAGCTCGAATCTTGGATTTCGAAGGACACTCTATGATTATATCAAATGTCTGTGGTATCAGCCTATTCTTCAAAATATAGCAGATCTGTATCCCATACGGATCTAATATTATGCTATGATACCATCTGTGACGTCCCGCCAAACGCTAACACAAAGTCCCATGTTAGATCTCGAGGTATTAAGTGGCGCCTCAAAATTTCGGCATGGTCTCCTCTGTTTATGTTACCATTCTAATGCGTTCAACCTACACCTGATAAACGACATACAATCCTGCATATATACATACAAAATATAATACTAGAGGAAGCCTATATACATCTAATAACGTACGATAAATTAGAGTGTGAAAGAAGAAATTTTTATACAAGATTATACAGAAATTCCTCACTCTAAAAAAATTCCTAACACTCAATACAGAATCCAAAATACCTCTAGACGAACTGACATCACTAGGGGATATAGCCCCAACACTCACCAGGTAACGGACTCTGGTCGTCTATCTATCCCACCAAATGGTTCCCACTCGTTGGTTCTACGCCTGTCTCGCCAACTGCAGGTTCTCAAACTAAAAAAATAGGAAGGAATGGGTGAGTAATAATGGTTACCCAGTAAGGAAACAAACAATTTTTGCCAATAACCCCTCCTAACATGAATGAATAAGCATACTAAATTATTTTAACAATACAAAGTTTTACAGAAGAAACTATGATAAACTGGTACATATAGTCAGGGATGAGCAATTAAATATTTTAAAACTGACATTATATCAATCAACAGTACTTACTATAACATTTTCTTTATATACAAATCTAATTGATCAAATGGAAATATTAAACATGCATTTCATTTTATATATCAAAATAAGGCAACATATACATAATACACAATAGTGGAGTAGTGGAATTAGAGAATGGGATTCACGATTTGATCGCTCCTAATCGGGACATGATATTTCATATTCTTTACTCGCTTTTAGTTCCTGATTTGGTGGTCGGTCGCTGCACTTACTACCTCGGTTGACCATTTATCCAGCTCAGGCTAGCCATTTGACGTGACCGTAAGCAATGGGTCTCTTTTCGATGTGTCAAAACATTCGACTACTATAAATTGTTAGTTATCAGTGACTAATCATCTTCTTCTATACCTATTAGGCGTGCATGTGATTTCCAAATATACAAACCATTCGTATACGACCAACTTTACATAACAAGTTCACTAATAAAAATAGAGAGGAATGAACCCGGATTCTAGTTGTGACTCTACTCTCATACGCGTCTCATACCACGTATGAGCTTGGTGGTCCTTACCGTACATCCCAGGATAGTATACCACTCCGGATGATATGACGCACTATCCCTTCAAGTATTCACAGACTCTTTAACAGCTCACAAAATAGCTACATATATATATATATATATAATTTTCATTTGAAAATAAAAAAGAAATTAACAATACAAGGTTGAGAATGGATATCCAGTTTTCTACCATGCAACTATAGCCACCCAGCCTAAAATAAATAACTGAACGAAAAAATAAACAGCACCTCGTGCTAATAGAAAGTAAATAAACATACAACCAGTAATATTATCCCTGGATACCCGTTCACCAACCTACACACAACACAATAATGTAAAATGCAAATATCACCCCTCGGGTGTGATTCTGACATTTTACCATTTTCATACCCTTTTTTTCTTTTTTTTGAATTTTACAGTTTTCAATCTCTCAAATAAAATATATAATTTTTGATATTCATCAACTCAATATGAGTTAATTGAATATTAAATCATTTTTTCAATTATAAAATTCATTTATCAATAACATTGAAAAAGTACAAAACTTATATTAAAACGAGGTCCAAGCGATGCATAGGAACCAACTAACGAAAATAACCCGTTGAAATATCCTACCCACATATAATTTGTTATAAAATATAATTAAACATATCAAATATGCAAGTTCTGGTGTGAATTTGAAATAACCAATTAAATTCTATATTTTTGAAAACTCACCACAAATTTTTAATAAAATCCTAAATGAAATTTTCACAATTTACGATTACTAATAGAAATTGTGAGTTTCTTACTATCTCTATGGGACGAAATTGAAGCACGTGCGCGAAAGTCGATGCGATAGACACGAAAATCTAGACAAGACTTTGAGGTGACTGATTTTTGAGTTTGACCCTATAGTTTCGAAGATCTTAACGTCGTCGTCCTTTCTCTCTTCTACGACGGATGACGATTTGACCCCGAAATAGATGAAATCCGAGGTTGAAATTACGAAACTCTCGTATCACATACAGCTAATTTTTAACGATACAGGATGAAAGAGAAGCTGAAACAAAGACATCTTGGGTGAGTTTTGTAGATGTCGAGGCTGCAGACCTTTTTTCCTTCTACGTCGATCGTCAACGACATTCCGTTCACGATGGATCTGAGGTTGAAAATTTGAAAAAAAAAACATTTTTTTTAAATTCGTGACTAGTTTTGGGTCATTTAAAATGAAGGTGAATAGTGAAAAAATTAAAAAAAATTATTTATATGAATCTTAGGACGAAATCAGTTTTATAGCTATTATTTCGATCAACGATAACTTGACCATCTGGACTCTAAAAATGACGAATGAATACTCTATTTTGTCTAATTTTTCATATCAAATCTAATGGTGTTGTCAATTTCTACAAATTATATCTCTAACAAAAATTTATATTTTTGACCCAATAGGATTTTACAATTGACTTCGTTTTCCTTTTTTGATAATAATTCGACTTTCTATGCTCCAAAAATGACAAATAAATATTCTATGTTCAATAATTTTTGTGAATCTAATGGTATGATCAAATTTTTAAAATTCTTTCTCTAACAAAAAGTCATTATTATAACCTGATCCGACTCGATAATTGACGATTTTGTAACTTTTCTGTTTGGACTCATATTTAAGCATACTTATAAGGTAAAGTATGTTTTTTGATCATTTTGAATCCAATAGTTTGATTAGATTTCATTAAAAATAATCAGAACAACATCCTACAATTTTACCCTAAGTCCCACTTTCAAGATTTTTTTTAAATTCAACTATTTATTTTTTCTCGAGATACGAATAAAAAATTAGGAGTTTTACATCTAATCTCCAAGATGAGGTATCCTCCTCCTAGATCTGAGTATTATCTATTTTTGGATATTTTTTAGAGGGTTTCTAGGTATTTTTAAGCAAAAAATTGGGGTTTGAATGTTAAGTAGGGAGTTGGAACTTCAGATTTAGGATTTTAGGAAGGTTAGGGGGGTTTCTGACCTCTCTTTCCTAAGGTTTCTCTTGACCTGTGAGATTAGTTTGTAGAGGCCACTATTTATAGAATATTTTGGGAGTCTTTCAATTTGACTAAGTCTCTTTAAGATAAGATTAATTAGTTTGAATTAAGATTTTAAATTAGGGTTTCAATTCTTACGTACAATGAAAGAATATTTTTAAATTTTTTTTGAAGAACCCCCCTGATTATATTTTTAATTCTTTGAGACCCCAAATGGAGGGGTCTTCTAATAAATATCAGGTGGGCTGCACTTGAATAAGTGGGCCACCACTTAAAATTTGACCCGTGGACTTAATTAATTGATTTTATTTGTTTAAAATTTTAAATTTAATTTATTAAGGTTTCACTTTACGTTCATTAATATTTTAATTATTAATTTTAAAATTTTGAATTTTTAAGATTAAAAAATTATCGTTTTGCCTTCAAAGAGGATTTTTGAATTGAAAGATCATTTTTTGATATTTTAGGATGTTTTAAAATTAGCTTTTCATAAAGAATTCAATGAGAGTATCGATTTGTGTCATTTATGGGTTTTTGGAGTGAAATGGTCGTGGACCCTATGAGGGGTATTTTCATAATTTTGTTAAATTTGGTGAAAATTGGTGAAACAGTTTATTTGATTTTATGTAACACCCCGAATTTTTAATTCGTATCTCGAGGAAAATTAAATAGTGGAATTTTAATAAAATCTTGAAAGTGGGATTTAGGGGTAAAATTTTAGGATGTTTTTTATCATTTTTAATGGAATCTGACCTCACCATTAGATTCAAAATGATCAAAAAACATAGTTTAGCCTGTAAGTACGCTCAAATGCGAGTCCGAATATAAAAGTTACAAAATCCTCGATTACCGAGTCGGACCAGGCTAAAATAGTGACTTTTTGTTAGAGCAATAATTTTTAAAATTTGATCATACCATTGGGTTCATAACGAAAAATTATTCAACATAGATTATTTATTTGTCATTTTTGGAGATCAGGAAGTCGAATTATCGCCAAATACGAAAACGACATCAAGTTTAGGGGTCACCTCAGGCCAAAAATGTAAATTTTTGTTAGAGATAAAATTTGTAGAAATTGACTATACCATTAGATCCGGAACGAAAAATTAGGCGAAATAGAGTATTCATTCGTCAGTTTTGGAATCCGGATGATCAAATTATCATCGATCGAAACAATTAACAAAATACCGAATTCGTCCCACATTTTATTTAAATAATATTTTTAAAAATTTTTTTTTCTCTCATCTTCCCCACTCGTCCAAACAGTGCAAAAAAAAAATGAAAAAAAAGAAATTTGTTTTTCCTCCGATTTTTCCACTTCAGATCTCTCGCAAACGGTTCATTTTCGACGATCGCCGCAGAAGAGAAAAAGGTCCGCAGCTACGTTCTCTACAAAACCCACCCAACCCTTCTTCATTTCACTTTCTATTTCATCCAATATCGTCAAAAATCAGCCGTATTTGGATACGAAAATTTCGAAACTTTGACCTCGGATTTCGTCCGTTTCAGGGTCAAACCGTCTTTCGAGGCAGAAGGGAGAAACGTCCGCAGCCTCATTCTCTACATAACCCAACCAAATTCCTTCCGTTTTCTCGTATTTTTCACCCCGTATAGTAAAAAATCAGCCGTATTTTTATACGGAGATTTTCGTAACTTCAACCTCGATTTTCATCGATTTCGGGGTCAAACAGCCTTTCGCCGTAGAAGGGAGAAGAGACGAGCACATTGAGATCTTCAAAACCACCAGGTCGATTTCAAAAATCAGCCGCTTCGAAGTTCGGTCCGTCTCAATTTCCGCGCCGATCGCCTCGATTTTCACGCACACGCTTTGATCCTTTCGCCTAGAGATTGTAAGGAACTCTCAATTTCTATTAGTAATCGTAGATTGTGAAAATTGCATTTAGGATTTTATTAAAAATTTGTGGTGAGTTTCCAAAATATAGAATTCTTATGTTATTTAAAAATTCACGCTAGAAATTGCATGTTTGATATGTTTAATTGTATTTTTAACAAATTATACGTGGGTAGGATATTTTATCGGGTTATTTCTGCCAGTTGGGTCCTGTGCATCGCTTGGACCCTGTTTTAATATAAGTTTTGTATTTTTTTCGAGATTTTTGATAGAAATGAATTTCATAGTTAGAAAAACGATTTACTATTCAATTAACTCATGTTGAGTTGATGAATATCAGAAAATGGATGTTTTATTGAAGAGATTGAAAATTGTAAAAATCGGAAAAAGGGAAAAAGGGTATGAAACGGTAAAATGTCAGAGTCACACCCAAGGGGTGATGTCTGCATTTTACGTTGTTGTGTTGTGTGTAGGTTGGTGAACAGATATCCAGGGATAATATTATTGGTTGCATGTTTATTTCCTTTCTGCTAGCGCGAGGCGCTGTTTACGTTTCCGTTATGTTATTTATTTTAGGCCGGGTAGCCACACTTGCATGGTAGGAAACTGGATATCTATTCTCAACCTTGTATTGTTAATTTTTCTTTTATTTTCAAATGAAAATAATATATATATGTAGCTATTTTGTGAGCTGTTAAAGAGTTTGTGAATGCCTGAAGGGATAGTGCGTCATATCATCCGGAGTGATGTACTATCCTGGGATGTACGGTAGGGACCACCAAACTCATACGTGGTATGGGACGCGTATGAGAGTGGAGTCACAACTGGAATCCGGGATATTCCTCTCTATCTTTACCAGTGAACTTGTAATGTAAAGGTGGTCGTATACGAATGGTTTGTATATTTGGGAATCATATGCACGCCTGATAGGCATAGACGAAGATGATTGGTCAGTGATCACTAACAATCTATAGTAGTCGAACGTTCTGACACATCGAAAAGAGACCCATTGCTTACGGTCACGTCAAACGGCCAGCCTGAGCCGGATAAATGGTCAACCAAACGTGGTAAGGGCAGCGACCGGCCACAAAATCAGGAACTAAAAGCCAGAAAGGAATTGTAACATCATGTCCCGACTGGGAGCGATCCAGTCGTGAATCCCAACTCTCTAATTCCAATACTCCACCATTTTGTATTATGTATCTGTTGTTCATTTTGATATATAAAATGAAATGCATGTTTATTATTTCCATTTGATCAATTAGATTTGTATAAAAAGATAATGTTATAGTGAGTACTGCTGATCGATGTAATGTGAGTTTTAAAATGTTTAGTTGCTCATCCCTGGCTATATATACCAGTTAATCGTAGGTTTCTTCTGTAAAACTTTGTTTATTTTAAAATGATTCAGTATGTTTATTCGTTCATGTTAGGAGAGGTTATTGGCAGAAATTGTTGCTTCCTTACTGGGTAACCATTGTTACTCACCCTTTCCTTCTCCATTTTTTTTAGTTTCAGATCTGAAGCTTGGCGAAACAAGTGTAGAACAAGAGCGAGGATCATCTGGTTGGTCAGATAGACAACCAGAGTCCGTCACCTGGTAAGTATTAGGGCTATACCCCCTAGTGGTGTCAGTTTCTCCAGGTAGTCTTATGGATTCTGTCTTGAGTGTTAGGAATTATGTTAGAGTGAGGAATTTTGTATAATCCTGTATATAATTTTTCTTCTTCCGCACTCTGATCTGTCGGACATTATTAGACGTATATAGGCTTCCGCTAGTATTATATTTTGTTTGTTATATGCAGGATTGTATGTCGTTTATCAGGTGCAGGTTGAATCGCCTTAGAATGCTAACATAAACAGAGGAGACCATGCCGAAATTTCGAGGTGCCACCTCGTACCTTGAAATCTGACATGGGGATTTGTGTTAGTGTTCGGCGGGGCGCCACATTTTAATTTATTATTTTATGTGTTCGCAAGGGTTTTTTTAAACGTAACGTAGGCTCTAGAAATGTTTTGATGTTAGGGATACTTTAGTAATTTGATCATTTTTAGTGATTTTTCTCGTAAAGCTTCTTTTTAACTGAAGAATTATGGTTTGTACGTTTTTTGGTCATATTTTCCTAGCGTAATGTGATTTCTAAAGTTTTATTTTTTTGAGATACATCATCTGAATTTCTGAAACATATCTAGTAATAAATAAAAAAATATTAGAATAACTGGTTAGAAATTGTGCAACTAGCCTTCCGACTCAGTTCCATGAAATCAAATTAGATCATTCAGTTCTTTAGATCGGAAGTGGTGCACAATGCATGAGCAAGAGTACTCTTAATCATCTTTTTTTCTCGAATAGATTGAGTCTATACCCTTAAAAGGGTAAGATCTTACTAGATGTCAAAGATGATCTAGAGACATCCTGATCTCTAATTTTGCTCTTGGATTGCACCACATTGATCTGGAGACATCTTGATCTCTAGTTTTGCATGGTTGCTTCATTGGTTTTCTTGATTGCAATGTACTATTGATTGATTGATTTGGTGTTCATCTTTGATGATTTAATCATTGACCTACACAATGAACACATATGATCAGTTTTTCAATAATTTTATTATTTTGTGCAATTAAGTCTAATTAGCACGGTATAAATGAAATGTGATAAATTGAGGCTTAACATACTTATTTACCTAAACTAATGAAATAAGAATGGAAATCAAGATAAATGCTTGAAAAAAATATGAATAAATCAGTGTTTTGAGACATTAATTATTGCACACGTGCATGAATTATCATTGCATGTCATATTTTTTTATTTAATTAATTAATTTTTATATCAGTTACACAATCAAAGAGTTATGATATTCTTCATTTGCTCGATATGATTATTATATCTATTAAATCATGGGCGAGTATAATAGTACCTATTGAGATTTTTCTCATGTTGTTTCTTTTAATTTTTTTTCAGATACTCATCCTAATGAGGTACCTTTGTCAAATTTCTGAAATTTTGATTTTTACATTCCTTTTATTTTGATTTTGATTTATGTCGAAATAAATTATGAAAATATTGATAAACATGTGGTGGCTTATTTATTTGTATTTATTTTATTTTATTCAAGAACTCTATGTGATGAATCATTCAAGAGAAATGTTAAGTTAATTTTATTAACTTCTTTAACTAATGGATTGAGGTTATGATTGATTGTTATTTATTTCTGAGCTTGGAGTAGATCATATATAAATTAAATTTCATTCAATAAATTATTAATTTTAAAATATTCGACCATTGTCGTTTGATAGAGGTTGAAAATATCTTTCTAAAATAGGAAAAATCATCGAAATCGGATGAGTATTAAATTTTATATGCTTTTTTTTATAAATAAACTATAAGAATCTGAATTTGTGTTATCTTTATAAATGAACTGTATTTCAACCCATTTTTTTAAGAAATATTATTTTTTTGAAAATAGTCAAAACACAAAACTTTTAAGTTTATGTCTTAAATTACTAATCCCATCAACCGTTCACAAAAATACAAAGCATGTAATCCGCAGCGATCATTTCTTTAAAATGTGTTTGTTTTGTCCACAATGGGACAACACATATTTGTTAACTTTATCTAAATTTTTCTCTCATATTTTCTTTTTTATTGTGTAACTATTATGTTTGAGTTACGAATATAATGGTTTAGAGAATACACAATTTCAAGATGTCTCAGTGATCGAATAAAATCATAAATTTTGGATTGTCGATGTTTACTACTAGTATTAACTATTTTAGAAAGTTTTTAAGCGTTAACCATGAAATCCCTTTTGCTAAAATCATACATATTTTTTATATATATTAAAAAAATTATAATTTTTTGACCTTCAATATTCAAATCTACATCTTAACTCACGGGTTGTGGCGCCCCGCCAAACGCTAACACAAATCCCAGTGCCAAACCTCAAGGTACTAGGTGGCGCCTCGAAATTTCGGCATGGTCTCCTCTGTTTATGTTAGCGTTTCACGGAACTCAAACCTGATAAACCAATCTCTAACCAAACATGTATATAAAGATGTAGATACAGGAAAATAACAGCGGAAGACTAATTACATCTAACATGTGAGTAAATCAGAGTACGGAAGATTTATCAATATACAGGCTTACCAAAACACTCTCACTCTAACATAGGCCTAAACTCTCAATCCAAAAATTACACACATCCTGGATGAAACTGACAACACTAACGGATGTAGCCCTAGTGCTCACCAGGCAATAAACTCTGATCGTCGATCTGACCGATCAGATACTCCTCAATTACTGACTCTAAGCCTGTCTCGGTAGCTGCAAGTGCTGAAACTAAAAAAAATATGAAGGAAAGGGTGAGTAACAATGGTTACCCAGTAAGTCCACAACCAATTCCAACTAATAACCCTTCCTAAGCATGATCGAATAAAGCATACTGAACATTTTAATACATGCAAGGTTTTACAAGATAAAATACGATCAACTGGTACATATAGCCAGGGATGAGCAACTAAACAGTTGTAAAAATTACACATAACATCAATCATCCATATTCATTATACATTTTCCATTTTATAAAAATAATGTTGACAACATTGAAATAATAGACATGCTTCTCAGTTTGTAATTCGAAATATAACAACAGATACATAATACAAATGGTGGAGTATTGGAATTAAAGAGTTGAGATTCACGACTGGATTGCTCCCAGTCGGGACATGATATTCCTCAATAACATCGTAGTTCCTGATTTTGTGGCTGGTCGTGTCTACCACGCTTGCGGGACCATTTATCCGGCTCAGGCTGATCGTTTGACATGACCGTAAGCAATGGGTCTCTTTTCGATGTGTCAAAACGTTCGACTACTACTAGATTGTTAGTGATCACTGACCAATCATCTTCGTCTATGCCTATCAGGCGTGCATGTGATTCCCAAATGACATTTCACTCGTATACGACCACCTTTACAATACACGTTCACTGGTAAAGATAAGAAAGGAATGAACCCGGATTCCAGTTGTGACTCCACTCTCATACGCGTCCCATACCACGTATGAGTTTGATGGTCCCTACCATACATCCCAGGATAGTGCACCCCTCCGGATGATGTGACGCACTATCCCTTCAGGCATTCACAAACCCTTTAACAACTCACAAAATAGCTACGTATATATATAGTTTTTCATTTAAAACAAAAGAGAAATTAACAGAACAGGGTTGAGAATGGATATCCAGTTCCTACTAACGGTGTTATCAAATCTTTCCGATTCTTGCTCTAACGAAATTCCACTGTTTTGGATCCCACTTAATGCAAAATTCGAGGATTTTATAACTTCTTCATCCGAACTCGAATTCAAACTTGCTTACAGGCTAAAGTATATATTATGATCATTTTGAAACTAATGGCGAAGTCGATTTTGCTTAAAATTAATCATAACAAGATCCGAGTATTTTACTCTAAGTCTCTCCTTCGATATTTTCTTCCAAATCTCACCATTTAATTTCCTCGAGATATGAGTTGAAAATTTGGGGTGTTACACGGGTTATGTGTCGGGTTTTGGACTTGGATTTTGGGACGTCACACCCACAAAATCATAGGGACGAATCCCAAGCTCTATATCTAAAAAGTGTAAAGTGTGAGTTTGAGGAAATCACATTTCCGTTAAAGCAATGACTAGAGGTGTGTCCACCATGAAATGCAAAATCTCGAGGAAAATGCCAAATCCCATTAAATACTTCTGTGCCTTGAAGTCATTGGAAGAGGCTGCATAAATATTGCAGAATGTGTACCAACTACATTTAAACTGGCCATTTAATATAGGTATTTTAATGCTAGCTCGTACACAAGTAGAGATATGGCTATTAAGACTATACAACAGAGAGATGTAATGGATCTTGGTAGCAATCTCGAAAGGGATGATCAAACTCGATCATGTATTATACTCTAATAGGGTTGTAAATGAATACTAATTGAATCAAATATGGTTATATCCGAATTCGAATTCAAATGTTTTTTACAACATCCGAATTCGAATCTGAAATCCGATGGATTTTATGAATCAAGATTCGTATTCAAAAAATATATTAGGTATTTGATAATATCCAATCCGATAAAACCTTACAAAAATTAGATTCTATCTATACCGTTATCTTCAATCTGTAAAAGAAAATTGATTTTCTTATTATTTTCATTTTCAACCTATTTCAGTTTTAAAATCAAATAAACTTTGATTTTTGGGAAAAATGATGAAAAATTCGAACAAAACATCAAGTATTTTTACATCAGTTAAAGATATGGATTTTCAAAAAAAAAATCAAGATTATTTTGGTTTGCGGTTGAAGTCGATGGATTTTAAAAAGAAAAAAAAGAGGGTTTTACTTTGAGAGAGAGAGAAAAATATCTACCTGGATGCTCGCTGGTCAGAGAAGATGGTGGTTATGGAACTCGCACAATCGAAACTCATCCTTTGCTGGTTCTTGCATTTTAGGTTAAGAGAGAGCATAAAGATTTGAATGAAAGTTAAGTTTCTTGTGTAACATGAATACACACACACACACATACATATATATATATTGTGTAATATGAATACATAACATATATATTTAAATCAGAGTGGATATTATCGAATCGGATTTCGCAACATCCAAATTCGTATCCAAAACTCATTCAAATCTTAAAATAACATCTAAATTCATATCTAATATCCAAAAAATTCAAATAATATCTGATTTTTTGAATCAAATTCGAATTTGAATCTGGATTTTTAAATATCCATTTACAAGCCTATCCTCTAGCACTACATGGGGTGGGTCATGAATGGCCTCATATTTGTCCCCATTATCTGAAGGCACTCGAAGCCTCACCTCATTCGAGCTCTTGAAGAATTATCCTAAGGAGAACAACTTTTTTACCTTTGCCCTTACTAAAGGACTCACCCCTCAAGGCCTTGAAGATGTTGAAAATATCCATATGAAATAATAATAATTATTATTATTATTATAATAATAATGGTGTTAAGAGCCAAGAAAAAGCCATACCTAAAAATAACAAAACTTTTGAAAAAAAAATCAAAATACCAGAAAAAATAAAAAAAAAATCATGCCTTAACTACCCTAAGCCATTACCCCAAAATCCATGACAATCTATAGTGGCATTTCATCGAACACATGATGTGCCAAAACAAAATGACCATCCCAAGTCAATAAAAACCTCATCAAAACTTTCTAAATCCATACCTAAGCCTATCCAACACCTTACCAATCCTCAAACCTCACCATTCCTTCGAACATTTTCATTGAGGCATTTCATTAAACATATGATGTGCCGAGATGAAATAACCTCCCCAAACTACTAAAATCCTCTCCCAACCCATCCTAGTCCATCAATCCAACTCCAATGCACCTCTACATTCATCAAAACCTGAAAATCTAACCAATTTTTTTTTAAATCCATCTCAATTCCTAACCCAATTTACTTCTTAACTAACCCTAAATCAAACTCTAAACTCCAATTTTCACACCAATCAGTCCAGTCAAAGCTCAAATATTCACAAATTCAAGGAATTGATCAAGAAATCGAAGAGAATTAGAAATCAATCAATTACCTTAAGGAAAATTCAATAATCGAAAGTAGAAAATGGGTTAAACTCGTCCAAGATCCAACCCAAAGAACCAAATTATCAAAATCAAATGATCCAAAAGGTAGAGTTGACTCTTAAAATTTCAAGATGGCTAAGAGTCAAGCAAGGATTAGTAATAATTTTTGCGAGGCCGAAAGTCGAGGTCTGGTTGAACAGGAATAGAGAGAAGGTTTAGGTCATTTTGAGCAATGAGCAAAGAGAAGGTCAAATTCGATTTTAAAAATTCTAGTATGAAGGTGACTTTCGGCTAAGAAAAACATTTAAGCCCGGCCGATCCTCACCTTCGACCTAACAAAAAACAATTTGAAAAAAAACATAAAAATTCAAAAAATCAATAAAAATGAAAATAAATGCAAAAAAACAACAAAAAAAAATGCAAAAGTCAAAAGAGAAGAAAATAGCAAGATTTCAATTATTCAAGTAAATTTTCCATCCATGGATGTTCAATCATCGAAAAATACCTAAGTCAAACTCAATCTTGAAAAGCTTATTCAACTCTATATGCAAAGTCAATTTTCACCTTTAAATCATTTTTTATCAAACAATTTCAAGAGCTCTACATCATGCCAAGAAAGTTATTATTTTCAAAAGCTTCGAGAGTCATGCATCAAGCTAAGAAGCCTAGAATTCTATATCTAACCCCTATCAGACCCCGAGCATGAGAAGACTGACTATTTGTTTTAACAGATTCAATCTAAGTTCAGTAAAAATAAAATACAAAAAAAAAGTTGACTCAATCTAGGTCAGAAAAAATGAGTTTGAGTCTACGTTTTTGTGATTTACTGCATGCAAGTCTCATAAAAAGGGACAGCTATAAACACTCCATTTTTTCCCAAACTGAGTCCAAAAACACTAAAAACATTTCGAAAATGAGCTTGACCCAATTATTATTTTAAGAAGGCCCTAAAAACCAATATGTGAATGGCATCAAGGCTAAAAGGCCATTTTCAATGGCATTCTAAGTTTGATTGTGTAGACACCCCATTTTTGCATCCGCTTGATTAATCAACTCGTCAACCCGATCGCAACTGTTCCCAATGATGGATGTTTATTCCAATGCTTTATTTTGTTACCAGATATGTTTCAAAAATCCAGATGAGGTATCTCAAACTGACAAAACTGTAGAAATCACGCTACGCTAGGAAAATATAACCCCAAAAGGCTTAGAAATCATCATTTTTTAGACAAAAAGAAGCTTCAAGATAAAAATCACTAAAAAATGACCAAATTATCAAAATACCCCTAACCTTAAAATATCCCTAGAGCCTACATTACGCTTGGAAAAACCCTTTCAAACACATAAAATAACAATTCGAAATCAAATAAATCATTTTGCCAATTTTCACAGAATTTGACAAAATTATGAAAATGCCCCTCATAAAGTTCACAACCATTTCAAACAAAAAATTTTCATAAATGACACAAACCAATATTTCCATTTAATTTCTTACGAAAAATTGATTCTAAAACATAATAGAACATAAAAAATCGACTTAAAACGTAAAAAATCCTCTCCGAGAGCAAAACGAAAATTTCATAATTTTTATAATTAAAATTTTTGAAATTAATAAATAAAATATTAAATAATTAAAGTGAAATATTAATAAAATTAATTTAAAAATTTAAACTAAAAAAAATTGATCAATCAGACTCTCAAGCAAAATTGTTGAAGGTTGCCAAGATATTTATTCAAGGATCCCTCCATTTGGTGGGGTCCAAAGAATTAAAGATATAATAGAGGGGGGTTCTCCAAAAAATTAAAGTCAATCAAGAAAGACTAAAGTCAAGGTATTAAAGTCAATCAAGTAAGACTAAAGTCAAAATTAAAGTCAATTAAGTAAGACTGAAGTCAAGATATTAAAGTCAATCAAGTAAGACTAAAGTCAAAATATTAAAGTCAATCAAATAAGACCAAAAGTCAAAATCCTAATAGAGTTCTAATTAAACAATAACTCTATTTAATATAATTCTAACTAAAATATAACTCTACCTAAAATAATTCTAATTAAAATACAACTCTACCTAAAATAATTCTAACTAAAATATAACTCTAACTAAAAGAATTCTAATTAAACATTAATTCTATCTAAACACACCCTTAAAAAAATCTATAAATAGGGGTCTTCACACCCTATTTTCGTATCAAATCATAAATCCTAAGAGAATTAGGTCAAAAAGCTTCCCTAGCCTCCCATAAACCCTAATTTTGAAGTCTCAACTCCTTACCTAACACCCATACTTCGATTTTAGCTTGAAAAATAATTAGAAACCCTTCAAAAACACCCCAAAATCCATAAAAAATTCGAAGAATTCAGATCCAAGAAATATATACCTTACCTCAGAGATCATAAATTAGATCCGGAGATAGAACGAAGCAAGGAGTACGGTACAAGGAACGATTTTATCAGATCTGAGGGAATAGAATCTTTGCGTATCGAAGGTAAAAAATTTTTATTTTTTTATCTAGGTTTTTTATTAGCAACGTAGTCTTATTTGGAATAAGTAAAGACCAGCATTGGCCGAGCGGGGTTGGTGCCTAACACCTTCCAACCCCGTAACGTGATCCTCGGACTTAGTATCTTTTGTAGATTAGTTATTTTATCTGTTTCGAGTCAATGTTCGGTTCCTAAATCGTAATAACTAGGTGACAACTCCCAAACCTCAAAGGTCAAAAGTGGATCCACGCACACCGCAGATCGAGGACGCTTTCAGTGGCGACTCCACTGGGGATCTTTGAGGGTCAAACTTGAAAAATCCCAAGTATGGGAGCATTGTTAGAACGACTTAGTTTTGTTATTTTTAATTGTTTGTTTATCAGTTTATTTTGTGTTTATTGTTCGCTCAATTATTGCTCATCGGGTTAGATTTTGAATATTTACCTTGACATATTATTTTTATGGTCCGATCAAGGATCATTCGGAATAATCCTAAAATAATGCAAGATTTCGAAAGGTTTTTTTTTCTTAGGGATGATTTAATGATTTTTGAGCATGAGAACTTTTTTTTTAATTTTTGTTTTTATTTATTTAATTTTTTTTAGGCACAAATAAAAGTATTGTTTATTTTTAGAGTGTGCGGTTTGTTCTTTAACTTTTTTAAAAAATAAAAAATAAAAAAGAATTTTGAGCATGCTGTTGGGGACAACAACAATAGAGTTTCCATTCATCTTTTCTAGTGGTGTGTTTGAGAAAAACCCGGTTCTAATTGTTAAACCCTTAACTTCTCAACTTAATTGACGGGGTGTTATAAGTAAAAAATTTCTTTTACTTTGTTTTCAACCCGTTTAATCAGTTCTTTTAAAGAACATCGTCTTCCCCATTTGGCTCTATCGGTCTCAACAGAGACTCAAAAGTTCTGCTGCCCAAGGGTTCCAAACCCCATATTTTGGTTAATAAATCTCAATCGACGAAGAGATATGTTGTTTGAGTTTGTTCTCATCCTGTTGCTTCTCGATCGAACGGATAACAATGAACAAAGGGGCTGACAGATGGTGCGATTTCCTCTGTGGGATGAGAGGCTCGACGAAAATCAAAGATTGCATAAATCAACTCGATTTCAATCTCCACCTCTGTGTTTCTCTTCATCTGAATATTGTTTCACTTCTCAATTTTGGTGGCTTCTCAATCAATCATTTATTGTTTAGGTGTTGTTTGATCTCGACTTTGAGTGCGACATTCTTCGTGGAGATGAGTTCGATTTTCAGTTTTTGTTGGTTTTCTCTGTCTTTCAAACAAAAAACTCAAAGAGACATTTCATAGAGAACTTTTTCATCTCAATTTAAGTCAGGAAATTTTTACCAAATTAAAAACAATTTTTTTTTCTCCAACAAGCCAGTATGACAGATGAGTCACCCAGAAATTTTTTGAATTTTTACAAGGTTGATGTCACATGCTCTCTCGACTCTTTTCTTGAATGACTTTGTCGAAATTATTGGGTTCGTTTCTTTTGCTACTCTCGCTTATGGATAACCAAGAATGTTAGTGGCCGAACATCAATTAGTCTAAGATGATAAAATGAGTTAGATGATTGCGATTTCCCTATAAGTTTTCTTTAACAGCAACAGTTGATATAACCCAAGTCAATGGGATTGACTGTCGATCACCTTGGGTTCCAAAAATTTGTTATACAACGTTGTTCCTATTTTACAAATTTTTAATAGTTAGAAAGCATTGATCGGGAGTTTTGAATTAATTGAGTTAAAAATCAAATCTTGTAATTTTAACACAATTTTCGGGTAATTTTCTGTCCATTAAGGGGTTTAACTTATATTGACTTATACCTCCATCAAGTCCCTGAATTGATAAGAAAGTTTTTTTTAAAATATATATATTTTCAAAAATAATAATAATAATAAAAAAATCGAGGCTTGAATGTTGCCGACAACAATATCTTTTTGTTTTGTTTCATAAAATTCTTTTGATTGAAATCAACATGTTTTTTAAAAAATAAAAAATAAATAAATAAAAGCATCCTCTTTATCTCATCAATCATTGTTATATCCTCAATTCGATATCCCTTGAAATGTTCAATTATTTTAGGATCACCCAAAATAATTTGGATTGGACCATGAAAATTGCAAAATTTGTGCCTATTGCAATGATTAGATCTAATTAATTATTATAGGCCATTATTCATTAATTGATTTGCTAATTGATGAATGCTAGAGATGTGCATGTTTAAAGCTTAAATTGAACCATATGAATATGTTTATGATCAATGTATGCCTTTACTTGTGTGGTATAAGACCTTTGCTTGTATAGTTTAATTAGGCCCATGGGCCCATTTGTTTGAAAAAGGCCCCAGGCACACCCTACCCTGTTTTGCACACACCACATGCACGTTTACTATTTTGCACGTTTACTAATCCCATATAGCCAACGTGACACTAGTGCGTGGTCCGATCTCTTCGGAGATGCGACGTCATTCATGAAAACCACAACTACAGTCACGTACCTTAGGGTATATCAAACTGGGACATCAGTACCGTCTGATCAGGTGACTCTGAAAGGTATATTAATGCACCCAAGAGCGACCTGAGCCTTTTACCTATTGTGAGCCACACAATCACATGTCCCGATTGTCAACGTAGTACTAGTACGTGGTCGGTCCCCTCGTGGGGTGCCAAACCATTTATGAAAGCTACAACTCTTGACTCGTACCCGTAGGTATGTAAAAGATAATCCAAGTATATCAATTGCACTTCTTGTTCAAAACCGGTGCCTAAGCGAGATCTTTCCCCGCTATACCCTACTGTACGAGGGGGATAGACTACGTCTATTCTAGACGAGAGGTATTTAAGTGGGTCCTTGCTCAGCATCGTGCGCCACCTCTCAAACCAAGTCACTACGTATCGAGAGGTATATAAATATATTTGGGCAAGGGTGGCCAGATAAAATGCATTGCACATAGTAAGCTTAGAGTCTAAAAACCTTCCCTGTAGGTCACGACTCGAACTTATCGTGGGTGTTCCCGGGTTGTTTATTGAATAGAAACTTATGAGACTTTGTGATTGATGTGAATGATGTGGATGATAAGATCAAAATGTATGGTTGTCCTCAAGGATTAAAGTTTTTCTTTTAACTGATTAAAATAGGTGCACCGACCCAATAAAGAATCCATTCTTTTATAATAATGACCCAGTCCATCCCGATCCAACAATCATAATGGGCCGGGCCATTTAAATCAAAATAGAAATCAAATTTTTAAAGAAAGAAATTGGTTTACGAAGGAAAAGTTTTTTCCAGTGTTTTTCAAAAGAAATGTTTAAAAAATATATATATTTTCCAGAAAAAGTGTTGTTCTCTAGAAAAAAATGTTTTCCAAGAAAAAATATTTTTCAAAAAATATTTTCCATAAGAACAAGATTTTTCAAAAGAAAATAAAAAATTGATATTTTACATGGACCTTGGAAGTACACTAAAATACCCTTTTATGTCAAACCAGGATGCTAGCCACAGGCAATAACCCCATCGATCAGTTAGTCAAAACAACCATCATAGGGATGTACCCGGTAGAGAAGATTAATTTTGGGAGATTATGTTGAGGAGTGCTCTTTACTTCTACGAGTTTGAAATAGACTAGAACCTCTTACGTGTTATAGCTAAGCGTACCTTCATATATTCTATATTGGGCATATGCATTTGTGCCCTACTCACGAGGATTATTGTGGCATCATGGGGATAACTACTTCAGAACCTCTAGTCAGGCCCTCAATGAAGACTGGATATTCTGGTGACATCGCCATAGGACTGAACATTTCCAAGAAGCCAAGGCCTTAGTCCATAACGGGATATTGGACTTAGTATCTTTAATGGGCCTGTATCGCTTCCACAATCATCCTATCAATGTAAAATCAAAAAACCTAGCGAGCCACTAGAGACTATCGATTGTGTTTAGGAATCCTAGCTCAATACGTACTGACCTCCAATAATGATGGCCAAACTATCCCTGAGTCCTTCATAGATATAGCATCCCAACTCTCCAAGAAAGCCAACCCAGTACCTCTCATCCTAGCTGAAACTTTCTCAGGTTTAGATGCCATAAAAAATGGTGAGCGGAAAATCTTCAAAGGAAGCCCCTACTTATTCTATATGTGGCTTTGTGAGCGTCTCAAAATTGTAGATATTCCTTCAAGCCTCGAGTATGGGCCAGAGCACTTTTTCAAAAGAAACATGTTAGTGCGTCACAACTCAGTCAAGACTTGGAACAAATGGTCAGACTCTCACCTTGCCCGTCATATCAGTTTAAGATGCCATTGGTGGATGACTGATCCCCCTATTTCAGAAACTAAAGGATCCTACTATATTCGTATGATCGGTTTAGAAGAAACATCTTTTTACCATCCTAATTTGATCATAGAACAGTACGACGTACCCATAGAGTTATCTTTACCTCAGCACAAAGCTTTCTTTCCCCCCGAGCCTTTGATTGAAAAGTTAGTGCACCTCATTGAGAAGGCTTGGAACAAGCGTACCTTAGGGTATCCAGACGGACTAGTAGAATTCAAAAAGCTAGTTGTTAGAGCCAAGAGGGTCAAGCCTGACAGCAATCCTGATGACCATCAAGACAAAACTAAGCGTCCATGTAAAAATAGTTCAAGTCAAATTTATTGAAAGATATTTTTGATAAGAACATTTATTTGTCAATCATTTTTAATAAAGCTATTTTTTCTTTTAAATAAATATTTATTTATTCTTTGAATGTTCATTGTGTGAATGGATTAATTAATGGATTGGTGCACCAACCTCAATAAAAGGATTCTTTAAAATGTTATCAAGGGGGTAATACTGAAATTGACTAAATCTACCTTTTATGGGGTCATGAAGGATTATCATTATGCCTAAACTCAAGCGTCCACCTCCTAGTTGGAGTCGTAAGTCCAGTCAGTTAGAACGAGCTACAGTACCAAGTCAACAAGTAGAGATGACTTTAGAATCTGAGCTCACAGAGATCTGTAAGATCTTGGCAGCCTTTGCCAATTATATAAACAGTATAAAAGGCAAAGTGGAAGTATTAGAACAGACCTCGGAATCAATGGGCAATCCCCTAGATGACCCAAAAGAAAATAAGGTAGAAAAAAAACGTCCATATGAAGTCTTCGAACTCGACGGAGACTAAGAGTATGTTGATGAAAATCCTACGTTATCTAACAAAATGTCTCAATTGGAGTCATCTATGAAGAGTATAAAGGGTATCGATAAAATTACAGCAGCCATTGAAGCTCTGAACCGCATCCCTAAAATCTATTTGTCAGATAAGTTTATGATGCCTGAAATGGACAAGTTCAGTGGGACAGGGTGTGCGAAAACACATCTTAAGGTGTATGTTACCAACATGCGCACTATAGGGCTCAGCGACAAATAGATGACATTATTGTTTCAATGAACTTTATCAGGATTAGTACTACGTTGACTGATGTCTCAAGATCCAGTTACTGTGGGTACATGGAAGAACATGTCAAAGGCCTTCTAGCATCATTATAAGTACAGTACCGAAATTGATACTTCAAGAAGGGATTTGAAAGCAACTAAACAAAAAAATGGGGAGACATTCACTGATTTCATTGGTCGCTGGAGGATCTAGGCTACTCAAATGTAGGATAGACCTTCGGAGAAGGAATAAGTAGCGATTATCTTAAAATACCTCTTACAAGGATATGCTCAGTACCTAGTGGCCTAATATTTCCCTACTTTTGAGTCCTTATTACAAGTCGGAAGCCAACTCGAGGATGCATTTGCCTCTAGGATTCTTTATAATCCCTCAGATAATAAGTCTAAGAAATCCTATGTTCCCAAACCTAGTACCAACTATGTCTACATAGCCAATACGTCAGCTACCCCAGCTCAACCCCCAGCCCGGACTAATAATCAGGTTCACCCAAGTCAACTTCGAACTCCGCGTCAATTTACCAATCTAGGGATGAGTCTCACTATAGTACTTCACAAATTGATGAAAAAAGGGCTTCTTACCCCTATCCAACCCCAACCTTTGCCTAATCCCTTGCCAGCTGGATACAATTCGAATTTGTTCTGTGAGTTCCATCAAAATTCTGGCCATCATACGGATCGATGTATCACCTTGCGTCATGCCATTCAAAACCTTATTAACAACAAAAAGATCATAGTCCCTAGCCCACCAAATGTCACCACTAATCCACCACCTACCTATCAACCTCTACCAACCCTGAACATAGTTTCTCACACCCCATTGCCATTCGACCCCGTCTCTCTTATCCATCCAATCTAAGTCAAACTGCCTAGTTACCCCCTTACCGGGATAGCTTTCACTGATGAGGTTTTCACTACGAACTATGAACCATTTGATCTAACTTTAGATAATACATATTGTTTATCCTCGCCTCGCTACAATAGTTCAGCATTCACTAGTTACCTGTTGGCTCAAATGAACCTAAAAAGTCATATACCTTTGACAGATGAAGATCCATACTTATTGACTAAAAAAGATGAGCCTTTCTCCATCTCTTGTGATGAAGTTAGACATATGACTCAAGGAGGAAGAGTTTTTAAGCCACAAGAACTCTTTGTTGATAATCCTGTAGCCCTGGCAAGAAAAGAAGGAGAAGATCTCATCAAAGAAAGTATCGAAGAAGATAACTCTGTGATCAAGCAGTTAAAGAAATCAGGGGCCAATATCTAAGTATGGGATTTACTCGTGGCTTCCACTACTCATAAGGAGGTTGTTTTCAAAGCACTAAACACAGCCCAAGTCTCATTTGATACTTCTCCAGATCAGCTGGTCAGTATAGTAGAGGCAACTTATGTGGAGAATATCCTATCCTTCTCGGATTCAGATCTCCCAAAAAAGAGGTAAGCCACACTAAGCCGTTGCACATTATAGTTGACTATAACGGGGTGAGGGTACCTCTGGTTTTGATTGATAATGGGAGTGCACTGAATGTCTGTCCTTTGAAGACGGCTACTTGTCTCGGGTTTAAGGCTGAAGACCTCAAACCCATTAATCAAGGCGTTAGGACATATGATAACACCAAGAGGGATATACTGGGAATTTTGCACCTTCGATTGTCCACAGGCATAGCAGAATTTCTTGTGAAATTTTAAGTCATTGATATCCAATCTTCTTTCAATTTAATGTTAGGGAGACCATGGTTACACCAGATCAA
This sequence comes from Akebia trifoliata, assembly GCF_017979445.1. Taxonomy (NCBI): domain Eukaryota; kingdom Viridiplantae; phylum Streptophyta; class Magnoliopsida; order Ranunculales; family Lardizabalaceae; genus Akebia; species Akebia trifoliata. The sequence goes on along the minus strand of NC_141386.1, from coordinate 9,782,595 downwards.
AGCCATCCCTTCTACACTACACCAAAAGGTCAAGTTTATCAAGGATGGGCTAGTAATTACTCTTCATGGAGATGCTGAAATTGTAGGAATCATAAACAATACTAAGGCCAAGAATGAGCCACTGCTTGAGATTCAGCTAGAACAACAGGGAATAGAACTTAGCGGGTTCTAATTCGAGAAGATCTGCTCAGTTCAATGGGATCACTCAGTGAAAGAATATTTTCCTATTGAGAATACCTCTAACTGCTATATGGCCAATATGTTCAAAAAAATGAGATTTTTCCCGAGTATGGGCCTAGGTCGCAAGTAACAAGGTATCAAAGAGGCACTAATGATTAAAGAAGTTATTAGCACATTCAAGCTAGGATATAAGCCTACTAAGAAATATTGGGCCCAATATTGAAAGACAAAGCGGGACAAGGCAATTGTAAAAAGGCAAAGGCGCACCACAGATCTCATTAAAATGAAACCCTATCGAAAGACCCTCAATGGCTATTTTGTGAAAAAAAAAGAAGATTTCCGTTACTGTGGATTCCCAGAATCGTTCATTAATCACATCACAGGTACTCGTCTGCCGGAGTTTGAAATCTTCTTTGGCATGGAATGGCCTAAAAAGGAAGCAAGCACAGAAGTTAAAGAGAAAAAAGTTAAAGACTGACAGCTCGATCTAGACTCCCTCAACATTGATCAGGTATTCATTAAAGATTACTGTAGATACGTGATTTAGTCATTACGACTACCATATCTACGATGGTTTGGAGTCGCCACCATTCATGTTGTAAGTGGGTGTGAATAGTCACCCGATGTACATTTTAAAAAATTACCATTTTGGGCTCGTAGTGACTCACGATGGATAAGGATAAATCGACTCTTGAGATTCGAGTAAGCGGCTCGGTTGGAGAAAAGGAAAAGTGTTAGGCACCTTTTTCTCCCCGCCAAATGGCAGTAACCTTAAAGAAACTTGGTCATTTTTTTATTTAAAAAGATGTGAAAAATAATGTGCCACGTGGGTGCATTTGTACCCTAGATAGGTGTTCATTTTTGACTTGATCATAGGGTCATTCCATTAATGAAAATGACCCTTACAGACCTTTAGCCTTGGGGTCCATTCATCCTAAAAAATAAAATGAAGGGGAGAGGGGTGATAGAAGAGGGAGGAGGAGAAGATAGAGAGAGAGGGAGAGTGTACTTTGAACCCACCTTGTATCTTCAATCTCCTTTTCTTCTTCTTCTTCTTCTTCTTCTTAAAATCTTTTGAGTCCTTAGTGATGTAAAAAGATGTGATTGTTTTTGTAGAGGATTAGTATGAGATTGGAGAAAAGATGAGGAGAGAAGATAGATTTTTTTATTTTTTATTTTTGTAAGACTTGGTGTAAAGTTAGTAAGGGAGAATTGGTGAAAGAGAATAGGTAATAGTGGTTAGTAGTGAGAGTTGGGGGGTAATTTTTGTAGTGGAAGTTGGGAGATTTTTTGGGAAGAGGATGAGGGTATTTATAGATGTTGAGGAGTTATTTTAGGGATATAATGTGATAAAATGAAAAGAAGTGGTAGAATGGTATGGGTTTAAGAGAAAAATGGGGGTAAATTAAAGATGATTGAAGGGAATTTGTGTAAGAAGGGTAAATAGGTTTTTTACTACCCAAATGGGTTGGATCTTTCAACTCATTTGGGTTGAGTATTAGATGGAATAAAATAAATGAGAGTGGTTGAGAGGATGGGATTGTGTAAGAGAGTAATTAATTAGTAAAGTGAGTTGAGGGGATGGGATTTTAATTAAAAGAAGGGTTGTGTAAGAAAGTGGTTGATGATATTTTGGGAGGGTGTGGGAGATGATGCCATGTGTCAAAATGGGTAGAGATGAAGGGTTGAGATGGGTTGATAGGAGAGGTTGAGTGTTTGACTTGAGAGGATGGGTATAGGTTTAGGTTGTAGATGTGGATTTTGTAAGGAATGATGATGGTAGATTAAGGGGAGGTATAGGTTAGGGGTGTGGGTAGATATGTTTGATTTGAGAGAAAAGGTGATGGGTTGATGTGTGGGTAGATGAGGTTTAAAAAAAATTAATGAGGGTAGGTAATTGGATGAGGAAGGTAAGATGGGGTGATGACATGTGTCATATTTGATTATCAAGATGGTGATTGGTTAATGTGGGTAGTAGTTGATGGGTTAGGGTTGTGGGTTGGATAATGAATTGGGTATGGATAGTGGTTTGTGGGCTTTTAGTACATTTGGCTTGGGTTTTAAGAGGGTAGTAGGTTATTTTGGCTTGAATGGGGTTTGTTTTGGATTGGATTTTTGAGGGTAGGTTCATTTTAGGATTTAGGTGATATGGGATCGATTTTAGGTTGAGAGTAAGGTGAGAAATTGATTTTAGAAAGATGAAGGTTAGTGGGTCGTAAATGGGCTTTTGGTTTCGACGATGGAACGGTGAGGGTATTGGAAGTGATAGATATCCCAAGTCTCACATTTTTAGTTTTATCCATTTTTTTTTAGATTTTGAAATTATTGAATTAATTAAAATGCCACGTGTTTGCAAATTGGGCTTTTTAGGCCCGTTGGTGAACTTTATCGAAAATTTGGCATTTTTTATTTTGGAAGCGGAGCGGTGAATATTGGGAAAGCGGAGGGTTAGCCGAACCATTAGCAGGTCTTAGGGGCCTTGGTTCGATCAAAATGTCAATTTTCAATGACTTAGGCCCGTTGGCCCATTTATTTGAAAAATCTGTATTGTTGGGCCCTTTCGAGCAGTGGCCCGTTCAAATTGAGGTGTCTACAGCTGCCCTTCTTTGAAGAAATTGCATGCAAAGAACTGCAAAGAATAAACAAAACCCCTATTTGTACGGGCCAGAAAAATTATGTAAAAACGCGATCTTGAATTATCGATTGTATTGAAGATTTTTGTGGAAAATGGCTACTCAAGTATGGGGTCTGATAGAATTTTACCTTATTAATTCCTTGATCTCGATGGCGCGGAGCTCGTGTGAGATCTTGGATTTTGATGAGTTTAGAAATTCAGATATTTCTTCAGTCGCGTTTTAACAAATTGTAATTAAGTACAACTCGAAAGGTTTTTGAAGTTCTTTTTTTTTTTTTAATCACTCTTCTTCTTTTGTTGATTTTGTCTTATTTCTATCATAAGTTAACCTTCCCAATTCATGCATTGTCCCTTGTAATGATACCTTTGATCCTTTCAACGGTGCAAGCACTGAGGTTGTTTATCAGTCGCCACAAATCCAAGAGAGAGTTTTGTAGTTGGAACCGAATCGACCAAGATCTGGAATGCGACAGTCAATAGAGATCCACCAGACCCAACTTTAGTAATTCTACCTCTATTTACTGTTAGCCCATCGGAGAGTATAGCAAAACCAAGGAAAAGGAGTGCTACACAGTCTGGGTCTCCCCCATTTAGAACCACGTTCATTGCAACAATATCAATAGGAGCGTAGATTACAAAAGAGCTCATTGTATCGGTGCTACTCTCTTGTAATATCAACATGTTGCTCTGGCTGGAATTTGGAGTATTAACTCGCAGTAGAGAAACACAGTTACCAAGATCTCTGTCATTAGCAATATGTGTTATTTTTTGAACAGCACCGCCATTAGAAAGAATGTCCTACTCACTTTTAAAGTTCTCATCGCGAAGGAAATTGAAAACTCTTTTTGGTGGGACTTAAAATTCTACTGTCATCACTTGAAGGGCTCCTTTATAGTTTTTTGCTAGCCTGTTGATACGACCTCAAGAGTCGTTGCTTTTGAAACAATGCTAGAAAACACGGTGGACTACTGATTCACATCCATAAGGATCTCAACAAGATTAATGTGATTCATGATAACAATGGTAGTTTCTCGAGAAGCTTCTGACTTCAATCCAAATGGTTTTGACCCAATTCCCTTCGGGAATGCTTGCACGTACTTATCCTCACTTAGAATCTCATAAGCATGATCAAGGTTCTGCACCCACAATGGTTCCCCTAGTTGGGCCATTCTTATAAACTCTTCCATTGCTGCAACTGCGAGTTCGATGATCAATGGTTTATCTGCCTCAGTAGGCCCGAAGAGTGATCTCAGGAGGGGCTTGCTTGGGTCCCTGCTTCGATACCTTCGCATCTTGTCTAGTGAGTCATGATGCTTCGAACGTTGAAAAAGTGATGATGAGTCAAGCTGCCCGGACCCGTGCTTTGGAGGAACCTCTTAACTCTTTTTTTATGAGATTTGATTGACTGCGTTGTATTAACTCTTTTTGTATTTTCTTTTCATTATTTAAATGTATGCAAAATGTTGAAAGATTAATGCAACGAAATAGGTTTTGTACTTACTTGGCCTCAGGTGTATCTAATGCTTTGAAAACTTGAAGTTTGAATAAGTCCTAGAATCTTCATCATCGGCCAAAATAGTAGTTTTTCTTTTTTTGAAATTTCATGAAATATCTTTATCAAATGAGTACAATAAATTCAGAGTTTGTAAAATCTTTGGTTGCGACGATCTTGATGTTTTTGCCAACCACAGAGGATATAAACGTCAATTGCTCTTTTGATTCCTTTAAAGTCATTCTCAGTGCCCTGGTATTGGAAGACTATTATCTGTTTGGGTCTTGAGATTTTGGAGAGATTTTGCCGTTCACAGTTTATACTCTTGCGGGACAGGAAGTTTTTTTTTTTGTTAACCTTTACTGTCCCTGATGCCAATTACGGTTTTCATCAGACCCAGTTTTCACATTTTTACGCATCGACGTCCTTTTTGGGATTTTCATAGTGTTGGTGGCTTTGATCTTGCCATAGTCTGATTCTTTTACTCATAGCGCCCTTTTAGGTTTTCACTATGCCCTTTCAGATTATACTTGTATTTTTTTTTCAATTCTGCTCTGAGTCTTTGTGTCTTTGTGGCTTGATGACTCAAGTTGAACTGCGAGATCGGTGACTCTACTCTTGTAGTGGCACTCTTTCTTAAGTAATCGATCTAGATTCCCTCTCGAGTTTGTTGACGACTATTCGTGGTTCGATAACTAAAGTTGAGCTGCGAGATCGGCTACTCTACACTTCGAGTACTCTTTTTTTTTTTAATATCCGATCTGGATTCCCCTCTCGAGTCTTCCAATGACTAATAAGACTTTGAGGTCCGGACCAAGTAGCAAGATCTTTGGTGCTGCTACTATTGTTATGTTACCCTAGAATATTTTCTGATCAAAAAGGACTTTAAGTAAGATGAAACGTTGGCTTAGGCTACTGGTAGTGGAAGGTTACAAAAAGGTTAAGGTCTAGTTTTGTCTGGAGTGGTTTAGACATGGGGCTCGGTTATTTTTGTTTCGGAAAAGTGATCTATGTCTCTTCCCAACGTCTCTCGAACTTATTTAGGCTGGAGATTTTGGTCGAGCTCAGATCAAGTGTTCGAGTTTTTGACTTTTTTGATTTTTTTGTATTTTTAGTCGTTCACAGTTTATCCTCATGCGGGCCAGGAGTACTTTTGATGCTTTTGATTCTTCTATTTCTTTCTGATCTTTATTTTTTTTTTCGTTTTGTAGTTGTTGACTTGCCCTAGTCTTAGGTTAAAAAATGAATGTGATGGCTCAAAAGGGTTGACTAGGGTGTGATAGTTTGTTTGGGATAGCAAAGATGGCCTTTCATCATCTCAGGGTCAAATCTCAAACGTAATATTTCTTAACAGTGTCAGCATTGATCGGTTGCGGGAAGACTTGTCCGTCCATTTCTGTGAGAATCAGAGCTCCTCCCGTCATTACCTTCTGCACGATGAATGGTCCCTCATAGTTCGGTCTGAACTTTCCTCTGGCGTCTTCTTGGATTGGCAGAATCTTCTTTAAGACCAGGTCTCCTGGCGAGAAATCCCTAGGCTTAACTTTCTTGTTATAGGCACGAGCTATTCGTCGTTGATAGATCTGTCCATGGCAAATGACTGCAAGGCGTTTCTCTTCAATCAAATTCAGCTGATCAAACCGAGCTTGAATCCATTCAGTTTCATCTTACTCTACTTCTTTTAAGATTCGAAGGGAGGGAATCTCAACCTCTACGGGCAAGACTGCTTCCATTCCGTAAACCAATGAATACGGAGTTGCCTTAGTCAAAGTTCTGAACGAGGTTCGGTAGGCGTGTAGTGCAAATGGAAACATGTCGTGTCAATCTTTGTATGTAACTGCCATCTTCTCGATTATTTTCTTGATGTTCTTGTTAGCTGCCTCGACTGCTTCATTCATCTTAGGTCTGTAGGGTACAGAATTGTGATGAATGATCTGGAAGTCTTCACACATTTTGATCATATCTTTGTTCTTGAAGTTCTTGGCATTGTCAGTTACCAATCCGCTTGGAAATCCATACCTGCAAATGATGTTGTTCTTAACAAACTTCATGACGTTTTTGGTGACATTGGCATATGATGCAGCTTCTACCCATTTTGTGAAGTAATCGATAACGACAAGGATGAAACGATGCCCGTTTGTAATTTTTGGCGAGATCTGCCCAATAACATCCATGCCCTAAAGTGAAAAGGGCCAAGGAGTGGTCATATTATGTAGTTCTAAAGGTGGGGCATTAATCTTGTTGGCGTAGATTTGACATAGATGGCATTTGCAGACATGCTGATAGCAGTCACTCTCCATTGTCGACCAATAGTATCCTATCCTCATGATCTTCTTGGCCAGCATGTGACCATTCATGTGGGGCCCACAGACTTCCCCATGTACAGTCTCAATTAGTCGTTTCACTTTTGTTTCTACTACATACCTAAGTAAGATCTCATGGTGTGACTTCTTGTACAGAATACCGTTGCTCAAGAAAAATTGTCCTGCTAGCTTCTGAATGGTCCTTCTATCATTTGGCGTTGCATCTGAGGGAGCGTTCGATCTTCAAGATATGCCTTGATGTCAGAATACCATGGTTTTTCCTCAGATTCTTCTATTTCGATAGGTAGATAGTAAGCCGGCTCATCTTGAATTCCAATCTTGATAGGGTCGATGATTAAGTCTTCCGAGATACTGATCATAGAAGTAAGTGTAGCTAGTGTATCTGCAAACTGATTTTTAGCTCTCGGCATGTACGTGAATGAAATCCTATCAAAGCGTGAGCTTAGTTCTTCTAGATACTCGTGGTAAGGGACCAGTCTCTGCTCTCGGGTCTTCCATTCTCCAGTCGTCTAATAGACTACTAAGCTTGAATCTCCGAAAACATCGATCTCATCTACCTCGAGATCCAGTGCTGCCTTCAACCCTGCTATGCATGCTTCGTATTCAGCCTCATTGTTGGAATATTGAAATTTAGTCTGATTACGATTAGCACGTGGGATCCATCTGGCTTGATCAGAACTGTCCCTATTCTATTTCCTTTCTGATTGGCTGCTCCGTCGAAGTACATTTTTCAGCCTGGCTCCTCATTATCGTCTTCATCCTCAATGATCAGTATGGCTTCATCGGGGAAGTTTTTCTTTAATGGCTCGGAATCAGGCAATGGGTGTTCGGCGAGGTGATCGACGATGGCTTGCCCTTTGATGGCCTTCTGAGTGACATAGGTGATGTCAAACTCAGATAATAATAATTGCCACTTCGCCGTATGACCTGTTAATGCCGATTTCTCTAAAAGGTACTTCAGGGGGTCCATTCTGGCAATAAGCATAGTTGAGTAACTAAGCAAATAGTGACGTAGTCGCTGAGATGCCCAGACTAATGCACAACAAGTCTTCTCAAGTGTCGAATATTTTACTTCATACTCGATAAATTTCTTGCTGAGATAGTAAATGGCATATTCCTTCTGTCCTGATTCATCGTGTTGTCCCAATACACACCCCATTTACATTTCTTGTACTGAGATGTACATAAGTAGGGGTCACCCTGGAGTAGGAGGGACTAGGACTAGTGGATTGAACAGATATTGCTTGATCTTATCGAATGCTTCCTGATAGTCTTCGTTCCACTTTTTTGGTATGTCTTTCCTGAGTAGCTTGAAGACTGGCTCTTAGATAGGCGTAAGTTGAGCAATGAAACGGCTAATATACTGTATTCTCCCCAAGAATGTCCAAACATCTCTCTCTGAAATGGGTGCTTTCATCTCGAGGATATACTTGGTTTTTGCCAGATCTATCTCGGATCCTCTTTTGCTAACGATGAAACCCAGTAGTTTGCCCGATGTTGCCCCGAATACACATTTTGAGCGATTTAGCCTTAAACTGTACTTCCTCAGCCTGTCGAACAACTTCTTTAGATTCACCAGATGATCTTCTTCAATGCTGGATTTAGCAATTATGTCGTCTACTTAGACCTCCATTTCCTTGTGGATCATATCGTGGAATAGTACGGTCATTGCCCGTTGGTAAGTCGCCCCTGCATTCTTCAGTCTGAATGGCATGACTTTGTAGTGGAAAGTAGCCCATGGTGTGATAAATGCAGTCTTTTCCTAGTCTTCTTCCGCCATTTTTATCTGGTTATAGCCTGAAAAGCCATCCATAAACGAGAACATGTCGTGCCCTGCTGTACTATCGACTAGAGTGTCGATGTGTGGAAGTGGGAAATCATCCTTAGGATTGGCCTTGTTCAGGTCCCGATAGTCAACACACATGCATACCTTCCCATCTTTTTTGGGTATTGGGACGACATTAGCCAACCACTCAGGATACGTAGAGACTACAAGAAATCCGACTTCGAACTATTTCATGACCTCGTCCTTGACCTTGAGGGTCCATTCTGGCTTTAATCTTCTCAATTTTTGCTTGATCGACTTGCTTCCGGAGGCAATTGGTAACTTGTGCACAACAAGATCTGTGTCCAATCCCGGTATATCCCTGTATGACCATGCGAAAATGTCTTGATAGTTTCGTAAGAGTTCGACCATTTCTTATTTCTGTTGCGACGTTAATAAGGTCCCGATCTTGACAATTCGTGGGTCTTCTTCGGTACCAAGATTGATTGAATCTGTATCCTCAATGTTTGGCTGAACACCTTTCTCATGATGTTCTACCAAGTCTTTGATTTCTTTAGGCGGGTATTCCATTTCGTCCTCAGACTCTTCTTCGATCCCCATGAGGTCAAAGTCGAGTTCAAGATCGAAATCATACTCGTCTCTTTCAAATTCAATGTTATCTGGATACTCATTTGATTGAGACAGATCCCTTGAAAAATCTTTTTTTGACTTTTGGAAAATATCTATTTTTTTATAATTTTGAAATATTTTTAATTTTTTTATCTTTTGAGAAATTTTTGATTTTTTTGCTTTTTGAGGAATATTTGTTTTTTTGTTGCTTTTCGAATACCTAAAATAAGAAGAACAATCATGCAAATTCATTAATAAAGATAGGGAGCCCTCAAAATAGTCTTTACCCGATAACGATGGCTCGTTATGATCCTCGGGCAAATTAGATTCGTTTAACGGTGTTTTTTTTTTAGGCCTTAACAGCCTCAAGGGCTAATGGGAATTCTTCCCAATTGTTCAGAACTTCTCCTTCTCTGAGGGGGCGGATGAGATATGAAGGTGATTCATTGGATGATTTGATTGGTGGTTTGGAGATGACCATGATCTCCGATTGATTATTGTCAGATTGGGGCATAGTCCCTCCCAAGCTTGGTGGGATGATGACTGATGCCCAGTCGATGCCAATGGGGAAGGGTGAGTCTTCCTTTTGGTTGGTAGTGATCCCCACGTTGGTGGATTCTTGAGCCGTTTCTGATAGACTTTCATCAGAATTCCCATTGAATAGAACATCAACGCCTTCTATGAAGGATGATTGGGACTCAACAACTGCGTCTTCATGAATGTGCACCGGTGTGAAATTTACAGTTTTTGACTTTTTTGCTGGTGGTGGTTCTGATAAGCTGTCGAGGCTGATAGGTGATTTTGGGAAGCTAACGCTGATATGTGGAACTCTACCTAGATTCCAGATATTCGATTCACGATTTTGCCTTCTTACTAGTCGAAGCTCTTTTTTCTTGTCATTCATTTTTGCAATATCCATTTTTGTGGGCCTAAACCCCAGACCAAAGTAAGGATCGTGCTTTTTCGCTTCGACCGGTGTAGCTCTCCCTCTTCCTCCCGGCCCCAACCCTTGCCTGGGTCGATAACCTACTTTTTTTATGACACGACCAACCATCAGATTTGTTCTCGATAGCTTTGCCTTTATCTTCTCTTCCCCCTTTTCCACATCGTTAACAGCAGCAAATTGGTATGAGTGGTACGTCGCCTTATCCTTCGTCATCTCAATGTCGATGAAAGGCACGTCTGGAGCTCTCCCCGCCAGGATAAGATTTTATGCAAGCACTGATATCATTCTTTGTCCCATGATAAATTTTACTCTTTGGTGCAATGAAGACGGTACAGCCCCTGCTATATGGATCCAAGGCTTACCCAGCAGCAAGTTAAAGGTTGTCGGTATTTCCATGACTTCGAATGTTACCTCGAAGATGCAAAGACCTATTGTGATCGGTAAATCCACTTCTCCCAAGGAATCTCTTCTTGAATTGTCGAAGCCTCGGACAACCTTGTTGTTTGGCTTGACATGTGACCAATCAGCGTTGAGTTTCCGGAAGGTCTCCAACGGACAAACGTTAAGCGCTGAGCCATTATCAATCAGTACCCTGGCAACCATCATGCCTTTGCATATGACCATAATATTTAGTGGCTCGATGTGCCCCGTTCCTTTAGGCACAAATTCATTTTCAGTGAAAATAATGGGATTGAAGGCTATGATCTGGCCAACCGTTTGCTCCAACTGTGCCGGCGAAGTTGTTACAGGTACGTGTGACTTTCCCAAGACTCTTAACAGTACCTCTTGATGTTCCTCAGATTTTTGTAAGAAACCCAGAATGCTGATCTGAGCAGGCTGTTTGTTTAGTTGGTCCACAATATTATGCTCACTCTTCCGAATAAGCTTAATGAAGTCTGCTGCTTCCTTATCTGTCACTTTTCCTTCTGTCTTGTCATTTTCATCTATCTTGCCTTTTCCCTTTTCCCTTTTTTTCTTTTCATCATCCATACCCTTTACTATTTCTTTTGCCTCTTCTCTAATGCTTACCCCTTTTCCTGGCAACTTTTGGCACCTTCCTACCTTTGTCATATGGCCAATGTCAGCCACCATTGCTTTCTTCATGGTCTCAACCCCTGCGATTGTGGTGATGGTGGTCTCGTAGCTCCAAGGAATTGCTTGGTCGGAGTTATAGGGGAATGGTTTGGTGAGCGGATGGTCATTGGAGGTGGGTCAGGTTTTACACTAGGAATGAGGGGTGGTGCTTGTGTTTTAGCTGTTGTGGTGATGGGAAAAGCTGTTTGAGGGACTAGTGAAGTGTAAGGAATAACTAGTGGTGGTTGTAGAGCGTAAGGTATATGAAGGGGTAGTTGAGTCATATATTGAGAACCTTGCGATGCATATGGTATAATGAGAGGCGGTCGAGTAGCAGTATTGGGAGTTTAATGAGTGGGATGGATGGTGAGGTCAGACAATCTGAGAGGTGGTAGTGAGTTTATTGTGTGGTGGTTGACTGTGTTAACCGCAGGTACTTTTGATTCCTTTGTTAAGTGGACCCTGATTTTTGCTCTGATAGGCGCTATTAAATCTGAGGAATTGAAGTCGAATTCTTCACAGACAACATTTACCCTGTGCCCATTCCCCTCTCCATTGTGAGTAGGTAGAAGGTTTTGGTTGATGTTCTGCTGCTGAGTGGGATTCGCTTGTCCCTCCAGTATGAGTATTTTTTTATCTATCAAATTTTGCATCTGGTGTTTGAGTTGCCAGCACTGATCAGTAGAGTGCCCCGGTGCACCCATGTGAAATTCACAAAATAAGCTGGGGTTATACCCTGGTCCTTTCGCAACCTCTGGATTTGGTGGTCGTTTCATGAGGTACTCTCCCCTAAGTAAGAGCGAAAGTAATTCTGTCAGCGTCATAGGCAATCTGATGAATACTCTGTTTACCCTGTTGGGCCGTGCTTGTTGATTTTGCCCATACTGTGGTGCTGGTTGTGCTTGTGGAGGAACTATCTGAAAGGGATTCTGCGGTGCTGGAACCCAAGCAGCTCGAGGTACTGGCGCCCAAGGGACTTGTGGTGCCTGCGGCCTCTGAACTGGTGCCTGAATGAAAAGAGGTTGGCTGGGTTGTACATTGTTGATCTGAGTGTCCTGTTTCTTTTTGACAAAAGGCACTGACTTCCTCTGTGCCGATGTCCCTGCTACTACACTCAACGCTGTAAAGTCAAATTTAGTCTGCCACTTGAACTAAATTTGAGAAGGTGCATGTGGTGTATCCAACCAGATGAGTATAAAAGGCATGCCCTAGTGTTGAGATGAACGTGGTGTTCATCTCTTGTTCAGTCATTGCAAGCCTCACTTGTGAAGTAGACTCCCGCCATCTCTGGGCATACTCTTTTACTGTTTCCCTCTATTTTCTCACCATCTTAGTCATGTCATTTCGATCCAGTCCCACATCCATATTGAACCGATAGTTGTGCCAGAACATCTCAGCTAGGTCCTGCCAATTCTTGATGAATGTATGGTCTAATCCGGAGAACCACTTGAGGGTCGGCCCTGTCAAACTTCTTTGGAATAATTGTACCAACAGCTTATCATATAGACCCACAGTACAACTTTAGATGTGACAACGGACACCCTACCCCATTGTATTTTTCAAATTCTGGACATTTGAACTTGGTAGGTAATTGAGCATTGGGATAGAAACAGAGGTCCTCGAACCGAGTTTCACTCATAATGTTGATGCCCTTCATCCTCCTCATTTCTTCCTGTAGAGACTCGATTTGCTGAGCCAAATTTTAATCTGTAGCACTCTTGGCCTCTGTGGCTCTATACTCGCATTCGTCATCAGGAATGACCATAGGGGGTGGTCGATTCTGTGGAATATAAAGCGAGGGCCCCTGGTATTCAGGTACTGCAAGAGGCATGGTGGTCTGTGGTCCCTGTGGAGGTTGTTCGGGTAGATCCTGATTTGATCCGGACGCATGTTGTTGTATTGTTTGGGCTTGCATGATGCTGGCGTTGGCTAACACGGCACATACCATTTTTTCTTGCCTCTCAATTATTTGCAATAGTACTGCTATTTGTGGATCGATACCTGACGTTTCCACTACTGGGGGTTGTGCTGGTTCGGAAGAACTCATGATGACGGTGGAAGATCTGAGAAAATACGGAGGTTCCTCTGGTTGCTTATATTTCTTTCGTTTAGCCACCTTTGGGTACAGAAGACCAAGCATTACTATCTTTTTTACAAAAAGAAAAATGCATGATATTTTATTAGGTCGGGTAAAGTTATTTATTTTAAAGTAAACGAGTTTTAAAGAAAAGAGTTCTTCGGCTCGGAGCAGATATTAACGCGAAGTTGGCATCAACACGGGACTGCCAAAACATTTGAAAAAAAATTACATCAGCCGGAACTGGCATCGATACGGAGTCGGTAAAATTAAAAAGATTTCATCAGCACAGAGCTGGCATCAACACGGAGCTGGTAAAAAATGATTTTGAAAAAGAATTACATCAGCTAGAGCTGGCATCGACACGGAGTCGGTAAAATAAAAAGCGATTACATCAGCACGGAGCTGGCATCAATACGGAGTTGGTAAAAATACTTTGAAAAGGGAATTTCATCAGCATGGGGCTGACATCGACACAGAGTCGATAAAATATTTTGAAAAAAAATTACATCAGTCGAAGTTGGCATCGACACGGAGTCGATAAAATTAAAAAGACTTCATCAGCACGGAGCTGGCATTGACACGGAGTCGGTAAAATTTAAAGACAATTTCATCAGCATGGCGCTGGCATCGACACGGAGTCGGTAAAAATGATTTCATCAGCACGGAGCTGGCATCGACACGGAGTTGGTAAAATTAAAAATGATTACATCAGCACGGAGCTGGTATTGACACAAAGTCGGTAAAATATTTTAAAAAGAAATTTCATCAGCACGGGGCTGGCATCGACACGGAGTCAGTAAAACATTTTGAAAAAGAAATTTCATTTTGAATTTTGTACACCAACCCATTAAATAATTCATTTATGCAATGATTATCCACAAAGAAACTGAAAGAAATTTTATTGAACTATTGAAAATTGTTTAACAGATAGGATTTTCATTGAATAACAACTTTCAAATAACTCTGACTTAGATTTTTTTACATGGACGCTTGGATTTGTTTTGATCATCATCAGGATTGTTAGGACAATTAGGCTTGCTTCTCTTAGTTCTAAAAACTAGCTCTTTGAACTCTGCTTGTCCCTCTGGATATCCTAAGGTACGCTTGTTCCAAGCCTTCTCAATGAGATGCACTAACTTTTCAGTCAATGGTTCGGGAAAAAAAATTCTTTGTGTTGGGGTAGCGAAAACTCTATAGGTACTCTGTACTGTTCTGGGATCAAGGCAGGTCAATAAAAAGATGTCTCTTCCAGTCCAATCAAATGGACATAATAGGATCTTTTGGTCCTAAAACAGAGTAGTCCGTCATCCACCAAGGGCATCTCAAACCAATATGATGGGCAAGACAAGAATCCAACCATTTGCTCCAAGCCTTAACTGAGTTGCGACGCACTAACATATTTCTCTTGGAAAAGTACTCTGGCCAATACTCGAGGGTTGAAAGAATGTCCACAATTTTAAGACGATCACAAAACCACATAAAAAGTAAGTGAGGGCTTCTTTTGAAATCCCTTCCTTCAAATTTTTTATGGCATCCAAACCTGATAAGGTTTCAGCTAGAATGAGAGGTACAGGATTGACTTTTCTAGAGAGCTGGGAAGCTATGTCTATGAAAGACTCAGGAACAATTTGACCCTCACTTTTGGAGGTATGTATTGGGTTAAGATTCCTAAACACAATCGATAGTCTCTAATGGCTCTCTAAGCTTCTAGTTTTACATTGATGGGATGACTACGAGAGTGGTATAGACTCAATAAGGGTACTAAATCCAATCTCCCATTACGGACTAAGGCCTTGGCTTCTTCCTTTGAAATGTTTAGGCCTGTGGCGAGGTCACCAGAATATCCTGTCTTCAATGAAGGCCTGACTAGAGGATCAGAAGTAGATATCCCCATGATGCCACAATAGTCTTCATTAGTAGGACACAAGTGCATATGCCCAATTTGGAAGATGTGAAGATAAGGGTTCCAACGCTTAGCCATAGCGCGCAAAAGGTTCCAATCTATCTCAAACTCATGGAAGTACAGGGCGCCTCTCAACATGAATTTTCCAAAGTTGAATTTCTCTACGGTGTGCATCCCCGTGATGGTTGTTTTGACCAACTGGTCGATTGGGTTATTGCTTGCAGTTAACATGCTGAGTTGACACAAAAGAATAGTTCAGTACATTTCCAAGGTCCATGTAAAATTACTTTTCTTTTGAAAAAATTTTGTTCTTGTGGAAAACACCTTCTTGAAAACACTTTTTTTTTTTGAAAATATTTTTTCCTAGAGAACACTTCTTTTGAAAAACCTACTTTCTGGAAAATATTTTTCTTTTGTGAAAATTTGATATCCATTTTGATTTAAATGGCCCGGTCTGTCATGATTATTGGATCGAGATTAACAGGATCATTATTGAATTTTTGCAAGAAATGGACTTTATTGGGTCGGTGCACCTATTTTAATTTCTAAAAACAAAATTTTGATCCTTGAGGACAATCATAAACTCTGATCTGATCATTCACATACATCAATCATCAGGTTCCATTCAATGAACAACCCGAAAATACCCACGATAAGTTCGAGTCGTGACTTACAGGGAAGGTTTCTAAACTCTAAGTTTACTACGTGCAATGCATTTTTATCTGGCCACCCTTGCCCAAGAACACCTATATACCTCTCAAGCGTACTCAATCAGACGGTACGTGGTGAATTGGTTTGATATACCGTATAGGTGATAATCTAAAATTTCAATTCACTTCTCTAAAGTCAAAAATAGTTAGTTTGATCCCCAATTGAGAGATGGCGCACGATGCTGAGCAAGGGCCCATTTAAGTACCTCTCGTCTAGAATAGACGTAGTCTATCCCCCTCGTACAGTAGGGTACAGCGGGGCAAGATTTTGCTTAGACACTGGTTTTGACCAAGAAGTGCAATTGATGTACTTAGATTATCTTTTATATACCTATGGGTACGAGTCAAGAGTTGTAGTTTTCATAAATGGTTTTCGCATCCCACGAAGGGACCGACCACGTACTAGTACTACGTTGGCAATCGGGACATGTGACCGTGCGGCTTACAATAGGACAAAGGCTCAGGTCGCTCCAACATGGGTGTATCAATATACCTTTCAGAATCACCTGATCAAACGGTATAGATGCCCCAGTTTTATATACCTTACGGTACGTGATTGGAGTTGTGATTTTCATGAATGACGTCGCATCTCCGAGGAGACCGGACCACGCACTAGTGCCACATTGGCTATTAGGGACATGCAAGCGTGCAATGCAGTAAAGTAAATGTGCTAGTGGTGTGTGTAAATAGGATAGGGTGTGCCCGGGACATTTTCCAGATGAGTGGGCTCGTTGGCTAGATCAAATCATTTTTACATGGATACCACATAGCTCAAAGAGTACCAAATTTATTACATCCACATTACAATCATGTAGGCACATTAAAATATACATATAGAGACCATGACCTTTTATATAATCAATCCACAAGGATAGCACATTCATGGTTATGCATCAACCAATCGATTTTTTTTTCATCATTTTTTTTTCAATTTATTTTTAAATAAATGAACTAATAACAAAAGGACTTCTCTTTTTATTTTTATATTTTTTATGGTCCAATCGATGATCGTTTTGAATTTTCATTTTGGTCAATCAAATAGTGACGAGCGGTACGCCCTGAGTTTAAAAAAAATGATCCGTTTGATCTTTTGAAGCTTTAAAACTTTTTAAAAAAAATTTCAAGAGGAAAATTTTCAAGACTGATGTAAGGAACAAGCTGAGCAAAAAAATTTTAATTTTTTTAAATTAATTTTTTTTTGTGCTCATTTTGAGGCACATTGCCTCTAGTTTTTGTCTTGGGCCAAATTTTTTCTTTATGCTTTTTTTTCCTACTCATTTTGTATCCCAACGAGACGTCAAACAGAAATGCTAGCCTAAACGATAGTAAAGGAGCTCAAAAATCGATTCTGACTTGACAAAATATTACAAACTTTGTCACATTTGGAAAAAAATTTTGTTCTACCCCAAATTGATATGCACTAATAGTTAATCGGAGATAGGACGAGAAAGTTACAATCAGTTTAAGTTCGACTGTCCATTCGGAAAAAAAAAAGAAAAATGACTTTTTTTTTATTTATTTATTTTATTTTTTATTTTTTTATACCCATTTTGAGGCACATTGCCTTTGGTTTTTGGCTTGGGGCAAAAAAAGAAATTTTTTTTTTCATTTTTTTGAAGATATGCATGCTTAAAAGGACATATAATAGGATAAATAAAGTAAAAATCGGGTTTTTTTTTATTTTTTTTTTCAAGTGAGTAAATAAATAAAAAGATACCTACCTAAAAAATAAATACAACAAATATAACAAGTAATGTTAGCTTGCAAATAAAAAAAAATTTGAAACCTTTCTTTTTTTTCAAAATGACCGAGTTGACACGAGGATAAAGCCTTTACTCCCTAGCGGAGTCGCCAAGCTATAGACACGTGATTTCGTCATTACGACGACCACATCTATGATGGTTTGGAGTCGCCACCATTCATGTTGTAAGTGGGTGTGAATGGTCACCCGATGTACAATTTGAAAAATTACCATTTTGGGCTCGTAGTGACTCACGATGGATAAGGATAGATCAACCCTTGAGATTCGGGTAAGCGACTCGATTGGAGAAAAGGGAAGGTGTTAGGCACCCTTTTCTCCCTGCCAAATGCCGGTAACCTCAAAGAAACTTGATTATTTTTTTATTTAAAAAGATGTGAAAAACAATGTGCCACGTGGGTACATTTGTACCCTAGATAAGGGTTCATTTTCTGCTTGATCATAGGGTCATTCCATTGATGGAAATGACCCGTATAAACCTTTAGCCTTGGGGTCCATTCATCCTAAAAAATAAAATGAAGGAAAGAGGGGTGATAGAAGAGGGAGGAGGAGAGGATAGAGAGAGAGGGGGAGTGCACTTTGAACCCACCTTGTATCTTCAATCTCCTTTTCTTCTTCTTCTTAAAGTCTTTTGAGTTCTTAGTGATGTAAAAAAGATGTGATTATTTTTGTAGAGGATTAGTATGAGATTGGAGAAAATATGAGGAGAGAAGATGGATTATTTTATTTTCTTTTTTTTTGTAAGACTTGGTGTAGAGTTAGTAAGGGAGAATTGGTGTGAAGAATAGGTAATAGTGGTTAGTAGTGAGAGTTGGGGGGTAATTTTTGTAGTCAAAGTTGGAGGATTTTTTGGGAAGAGGAAGAGGAAATTAAAGATGTTGATGAGTTATTATAGGGACATAATGGGATAAAATGAAGAGAAGTGGTAGAATGGTGTGGGGTTTAAGAGAAAAATGGGGGTAAATTAAAGATGATTGAAAGGCATTTGTGTAAGAAGGGTAAATGGGTTATTTTACAACCCAAATGGGTTGGATCTTTCAATCCATTTGGGTTGAGTATATAAATGAGAATGGTTGAGAGGATGGGATTGTGTAAGAGAGTAATTAATTGGTGAAGTGAGTTGAGGGGATGAGATTTTAATTAAAAAAAAGGTTGTGTAAGAAGGTGGTTGATGATATTTTGGGAGGGTGTGGGAGATGATGCCATGTGTCAAAATGGGTAGAGATGAAGGGTTGAGATGGGTTGATGGGAGAGGTTGAGTGTTTGACTTGAAAGGATGGGTGTAGGCTTAGGTTGTAGATGTGGATTTTGTAGGGAATGATAATGGTAGATTAGGGGGAGGTATAGGTTAGGGGTGTGGGTAGATGTGTTTGATTTGAGAGAAAAGGTGATGGGTTGATGTGTGGGTAGATGAGGTTTAAAGAAAATTAATGAGGGTAGGTAGTTGGATGAGGGAGGTAAGATAGGGTGATGACATGTGTCATATTTGATTATCAAGATGGTGATTGGTTGATGTGGGTAGTGGTTGATGGGTTAGGGTTGTGGGTTGGATAATGAATTGGGTATGGATAGTGGTTTGTGGGCTTTTAGTGCATTGGGCTTGGGTTTTAGGAGGGTTGTGGGTTATTTTGGCTTGGATGGGGTTTGTTTTGGGTTAGATTTTTGAGGGTAGGTTCATTTTAGGATTTAGGTGATATGGGATCGATTTTAGGTTGAGGGTAAGGTGAGAAATCTATTTTAGAGAGATGAAGGTTAGTGGGTCGTAAATGGGCTTTTGGTTTCGACGATGGAGCGGTGAAGGTAGAGGAAATGATAGATATCCCAAGTCTCACATTTTTAGTTTTATCCATTTTTTTTTAGATTTTGAAATTATTGAATTAATTAAAATGTTGGTGAACTTTATCGAAAATTTAGTGTTTTTTGTTTTGGAAGCGGAGCAGTGAATATTGGGAAAGCGGAGGTTGGCCGAGTCCTCTTGGCGGGCCTCCCAAACCATTAGGTGGTCTTAGGGGCCTTGGTTCGATCAAAATGTCACTTTTCAATGTCTTGGGCCCTTGAGGCCCGTTGGCCCATTTATTTGAAAAATCTGTATTTTTGGGCCCTTTCAAGTAGTGGCCCGTTCAAATTGTGGTGTCTACAATTACAATGTCCTAGTGTTGTCAGTTGAGAAGGGTATCCCAAATCCTCAGTCTGTATTCAAACCCACTGTTGGGTGTCTCTCTAACTATCATGTAATTAGTCATGTGTTGCTCGTCAAGGCTGGGTATGTCAGTCCCATTAGTCCTATTCAATCTGACATGCCAGTTGAGTCCTTTATTTTTGTTGAGTCGAATAAGTTAGTTGTTTCTATTGAGTCTGTTATTTCTAGTGAGTCTGTTTTTCCTGCTGAGTCAAGTGAGTCTGTCAAGTCTGCAATGAGTCCTGTTACCCCATCTCTTTTTAATGAAATGAAAGAAATTTTTTATTACACCGAGCGCAATAATAATTTAACTAATAATCTGTCTTCGGAGGGAGAACCTTCTGACGAAGAACTTCCCCTTGAAATAATCAAATTACTTGAACAATAGGAACGTCGGGCTCAACCTCTAATAGAGGAAGTAAAGGTTATCAACCTCAAAACAAAAGAAAGTCCTCAAGAAATTCGGATAGGGGTCACTTTATCTCCTGATGAGCGTAAAGGGATAGTAGACTTGCTCAGAAATTTCAAAAACGTGTTCGCGTGATCTTACGAGGATATGCCAAGGGTAAGCACAGACATTGTTCAACATCAATTTCGTTGTATCCTGATGCTCGACCAATCAAACAAAAATTTCAATGTATGAAGCCGGAATGGACTCTGAAAATTAAAGAAAAAGTTACGAAGCAGATTAACGCTGGATTTTTGGAAGTAGTAGAATACCCTAAGTGGATTGCTAATGTCATCCCAGTGCCGAAAAAGGATGGAAAAGTTAGAATGTGTGTGGATTTCAGAGACCTAAACAAAGCAAGCCCAAAAGACAATTTTCCTTTACCTCACATAAATGTTCTAGTGGAAAGTACAGTAGGACACGCTTTGTTGTCCTTCATGGATGGTTTTTGGGGTACAATCAGATAAAAATGAATCCTCAAGATATGCAAAAAATGACGTTCATTACATAGTTGGGGACCTTTTGCTACAAGGTTATGCCTTTTGGTTTGAAAAATGCCAGAGCCACCTATCAAAGAGCAGACACGACTTTACTAAATGACATGATACATAAGGAAGTCGTAGTATATGTAGATGATATGATAGTCAAATCCAAATAACAACTGGGGCATGTTGCTGCGTTAAAAAAATTTCTCACAAGGATTCAAAAGTACCAATTCCGTATCAACCCGCAGAAATGCGTATTTGGAGTAACTTCTGGGAAATTATTGGGATTTGTGGTCAGTCAAAGAGGGATCGAAGTAGACCCTGTGAAGATTAAAACTATCCAAGAGATGCCGCCACCTGAGACTGAAAAGCATATTTGAGATTTTCTGGACAGAATCCAGTATGTTAGCAGATTCATCCCTCAACTCACCAACATCTGCGAACCTATTTTCAAGCTTCTCAAGAAGAATGAACCAACAGTTTAGAATGAGCAATGTCAAAAGGCTTTCTACCAAGTCAATGAGTATCTCTTAAATCCACCCATTTTGGTTCCACCTACACCGGGTGAACCACTTCTTCTTTATCTGTCAGTCACAGAAGAATGTTATGGGATGCATGCTTGCATAGTATGACAAAGATACTCGCAAAGAGAGGGCTATATAATACATCAGCAAAAAGATGTTAGAATATTAACGAAAATATTCGGCCCTCGAAAAAACTTGGTTAGCACTGGTATGGGCTACTCAAAGACTCCGGCACTATATGCTGTCTCATTCAATTATCCTGTTATCTATATGGATCCTCTCAAGTATCTTTTCGAGTAGCCGATGTTGACAGGGAGAACCGCACGATGGTTATTGTTGTTATCAGAGTTTGACATCACGCATGTTACACAAAAATCTATCAAGGGGAGAGCTGTAGCAAAATACTTGGTAGATCACCCTGTAGTAGAAGGAATAAGGCATGTTGATCAATTCCCAGATGAGAACATCTTGCATGTTAAATTGTAGAACCAAACATGGCAGTTATACTTTGATGTAGCCACCAATCAAAATGGGTATGCCATAGGGGCAGTTATGTTTTCTCCGAAAGGATGCCACATTCCTATCGCTACTAAATTAGCATTTTCGAATACCAATAACACGGCTGAATATGAGGCATGCATTGCCAGGCTCAAAGCCGCTTTGAACCTAGGCATTACAGAAATTGAAGTTTTTGGGGATTCAGCCTTGGTCATACATCAGTCATTGGAAGAATGGAAGACTAGGAACGAAAAGTTGAAGCCTTATCATGAGCATCTGTAAAACTTAGTAAGTTCAAAGCTATCATGTTCTAATACTTGTCAAGTGAAGATAACAGATTTGCTGACTCTTTAGCCACCCTATCTTCCATGATCCATTTACCCCCTAGCATGGAATTGAGGACGATCACTGTCGAAGTCAAAGATAAACCCGCATACTGCCATCAGATCAACATTTCTACTCGACTACCCGATGGAAAGCCATGGTACACAGATATAAAGAGAGTGTTGGAAAAACAAGAATTCCTAGAAGAAGCATCGAGGAAGAAACGACAAACCCTACTAAGATTAGCATCTCAATTCATCCTATGCGCAGGAAGTTTATACAAAAGGTCTTATGATGGGATTCATTTGTCGCGTGTTGATGAAGATCAAGCTGAACAGATAATGGTTGAACTACATTTAGGAGAATGTGGCCCTCACATGAGTGGGAAAATGTTAGCTAAGAAAATTATAAGACAAGGATACTACTGGTCCACAATGGAAACAAATTGTCATCACATGGTCAAAACCTGTCATAAATGCCAAATACATGCGAACCTTATACATGTGCCACCATCTCAATTAGTTGGTCTGACTTCACCATGGCCATTCTCAATTTGGGGAATTGACATTATTGGTAAAATATCGCCTAAGGCATCAAATGGGCATGAATATATTCTAGTTGCTATCGATTATTTTACCAAGTGGGTCGAAGCTGCCTCTTATGCTATCCTCACTGCATCTTGAGTTGCGAAGTTTATCCAAACAAACATCATCAGTCGATACAGGGTACCTTCGAAGTTGATTTATGATATCGGGTCACACTTCAAAACTGAGGTTATTACATTGTGTTCAAAGTTCAAAATCTCACACCACAAATCATCCCTTTACCGCCCTCAGACTAGTGGAGCAGTCGAATCAGCTAACAAGAATCTTAAGACTATCATCAGAAAATGTATCAATCACATCGAGATTGGTTAGAAAAATTGTCATTTGCACTATGGGCATATCGAACTTCAATTCGATCATCTACTAGAGCTACTCCCTACTCCTTAGTGTATTACATGGAAGCAGTCTTGCCAGTTGAAATGGAAATTTCGTCTCTCAATGTCTTGTTGGAAAGTCAGTTGTCAGAAGCAGATTGGGTTCGTCAACGGTATGAAAAATTAAGTTTGATCGAAGAAAAATGACTAAGAGATTTGTATCATGTGCAAGCTTATCAAAGAAGAGTTGCCCGTGCGTTTAACAAAAAGATCAAGGCCCGTCCCTTACAAGTCGGGAATTTAGTACTCAAAGAGAATCGGGCACTATCTTTGACCCTAGAGGGAAGTTCAAACCAAATTGGTGAGGGCCGTTCATCATCAAGGAAATATTACTAGGAAAAGCTATCAGGCTTCAAGGTCATGATGGAATCGAATTACTGAACCAACCAACCTTGACCAAATCAAACGGTACTACATTTAAGGAGGTCATCTTTGGCCGAATCAATCCTCATATTACCCAGTTCAACATATCCTTTCTCAACCCCTTTGCAGCCTTTTCAAAAAGAAAAATTATGCATTTTTCTTTCTCAGCCCGATCACCTAACCTAGGGGAAGGAAGATTCGAACTACGTTTTGGTCTGATCCCCAAATTCTGGGATACGTAGGCAACCTGAGAAGTTACTTCAGGCCCGATCACATCAAAAAAAAATATATATTTCCTCACACATCAAAACAAATATATATATAGAAAAATCTGAAAAGAAAAAAGAAATATCTTCAGAATAGGGAAGAAAATTCAAGGTAAAATAAAGGAAATGCCACACAAGGGGCATTCTGGTTTTTAAGCCTCAAAATCCCTTTATTTTTATACCCAGTCCTAAGCTTACCTATAAGAGTCCTCCTAGATACCGCGCGAAAAGTCAAGGAAGATAGCAAAGCATGATCAGACAGCAATTCCATAAGTTCATAAAGGAAAATAAAAGAGCCTGCTAGGTTGAAAACCCGAAAAGGGTGACTTAGGCAAAAATTTAGGTAAGCTCGCAAGGTTGAAAATCCGAAAGGACGATCTTAGCAACAATCAAAGCAAAGAAAAAAGAACGTTCGCTAGATTGAAAACCTGAAAAGGTGATCTAGGCAAAAGTTGGAGCAAGCTCACTAAATTGAAAACCTGAAAGGCGATCTAGGCAAAAGTAAGAGCAACAAAGCAAAACAAAAGAAAAACTAAGAGCAATCCGAGCTGAAACATCAGAAGTCCGAATGATCAAGTTCAATACTTAGCTTAAACTAGGCACAGACTCAGAAGTCACAAGCATCTTGTCTACGATCGATTTGAAAATGTTTACTTCCCCAAGTGAACCAAGGGAGAGAAGAGTAAATTCTATGATGAGTCTCAAAAGGAAATAATTTTATTCTCTTGAGCCTGACTTAAAACCTTCAATAAAATTAATCAAAATTAAAAGTTGAATCTTTATTTCGCTTGTGGTAATCAAATATTTTAAACCTTCATACAAGGGGCATTTTCTTTCTTCTTTAATATGAACTTTTCCCGCTTATATTAGGGGCATTTTTTTATTTTTTTAACATGATGAGTTCAATTATCTCCAATGCCATGTTTATTGTCAGACTAAGGGCATTTCATTTTTGAGCAATGTTAATCCTAAAAGATAATGGGAACCCCAAACTTAAGGTTACCCTCTTGATAATAGTTTTTTGAAAAATCCTTAAGTTCAAAAGAAATAAAAACTCGGGTTTTAAATTCATAAAACTTTTGGATAAAACCTTGAGGTTCAAACAAAAGCATTTTGGATCTTACATTTGGAATAGGAGATAGGGCATTCATTCTTTTCCAGATCTATTCATTCCCAGATTCAATCACTCTTTTCTAGATTCATTTTCAATCGTTATTTCCCAGATTTATTCCTTCATTCTCAATTTTACTCAGCCAGTTACCACCGAGAATTTCTCGGAATTATGTTCAGTTGCTGCCGAGGGTTTCTCGGAATTATGCTCAGATGCAACCGAGGGTTTTCTCGGAACTATGCTCAGATGCCACCGAGGGCTTTCTAGAATTTATGTTCAGATGCCGCTGAGGGTTTTCTCGAAATTATGCTCAGATGCTGCCGAGGTTATTCTTAGAATTATGCTCAGTTACCGCTGAGGGTTTTCTCGGAATTATGCTCAGTTTATGTTCAAATTATACTCAAATTATGCTCAGTTATGCTCAATTTATGCTAAGATTATGCTCAATCTATGCTCAGATTATGCTCAATCTATGCTCAGATTATGCTCAATTTATGCTTAATTTATATTCACTTTGTGCTCAGATTTTAATCAAACTCTTCGAAATCTATCTCAGATTTTAAGTCCACACACTTGCACAGTTGTTACATCAGTCAATGAGAATTTTCTAAAATTCAAGGATCTGACACTGCCAGTGAGAGCTCGCGCTCAAGGACCTGACATTTTTTTTAATTCGGGGAGAGCTTTACCCTCAAGGATCCGAACACCACGACAAATTGTTAAATCAGGCTGCAAAATGAACTGTCACTAGCTTTGGCATTCGGATATCACACTATCTACCAAAATAGATTTGCTATCTAATTTTCTTCAATCCTCTGTCAAAGAGGGGCATCTGTAGACACCCCATTTTTACATCCACCTGATTAATTAACTCGTCAACCCAATCGCAACGGTTCCCAATAATGGATATTTATTCTAATGCTTTATTTTGTTACCAGATATATTTCAGAAATCTAGATGAGGTATCTCGAACTGACAAAATTGTAGAAACCACGCTACGCTAGGAAAATATAATCCCAAAAGGCTTAAAAATCATCATTTTTCAGACAAAAAGAAGCTTCACGATAAAAATCACTAAAAAATGATCAAATTATTAAAATACCCCTAATCTTAAAATATCCCTAGAGCCTATATTACGCTTAGGAAAATCCTTTCGAACACAAAACAACAAATCGAAATTAAATAAATTATTTTGCTAATTTTCACATAATTTGATAAAATTACGAAAATGCCCCTCATAAAGTTCACGACCATTTCACACAAAAAAATTTATAAATGACACAAACCAATATTTCCATTGAATTCTTTATGAAAAATTGATTCTAAAACATCTTAAAACATAAAAAACCAACTTAAAACGCAAAAAGTCTTCTCCGAGGGCAAAACGATAATTTCATAATTTTTATAATTAAAATTTTTGAAATTAATAAATAAAATATTAAATAATTAAAGTGAAACATTAATAAAATTAATTTAAAATTTTAAACTAAAAAAATCGATCAATCAAGCTCTCAGGCAAAATTGTTGAGGGTTACCAAGATATTTATTCAATGACCCCTCCATTTGGGGGGTCCAAAGAATTAAAGATATAATAGAGGGGGGTTCTCCAAAAATTAAGGTCAATCAAGCAAAACTAAAGTCAAGGTATTAAAGTCAATCAAGTAAGACTAAAGTCAAAATTAAAGTCAATTAAGTAAGACTGAAGTCAAGATATTAAAGTCAATCAAGTAAGACTAAAATCAAAATATTAAAGTCAATCAAATAAGACCAAAAGTTAAAACACTAATAGAGTTCTAATTAAATAATAACTCTATTTAATAGAATTATAACTAAAATATAACTCTACCTAAAATAATTCTAATTAAAATACAACTCTACCTAAAATAATTCTAACTAAAATATAACTCTAACTAAAAAAAATTCTAATTAAAAACTAATTCTATCTAAACAAACCCTTAAAAAAATCTATAAATAGGGGTCCTCACACCCTATTTTCGTATCAAATCATAAATCCTAAGAGAAGTAGGTCAAAAAACTTCCCTACCCTCCCATAAACCCTAATTTTGAAGCCCCAACTCCTTACCTAACACTCATACTTCGATCTTAGCTTGAAAAACACTTAGAAGCCTTTCAAAAACACCCCAAAATCCATAACAAATTCGAAGAATTCAGATTCAAGAAAAAGATACCTTGCCTCAGAGATAAGAAATCAAATTTAGAGATAGAACGAAGCAAGGAGTATGGTACAAGGAACGATTTTATTAGATCTGAGGGAATATAATCTTTACGTATCAAAGGTAAAATTTCTTTTATTTTTTTATCTAGGTTTATTGTTAGCAATGTAGTCTTATTTGGGATAAGTAGAGACCGACATTGGCCGGGCGGGGTTGGTGCCTAACACCTTCCAACCCCGTAACGTGATCCCCGGACTTAGTATCTTTTGTAGATTAGTTGTTTTATCTGTTTCGAGTCAATGTTCGGTTCCTAGACCATAATAACTAGGTGACGACTCCCAAATCTCAAAGGTCAAAAGCGGATCCGCTCACACCGCGGATCGAGGGCGCTTTCAGATTGAGACTTGTTTTTGGCTAAGCAATTTTTAAGATTGGCCTAATCTAAGGTTCGGTTAGGGTTAGTATTTGCATAGTATGAACCTAAGGTTCAACCAAGCTTGATTTTGGGCTGGTCGAAACTCACCTCAGGCCAATTCTGTTAGGCAGTTATAGGTCTTATGTGTGCTCGAATTTTCTTAAGAGAAATTACATTCTAAACCCTTTTAATAACGTTTCCTTAAGAAATCTCTCATTTTTATCCTTTTATCCTTGCATTGATTCTATAATAATTTTTCCACTTTAGTTTTCAAGTAATTTCATAAATCTTCTAACAAAAACTCTTGGTCAAGATTACTCTCCACATGAGTGTAATTACTATCCTAACCCAATCTTATTTAGCCTAAGAGAGGATAAGTTACACTTGTACCTATTAATCCTACCCTTAAAATTCCTTTGATTCAATATAATTTGACTAAATTCCCTAGTATCTGACAAGTTCACCCAACCTATAGAATCCTCTAGAATTTATACAAAAATATTATATTATCCCTAGGTTGATGGAGAGTTAACCAAAAGAAATGACATTTAGGTCCAAAATTCAAATCTATAATTATATGCCATTTAACTTGATTATCTTTCAATTGACTCAAAACCTAAGGTTTAGGACCACTCTACCCTCTCAAAAAATTCTCTAGAAAGTAGTGAGTTTTTACCAACATATCATTTAATCATCAAGATTGGTTAGACTCATAGAAGTGTTAAAGACCATTAAAGCCTAGGTGATGAGGGATATTGGATGTCTTTCATTAAGGATTTAATGAGAATATTGGTAATTCTAGGATTTAGGACAAATCTATTCCCCAAGGGTCTCCCAAAATCCTATAAATAAAAGACTCATCCAAGAAAAAAAAAAAGAGCTCAACTAATCCAAAATTTTGTCTAAGTCTATATCCCCTTAAAGTCATCTAGCCTCTCAAAACTCTATCCAAATCTCATATCACTCTCCCAAGAAGCCTAGGCTAAAAAGAAAAGAAAAAAAAAAAAAAAAACCAGGGTGGGAAAGAAGGCTTATATTCTTTAGTTTCTTTATGTAATCCTCATCTCACTCCCAACTTCTATCTAATCATTTTCTTTACTTGCGAGTAGTTTTACTTATACTCTTTTACTTTCATATAATGTAGATCTAAGGTTTCTTTAGCTTGAGGCATGGGGAGAGAGTAATTTCTTTTTGAGAGGTAATTTCTCCTTATAAGCCATCAATAAGCTCCTAGCGAGCATTTAATTTCTAAGCTCTAGTTTAATTTCATTTACTTTAGCAAGCTGTCTTTTAATACTTATTAATTTATTTTGCATTTTCTTTCCATGGTTGAGGTGTGAAAGTGCCCTCGATCCGCGGGGTGTGCGGATCCGCTTTTGACCTTTGAGGTTTGGGAGTCGCCACCTAGTTATTAAGGTCTAGAAACCAAACTGACTCTAAGAAAGGCAAACATTACTAATCTACGAAAGAAAAAAAGGTTCGGGGATCACGTTACGGGATTGGAAGGTGTTAGGCACCAATCCCGCCCGGCCAAAGTCGGTCTCTACTAATTTTCCAAATAAATTACATTGCTAAAAAAAACCTAGATAAAAATATTAAAAAATTATACCTTTCTGATAGCAAAGACCTTGTTCCCTCAGATCCGATAAAAATTGTTCCTTGTACCGTACTCCTTGCTTCGTTCTGTCTTCGAATTTGATTTCTGATCTCCGAGGCAAGGTATCTCTTTTTTTTATCTGGATTCTTTGAGTTTATTATGAATTTTAGGGTGTTTTTGAAGGGCTTTTAGGTATTTTTTGAGCTAAAATTGAGGTATGGGTGTTAGGTAAGGAGTTGGGACTTCAAAATTGAGGTTTATGGGAGGTTAGGGAAGCTTTTTAACCTACGTCTCTTAGGGTTTATAATTTTATATGAAAATAGGGTGTGGGGACCTCTATTTATAGATTTCTTTAGGGGTTGATTTAGATAGAGTTAGTGTTTAATTAGAGTTCTTTTAATTAGAGTTGTGTTTTAGTTAGACTTGTTTTAGGTAGAGTTGTATTTTAATTAGAATTGTTTTAGATAGAATTGTATTTTAGTTAGAACTCTATTAAATAGAGTTATTATTTAATTAGAACTCTATTAGGATTTTGACTTTTGATCTTATTTAATTGACTTTAAGATTTTGACTTTAGTCTTAATTGATTGACTTTAATACCTTGACTTTAGTCTTGCTTAATTGACTTTAATTTTGAATTTAGTCTCACTTGATTGACTTTAATACCTTGACCTTAGTCTTGCTTGATTGACTTTAATTTTTTGGAGAACCCTCCTCTATTATATCTTTAATTCTTTGAACCACCAAATGGAGGGGTCCTTAAAGAAATATCTCACGAACCCTCAATAATTTTTCATGAGAGTCCGATTGATCGATTTTTTTAGTTCCAATTTTTAAATTAATTTCATTACTATTTAACTTTAATTATTTAATATTTTATTTATTAATTTCAAAATTTTTAATTATGAAAATTGTGAAATTACCATTTTACCCCCGGAGAGGACTTTTCACGTTTTAAGTCGGTTTTTAATATTCTAGGATGTTTTAGAATCGATTTTTTGTAAGGAATTGAATGAAAATATTAGTTTGTGTCATTTATGAAATTTTTTGTGTGAAATGGTCATGAACTTTATGAGCGGCATTTTCATAATTTTGTTAAATTCTGTGAAAATTGGCGAAATGATTTATTTGATTTCGATTTGTCATTTTATGTGTTTTAATGAGTTTTCCTAATCGTAACGTAGGCTCTAGGGTTGTTTTGATGTTAGGATATTTTGGTAATTTGGTCATTTTTAGTGATTTTTATCGTAAAGCTTCTTTTTGATCTGCAAGATGATGATTTCAATATTTTTGGAGTCGTATTTTTCTAGCGTAGTGTGGTTTTTAAAGTTTTGTCAGTTCGAGATACCTCATCCGGATTTTTGAAATATATCTGGTAACAAAATAAAGCATTGGAATAAACATCCATCATTGGGAATCATTGCGATCGGGTTGACAAGTTGATTAATCAGGCGGATGCAAAAATGGGGTGTCTACAGATGCCCCTCTTTGGCAGAGGGTGGAAGCAAACTAGATAGCAAATCTATTTTGGTAGATAGTGCGATATCCGAATGCCAAAGCTAGTGACAGTTCATTTTGCAACCTGATTTAGCAATTCGTCAAGGTGTTCAGATCCTTGAGGGTAAAGCTCTCCCCGAATTAAAAGGTTGTCAGGTCCTTGAGCGCAAACTCTCATTGACGGTGTCAAATCCTTGAATTTTAAAAAATTATCCTTGACTGATGTAACAACTGTGCAAGTGTGTGGAATTAAAATCTAAGATAAATTTGAGTAAAATCTGAGCACAAATTAGGCATAAACTGAGCATAAACTAAGCATAACTGAGCATAGATTGAGCATGAACTGAGCATAATTGAGCATAATTTGATCATAAACTGAGTATAAACTGAGCATAAACTGAGCATAATTCTGAGAAAACCCTCGGCAGCAACTGAGCAAAATCCAAGATAACCCTTGGCGGCAACTGAGCAAAATCCAAGATAACCCTTGGCGGCATCTGAGCAAAATCCAAGTTAACCCTTGGCGGCAACTGAGCAAAATCCAAGATAACCCTTAGCGGCATCTGAGCAAAATCCAAGATAACCCTTAGCGGAAACTAAGCAAAATCTTGGCGGCATCTGAGCAAAATCCAAGATAACCCTTGGCGGCATCTGAGCAAAATCCAAGATAACCCTTGGCGGCAACTGAGTAAAATCAAAGATAACCCTTGGCGGCAACTGAGCAAAATCCAAGATAACCCTTGGCGGCATCTGAGCAAAATCTAAGATAACCCTTGGCGGCAAATGAGCAAAATCCAAGATAACCCTTGGCGGCATCTGAGCAAAATCCAAGTTAACCCTTGGTGGCAACTGAGCAAAATCCAAGATAACCCTTGGCGACATCTGAGCAAAATCCAAGATAACCCTTGGCAGCATCTGAGCAAAATCCAAGTTAACCCTTGGCGGCAACTGAGCAAAATCCAAGATAACCCTTGGCGGCATCTGAGCAAAATCCAAGATAACCCTTGGCGGCAACTGAGCAATCTTGGCGGCATCTGAGCAAAATCCAAGATAACCCTTGGCGGCAACTGAACAAAATTCAAGATAACCCTTGGTGGCATCTGAGCAAAATCCAAGATAACCCTTAGCGGCATCTGAGCAAAATCCAAGATAACCCTTGGCAGTAACTGAGCAAAATCCAAGATAACCCTTGGCGGCAACTGAGCAAAATCCAAGATAACCCTTGGTGGCATCTGAGCAAAATCCAAGATAACCCTTGGTGGCAACTGAGCAATCTTGGCGGCATCTGAGCAAAATCCAAGATAACCCTTGGCGGCAACTGAACAAAATTCAAGATAACCCTTGGCGGCATCTGAGTAAAATCCAAGATAACCCTTGGCGGCATCTGAGCAAAATCCAAGATAATCCTTGGCAGCAACTGAGCAAAATCCAAGATTACCCTTGGCGGTAACTGAGCAAAATCCAAGATAACCCTTGGCGGCAACTGAGCAAAATCCAAGATAACCCTTAGCAATAACTAAGCAAAATTGGTAGAGAAATAAAGGAATTTTGGGAATGAATAAATGAATTTGAAGAAGACTGATTAGAATGAATTGGAGAATGAATAAATCTGGAAGATAATGAATCTGGAAAAGAAATGATCGAATCCAAGAATGATTGGATCTGGAAAAGAATCTGGGAACGAAAGAATGCCATATCTCCTACTCTAGGCAAATGAATTATTAATTAATCTCTGGGCACAATCAAATGTGAGATCCGAAGTACTTTTGTTTGAACCTTAAGGTTTTATCCAAAAGTTTTATGAATTTAAAACCTGAGTTTTTATTTCTTTTGAACCTCAAGGATTTTTTGAAAAACTGTTATCAAGAGGATAACCTTAAGTTTGGGGTTCCCATTATCTTTTAGGATTAACATTGCTCAAAAACAAAATGTCTCTAGTTTGACAATAAACATGGCATTGAAGATAAGTGAACGCATCATTAAAAAATGCCCTTGGTAAAATGGAGGAAATTACATATTTGGGGGAAAAAGAAAATGCCCCTTGTATGAAGGTTTGAAATATTTGATTACCATAAGCGCAATAAAGATCCAACTTTTAATTTTGATTAATTTTATTGAAGATCTTGAGTCAGGCTCAAGAGAACAAAATATTTCCTTTTGAGACTCATCATAGAATTCATCATTCTCTCCATTGGTTCACTTGGGGAAGTAAGAATTTTCAGATCGATCGTAGACAAGATACTTGTAGCTTCTGAGTTTATGCCTGGTTTAAGCTAAGTATTGAACTTGATTATTCGGACTTCTGATGTTTTAGCTCGGACAACTCTTAGCTTGGGATTTTCTTCTGTTTTTCTTTGTTGCTCTAACTTTTGCCTAGATCACCTTTTCAGGTTTTCAATCTATCGAGCTTGTTCTAGCTTTTTCCTAGATCGCCTTTTCAGGTTTTCAATCTAGCGAACTTTTTCTTTTTTTTTCTTGACTCTGATTGTTGCCAAAGTTGTCCTTTCAAATTTTCAACCTTGCGAGCTTGCCTTAATTTTTGCCTAAGTCGCCATTTTCGGGTTTTCAACTTAGCAGGATTCATCATTTTTTTATCTTTTTCTTCTCCTTTGAACTTCTAGAGTTACTGTCTGATCATGTTTTGCTATCTTCCTTGACTTTTCCTACGGTACTTACGAGGACTTTTATAGGTAAGCTTAGGTCTGGGTATAAAATGAAAGGAATTTTGAGGCTCAAAAACCCAAATGCCCCTTTTGTGGCATTTCATTTAAACTTTTTTCTTGAATTTTCTTCCCTATTTTGGATGATATTTCTTTTTCTTTTGAATTTTTTTTCTTTTTAGATTTTTTTTTTGTCGGGGAATCTATTCTTTTATTGTGATGTGGTCGGGCCTGAAGTAACTTCTCAGGTTGCCTACGTACCCCAAATTTTTGGGATCAGACCAAAACGTAGTTCGAATTTTTCCCTCCCCTAAGTTAGGTGAACGGGCTGAGAAAGAAAAAGGCATCATTTTTTTTTGAAAAGGCTGCAAGAGGCTGAGAACGGAGATACTGAACTGGGTAGCAGGAAAATTGATTCGGTCAAAGATGGCCTCCTTAAATGTAATACCGTTTGATCTGGTCAAGGTTGGTTGGCTCTGGTAATTCGATTTCATCATTATCTTGAAGTCTGACAATTTTTTTCAGGTAATATTTCATTGATGATGAACAGATCCCCCCAATTTGGTTTGAACTTCCCTCTAGGGTCAAAGATAGGTGTTCGATTCTCTTTGAGTACTAAATCCCTGACTTGTAAGTGACGGGCCTTGATCTTTTTGTCAAGCGCACGGGCAACTCTTCTTTGATAAGCTTGCATGTGATACAAAGCTCTTAGTCATTTTTCTTCGATCAAACTTAATTCTTCATACCGTTGACAAACCCAATCTGCTTCTGACAATTGACTTTCCTTGAAGGCCTTGAGATACGAGATTTACATTTCAACTGGTAAGATTGCTTCCATATCATACACTAGAAAGTAGGGAATAGCTCCAGTGAAAGACTGTATTGAAGTATGATGTGCCCCTAGTGTGAATGGTAACTTCTCTAACTAATCCTGGTGTGATTGACACATTTCCTTGATGATTGTTTTGAGATATTTTATTGGCTGCTTCAACCTTTTCATTAATCTGAGGACGGTAGAGAGATAATGTGATGTCGAATCTCGAACTTTGAACACAAAGTGATAACTTAAGCTTTGATGTACGACCCATTATTAGATATCAATACCGCTTCAACTATTTCATTAATCTAATAATGGTAATCTATTCTGGGAGTTCTACCATATTGAGAAGTCTAGCACTGATACATTTTGTAAGATCTTCTTTGATATCATTTTATCAATTCAATATCTAATCCGTGTAAGACAACACCCACGCTTGCACCTAACATATCCTCATAGGCCCACACGAACAAGTCTTTTGAAATTTCTGAGAAAATTCATTATCCCCTTGTGTTCCTCTAGAGATAAGATGGTTTCTATTTGAATCTCTTTAGGAATTTATTTCTGTTTCGAGGTCAATGACCTTTACTTTCTTGAGCCCGACTCTTATCTTCTTGCTCATGAGAAAAATCTATCCTTGAAGCCAGATTAGTAGTTAATTCATTAATGCACTCGAGGTATTCAAAAATTTCCTTTATCCAATCAAATTCAGAAGGGACGATAGACACCTCTATAGACTCGACGAACTAACTTGACTCAATAGGAAAGAGTAGACTCAATCTAAGGAAGACATGACCTTGCTGGAAAAAGGACTCGAGCTAACCCAAATGACTCATGAAAACTCAAGACAAGTACCCACACGAGTTTGATTAGGACTGAGGACTGAGATATTGCTTACAATAGGTAGAATTGAAGCACTATGATCTTCAAATAACAACTGGATGATGTTGAGAAATTTTGAGGTCATTTCTGACTGTTGACTTGATATTGACGTTTACTCTAACTGACCAGATTTACAACCCTAGCTAGACGATGGACAATTGAGCTTAGATACAATGATAACCCTTAAAACCTCTTTGAAGGTGAATTTAACCAATTTCAGTGTCACCCCCTTGATAACATTTTAAATGAACCCTGAGATTTTATTGAATTTTGTGCACCAATCCATTAAACAATTCATCCATTCAATGATTATTCAGAAGGAAAATAATTTTATTGCACTCTTGAAAATAATGTTTTTATTGAATAACAATTTTCACAATTTTGATTATTTTTTGCAATCATTTTCTTTTTAGAAAAACATATTTTGATAATTTTACAAGGTCCATGCAAAAAATAGATTTTTGATAAAAAATATATTTCAAAAATTTTCTATGCAAAAATAGATCTTTTGTAAATCATTTTTCCTTCATTTTCTTTTCTTTCAGAAAACATTTTCTTCTGGACAATATTTTTTCTCTGAAAAATAGTTTGTTATTTGGAAAACATTTTCTCTTGAAAAATCTTGTTCTTATGGAAAAAATTTTCTGGAAAACACTTTTTCTTAGAAAACATTATTTTCTAGATAATAACACTTTTTTTGGAAAACACTTATTTTGGAAAACACTTTTTCTAGAAAATACTTTCCCTTCGTAAACCATTTTTCTTTTTTGAAAATTTGATTTCTATTTCAATTTAAATGGCCCAGCCCACCATGATTATTGGATCGGGATGGACTGGGTCATTATTGTAAAAGAATGGATTCTTTATTGGGTCGGTGCACCTATTTTAATTTTCAAAAATAATATTTTTTATCCTTGAAGACAATCATATACTCTAATCTCATCATTCACATGCATTCTGATCTTATCATTCACAGGCATTCTGATTTCATCATTCACATACATTCATCATTCACAAGGTTCCATTCAATAAACAACCCGGGAACACCCACGATAAGTTCGAGTCGTGACCTACAAGAAAGGTTTCTAGACTCTAAGCTTACTACGTGCAATGCATTTTATCTGGCCATCCTTGTCCAAATACACCTATATA
The DNA here is from genome assembly GCF_017979445.1 of Akebia trifoliata. Classification (NCBI taxonomy): domain Eukaryota; kingdom Viridiplantae; phylum Streptophyta; class Magnoliopsida; order Ranunculales; family Lardizabalaceae; genus Akebia; species Akebia trifoliata. The sequence continues at coordinate 9,746,726 of NC_141386.1, read as the reverse complement.
CCTCTCGATACGTGGTGACTTGGTTTGATATACCGTATAGGTGATAATTTAAAATCTCAACTCACTTCTCTAAAGCCAAAAACAGCCAGTTTGATCTCCAGTTGAGAGGTGGCGCACAATGCTGAGTAAGGGCCCACTTAAATACCCCTCGTCTAGAATAGACATAGTCTATCCCCCTCGTACAGTAGGGTACAGCGGGGCAAGATCTCGCTTAGACACCGATTTTGACTAAGAAGTGTAATTGATATACTTAGATTATCTTTTACATACCTATGGGTACGAGTCAAGAGTTGTAGCTTTCATAAATGGTTTGGCATCCCACGAGGGGACCAACCACGTACTAGTACTACGTTGGCAATCGGGACATGTGACTGTGTGGCTCACAATAGGTCAAAAGCTCAGGTCGCTCCAGCCTAGGTGCATCAATATACCTCTCAGAATCACCTGATCAGACAGTATTGATGTCCCAATTTGATATATCCTAAGGTACGTGACTGGAATTGTGATTTTCATGAATGACTTCGCATCTCCGAAGAAACCGGACCACACACTAATGCCACGTTGGCTATATAGGACGTGTAAGTATGTAAAACAGTAAATGTGCATGTGGTGTGTACAAAACAGGGTGGGGTGTGCTCGGAACTTTTTCAAACAAGTGGGCCCATAAGCCAGATCAAACCATTAAAATATGGATATTAGAAAATGTGATCATACAACATAAATATCCAAAGCATTAAAATCAAGATTAAAGCATGCACATCAAAATATATATGAATCAAAATCATGGAAAATCAATTAATGATCATGGCATTTTTATAATTTTTAAGGTCCATCAATGATCACTTTTGGGTGATTCAAAATAAATTGAGATTCCAATAGATGTTACATTGATGATAGAATGATAATTGTTGAGATGAGGAGTGATGAACCTTTTTTTTTAAATTATAAAAACAAACTAGAAACACAACCGAAAAGAAAATCAAAGAGAAAGATCCTAGTGCCAAATGAGCTTGTTCTCAGGAACATTAACTGTGTTAACACTAGATAAATTTAGATTTTCTGTGAATTCGAAAAATACAATCTGAACTTGCATCGATGATATCTAAAGCTCCCGATAACGAAATCGAGAGAATTCAGATTTTAAATTTATCTACTCGATGGGATCTACATTTTATTAAAAAGTGCCCAGACATAATTCTGAATAGAATATTTTGTAAAAACGTTTTAACATTGCTGTCCCAATCTTCATTCAGCAGAAATTCTAGATTTACATATTAAATTTGCATCGATGATATCCAAGGCTCCTGATAACGAAATCGAGTGAATTCAGATTCTAAATTAATTTACTCAATGAGATCTACATTTTATTAAAGGTTCTCAGACTTAATTCTTATTAGAATATTCTATAAAAACGTTTTAACATTACTATCCCAATATTCATTCAGCAACAATTCCAGATTTACAAATTGAACTTGCATCGATGATATCTAAGGCTCCCGATAACGAAATTGAGTGAATGCAGATTCTAAATTTATCTACTCGATATGATCTACGTTTTATTAATAGGTGACCAGACCTAGTTCTGAATAGAATGTTCTGTAAAAACGTTTTAACATTGCTGTCCCAACTTTCATTCAACAACAATTCCAGATTCACATATTGAACTTGTATCGATGATATCCAAGGCTCCCGATAACGAAATTGAGTGAATTCAGATTCTAAATTAATCTACTCGATGAGATCTACATTTTATTAAGAGGTTTCCAGACTTAATTCTAATTAGAATATTCTATAAAAATATTTTAACATTGCTATCCCAACCTTCATCATTCCATCCTTTTCATATGTCAATTTGAATCTCTCATTATTTAGGGATCATCAAAAAGTGACCCTTAATTGGATAAAAATACAATACCCAAAATCATCCAAATCAAGTCACAAAAATAAATAAATGAATAAAATAAATCGAGCTAAATAAAAATATAAAAAAAAAACTAGGTTATCTTGGCAATGCTCCTATACTTGGGGTTTTTCAAGTCTGATCCTCAATGGTCCCCAATGGAATCGTCACTGAAAGTGCCATCGATCCGCGGGGTGTGCAGATCCGTTTTTGACCTTTGAGGTTTGGGAGTCGCCACCTAGTTATTAAGGTCTAGGAACCAAACTGACTCTAAGAAAGGCAAACATTACTAATCTACGAAAGAAAAAAGGGTCCGGGAATCACGTTACGGGGTTGGAAGGTGTTAGGCACCAACCCCGCCCGGCCAAAGTCGGTCTCTACTAATTTTTTAAATAAATTACATTACTAAAAAAAAACCTAGATAAAAACATTAAAAAATTATACATTTTTGATAGCAAAGACCTTGTTCCCTCAGATCCGACAAAAATTGCTCCTTGTATCGTACTCCTTGCTTCGTTCTGTCTTCGAATTTGATTTCTGATCTCCGAGGTAAGGTATCTCTTTTTTTTATCTGGATTCTTCGAGTTTATTATGGATTTTGGGGTGTTTTTGAAAGGCTTTTAGGTGTTTTTTGAAGCTAAAATTGAGGTATGGGTGTTAGGTAAGGAGTTGGGACTTCAAAATTGAGGTTTATGGGAGGCTAGGGAAACTTTTTGACCTACTTCTCTTAGGGTTTATGATTTTATATGAAAATAGGATGTGGGGACCTCTATTTATAGATTTTTTTAGGGGTTTATTTAGATAGAGTTAGTGTTTAATTAGAGTTCTTTTAATTAGAGTGGTGTTTTAGTTAGATTTGTTTTAGGTAGAGTTGTATTTTAATTAGAATTGTTTTAGATAGAATTGTATTTTAGTTAGAACTCTATTAAATAGAGTTATTATTTAATTAGAACTCTATTAGGATTTTGACTTTTGATCTTATTTAATTGACTTTAAGATTTTGACTTTAGTCTTAATTGATTGACTTTAATACCTTGACTTTAGTCTTGCTTAATTGACTTTAATTTTGACTTTAGTCTCACTTGATTGACTTTAATACCTTGACCTTAGTCTTGCTTGATTAACTTTAATTTTTTGGAGAACCCTCCTCTATTATATCTTTAACTCTTTGAACCACCAAATGGAGGGGTCCTTAAAGAAATATCTCACGAACCCTCAACAATTTTTCATGAGAGTCCGATTGATCGATTTTTTTAGTTCTAATTTTTAAATTAATTTCATTAATATTTCACTTTAATTATTTAATGTTTTATTTATTAATTTCAAAATTTTTAATTATGAAAATTGTGAAATTACCGTTTTGCCCCCGGAGAGGACTTTTCACGTTTTAAGTCGGTTTTTAATGTTCTAGGATGTTTTAGAATCGATTTTTCATAAGGAATTCAATGAAAATATTAGTTTGTGTCATTTATGAAATTTTTTGTGTGAAATGGTCATGAACTTTATGAGGGGCATTTTCATAATTTTTTTATATTCTGTGAAAATTGGCGAAATGATTTATTTGATTTCAATTTGTCATTTTATGTGTTTTAATGAGTTTTCCTAATCGTAACGTAGGCTCTAGGGTTGTTTTGATGTTAGGGGTATTTTGGTAATTTGATCATTTTTAGTGATTTTTATCGTGAAACTTCTTTTTGGTCTGCAAGATGATGATTTCTATGTTTTTGGGATCATATTTTTCTAGCGTAGTGTGGTTTCTAAAGTTTTGTCAGTTCGAAATACCTCATCCGGATTTCTGAAACATATCTGGTAACAAAATAAAGCATTGGAATAAACATCCATCATTGGAAATCATTACGATCGGGTTGACAAGCTGATTAATCAGGCAGATGCAAAAAATGGGGTGTCTACAAGGTGAAAGAGAGTAAATCATCAACATGAGGTAATTTTCCTCTATTAAATCATGTAATAAGTTTCAATGGGAACCTCTCATGCATACACACCATATCTTTTTATTCTAAAAATGCTAAGAATTAAAAAGTGGAAGCCTACTTAAATCTATACCTAACTCTCTAAGCCAACAAATCAGTCCCATAGGGACAAAATTTCATTCATGAAGTAGTTCCATCATAGGTTGTGTCCAATTCATGGACATAGCCTAAAAGTTAAACCAATAAGTAGAAACTCCTAAAGGAGTATATGAGTGGAAAATGTGGCTTGGGGGACTCAAATAGTGGAATCCAAGTGGATTTTCATTCAAATCATAAGCTCACAAAAAATTCTAGCAAGCATACACTTTGGTGTATGTCTTACTTATCATCCTAGTTTCTCTAGTTTGTAAATCGAATTATAGTCATTTTGCTTCTTAAATTTCTCTATAATTCCCTCTACTTTCAAAATATAAAAAATGAGATTTCTTATTTTGCCTATGGGACAATAGTGGTAGTCATCTTTGGATGAGAGGGACAAGGTACCTAACACCTTCCTTGTCCCTCAACTGAATCTCCTTACCTTAATTTTCTAGCTAGACCTTTCCCCATTATCCTTTGGATATGTGAGTCATTAGAAGCCAAGAAAACATAATTTTAAAATTCTTATATGGTGCCCAGTCACACCTTAATTGAATGGTATTGACTCCTAAACCCACATAGATGAGCTCGGACGTCCTCAAAAGTTTCGAAACTCACATTTTTACACATGAAAAAACTTTTATTGAAAAGAAAATCTTTTTTGAGCTTAATACAAGGTGTTGAAAACGGGCGGCTACCAAACTTCCAATTTTAAATTTTAAATTCAACGGTGAATAAAAAATTTTGTTCAAAGTTCTTAGAATTTGGTCCTCTACAACCATGTGTCATTGGATCATGTCTTTGGATGCCATGAGGTAATGTGGTCAAGCTACTTTCCTTACTAACTTAGTAAGGAAAAGTGTTTTTCAAGGAAAAAGGACTCAATGACCCTCACCTTCAATCTCTATTCATCTTTTTGGAAGAAAAAAGAATTGGTTTTATAGCCTCCCCCACCCCACTCGTAATGATTGATGTTAGAGATACCCATGTGTTAACATCCCTTGCAAGGACCTCAACAAACTTTAAAAAAAAAATGGTATTTAAACCCCCCACGTTTTGATCGACATTAGAGATAACCCCTGTGTTTCTTAGCATCTTTTTTCAAGCTATCTTGTTAAATACACATTTGTATTGGTTAAGAATGTATGTTAGAGAGTTAGTAAGTTTGATTTTTTTTTTATTCACTCATTTTCTTATGATCATGATATTAAGAGCTCTTTTGGAAGGAAATTGCTTTTTTGTAACATTTGGAATGAAATTGATAATGTACTCTCTTTTTTCCTATATGAAGCTTATAAAACAAAGCGGTTGACATCAGAAGAATTTAGTAGTGGTTGGGATAACAAGAGGCTAAATGCAGGAGATATTAACAATCATATTTGGGTAGGACTCTTTTAGCAAAACATATTATTTTTGCTAACCTTGAGGGTTATGGATTTTATACATTTTTCTTACACATTTTATGTCTTAGAAATACAAGACAAATGGTCAGCAACAATCATACCAGGGATCTGAGCAGATCGAGGTATCAAATAACGACCAAACATCTAGACTGTACACCTCATATCCCAATGGAAGCTTTGTAGTACCTTCAAATTCATAATTGCACATGCAGTTACCGCAGCTTGCAACAATTCCCATACTTGTGGGGACAGGGTAATAATGGGTTTGCTTCCTCCTTTCCAATCATTTGAATATGCTAATGCTTTATGCCAGGAGAGCACCTGACAGCCGTGATGTAACAATACAACATGCGAGATCTAGTTTTATGCCTTGTTTACATACTTTTGGGTGATGTGTAAGAAGAATGAATTTTTTTTTCTTATGTTTCAAATTGATTTTGAACTTCTCACCATTTTGTGCCATGAGAACATATTATGTACTGTAGTTTTAAGTTTAATTTTTTGTACCATCATGTATGTAACAGAGCAAAGCAATGGTTTGATGGAGATTGGATGTGCACAAATTGCAATAATCATAGTTATGCATCTCAGTCACATTGCAATAGGTATGTATGTATCTTTTTCGTTAATTTTTTAGGATTGTATAATTCTCAAATATTTATGTAGATTCTGGTACCCATGGTTATGATTTGAACGATGCAGAGTATTAACATCTACCCCTTGAACATGAAGATCAACTTATCTATATCTCGTAAATTTTTTTTTTTTTTTTAACTTTAGATATCGGTTTATATCACTTTAGATATCCGTTTATGACCACTTTAGATACCAGTTTGTAACTGATGCCTAAAGCCTCAGACTTACGACATCAGTCTCATAGACATTAGATTTTAAATCAATGTCTAAGCTATTTTTTCTATTAATGTGTTCCGTTTTATAAATACAGATTGGAACGGCTTCTAATAGTTTGATCTCATTAACAACGCCTCAATACGAGACGGTCTTTCAACCGTTTTAGACTGTCTTAAGAGCAATTATAAACCGTTTCTAATTTTCATTTATGTTGTAATGAAGGAAAAGTGTTTTTCAAAGAAAAATGACTTAAGGACCCTCTCCTTCAATCTCTATTCATCTTTTTGGAAGAAAAAAAGAATTGGTGATATAACCTCCCCCACTCCACCCCATTGGTTATGATCGATGTTAGAGATACCCATGCGTTTACATCCCTTGCAGGAACTTCACCAAACTTTAAAAAAAATGGTATTTAAACCCCCATGTTTTGATGGACATTAGAGATAATCCCTATGTTTTTCAAACTAACAACATGCATTCATTTGCCTCGATTTTTCCAAATTAATGAAAAATGAATTAAGGGACTCACTTCAACCGCTATTCATTTTTTATAAACAGTGTAACAAAATTCAGATTCAATAATTATTTGGAGGAGATTTACTTAATTCAGATAAATTCCCAAAAAAAACTTTGTAAAAAAGTCAAATTTTTTTGGGGAGTTTAAAATTGATGTTTTTGAGTTTTTGCGAAAATCCATCATCTTCAACTCATTACAAATCCTTTCTTATTATTGAGATTTTAATGTTGAAGAAAATAAAATTTTGAGACACTAAGCCTATGCCATTTTTTTTTACAAGTCTAAAATCTAGGGTTTTAGTGCGAATTTCCAATTACTTTCATAAAGATTATTGGCCAATCATCATTTGTTATAACAAGTCCAACATTTTCATAGAAGGATCAAAATTATCAATCATCCATTGTTAGCAATTAGCTCCCCACTTACCAAAAATCCTGGTTCCACCCTTGAGTAAATGCATGCAAGCAAATTGTAAAATTCAAGGGAAATAATATTACAACACCATTATGTGATGGTTAAATACTATATAAGTAATTTTACTGTAAAATCACACCGCATGATAAAATCCCTTATTCAAAGAATTATGGCGTGGCACTATCGCAGACTGACAGTCCAAATTCAAATAAGTGTCTTTCTTTTCATTTTCATTTTTGTTTTTTAAAAATTACTAAAAGACCTTGTGGGATGAGTTTCTTCTAAAGAGTCCCTAACTTTCGGTGGTGGCTTGAAAATCCATTATTAGTAAAAAAATTTCTTTCTTAATAATCCCTGAATTTCATCTATATTATAATATCTTTAGAGTATCTCCAAACTACCCATTTATCATATTCTTCACATACTTAGGATTTTTAACAATGATTTCAATCATTTCCGATGATTTTTGTCTGTCTATGAAAAATATAGAATATTATACGCTTAATTCTGAATATTTTAATATAATTTTCAATTACTTCAACGATATATAATAAAAAATGACGAAAAAATGTGTGATTCTAATCTTTTTTTAAGATTTTGTCGTAACTTATGATTTAAATGTCTGTTGCGCAACTTTAATATATGCATTTTGGATATTTCGAGAAGATGTATATAATATCGAAGTTGAAAAATGAAAAAATTTGGTCACATTTATAGTGTCAAGTTCACCACCTTTTTTTTTACTTTAACATTTTATTGTTTTAGTTCGACAATTTTTTAGAGACATTATGATGGATGCATCCACCTTTATCACTCAATAATAAAAATCGTTGAATTCGATAATTTTTAAAATATTGTTGAGTTTGACAATTTATACTCAATATAATAAATTGTTGAACTCAACAATAAAAAGTAGCAAGCTAAAAACTAAAAATGCTAAACTCAATACTATGAATGTGATTGAGACTTTTATTTTTTATTTTACTTTGATAATGGATAGATCTTCTCAAAATAACTAAAATGCATATATTATAGTTTTGAAAGGACACTTGAAAGTTAAAAAAATTAGAATTCCAATTTTGTTTGTCATTTTTTATTTTTATAAATAGTCAAATTAAATCGAAAAGTACATCAAAATATCAAAATTAGACGTATATATATAGAATCCTGATAATATGACTTGCAAGGTCTCATACTCAAATGACTCCATGACGTGGACAAGTTTGAGAGCTATAGATATGTGTGCCTCGGGATACACTTTTTATGGGGAAGTGCAATCGTGGATCCCAAGGCGTTTAGATCTATGATACCTGAACTTGTCACGTCATGGAGTCATTTGAGTATGCCACTTCGAGAAATATTATCATTAAGAAATACTTATCCCAAGGATAAATTTCAACCATTGGATTTTGCATTTAAAGAGTTGGGATCATGTGTTTTTTTCATGAATCATTCTTAGGAGTTATATATATATATATGGGAAGTGTTCGGAGGTCCTAAAAAGATAGAAACATTGTGTCAAATATTTTTCAAAATAGGGTTAGAAGTTTCGGAATGGGCTGAGTTTTTGTGAGGATGATCTCTATGGTGAAGAGATCATCCTCATGAAAAATCAACCAATTCTAAAACTTCTAGCCCTAGTTTACAATTTGAAGAATCGTGGACTGTCCGATTTTTGTAAATCCCTTTTGATGGAGTTAAAAGTTTCAAAATGGGTTGATTTTTGGTGAGTATGATCTCATCATAGAGGTTATCCTCACAAAAATTCAGGCTATTATAACCCATACATTACAAGAAGTGTTTGACACAATGTTTGAAAAACCTATGTGAAGAAAACAAGAAAGGTACTCTAAATTCTAAAGTATTATCAAGAGAGATGAAGTTACTATCATGTCAATCCCCCAAAGTTAGTGACTATTTAGAAAGAAACTCCACGTAGGGTATATTAAGCATGGTTTTTAAACTCAGTATCATACCTTGGCTCGTTCAGTTTTGATACTGAATTGACTCAGATGATACGTCTCGTCTCGTTCGAGTTGTCTTGTTGGACATTGAGATAATAATTTTTAACCATTTAAAATATCTGAAAATTTCTGAAAAAATTCAGAAATGATTCTTATTAAAAAAATGAACCCAAAAAAATATAAAATTTTAAAAAATCGATTTGGAGGTAAAAGAATAGAGCGTTGAGACTTTAACTCATTTGTCTTGACTAACTTGGATGAGATTTTAAAAATCTCGTCCGATACGTCCCATTTAACCTGTAAGTTAATTATTTTATGCATTGTCTTGTTTGTATCATCCGAGATATTGAAAATATCATCCAAGATGACTCGCTTATCTCACGATACGCGATCGTCTCAAAATACTTTGCAAATTGGTCTCGTTCAACTCTGATACCGAGTTAACTCGGACGATACGTCTCGGTCTCCGACGAGTTTAAAAACCATGATATTAAGTCATCTCCCCTTTTTTTCATTTCGCATATTTTTCCGAGAGATAGTTCGCATCAATCTCAAAATCTAAAGAAGTAAAAAAAAAAAAAAAAATTCAAATTTTGCTTGGGAAAATGGCAGCAGTTGCTGCTGTGAATTCAGGACCCTTAAAAACATCAACCTTGACTATCAATCCTTTATGCTTCTACAGGTGTCCTCTCCCTCCATGTAACGTCTCCTTCCCATTTTGCCCATATTTTATAAAAAAATCCCACATTTTCCATGCCAAGAAGAGAAGCACACAGTTGGAACCAGTTCTCAATCCAACCATCATTGAAGAAGAACAACAACAAGAAGACGAAGAAGAAGAAGATGGTGTTGTTGTAGATGACTTTGAAGATGGTAACTACACAACCTCTCCTCTCTTTGTATTATTTTTTTCAATTTTTTCAATTTGTGTTATTATGTTTTAGTGATCTTAATTTTATATTTTTTAGTAAATTTGTGAACTATGTGAAGTGGCTTTTAATATTTATTGCCTAATCAAACATGGGTTCAGTTTAATTTCCAGTGGAGTACTTTTAATCTTGTTCTTAGGTACGCTTTGGATCATGGGGTTTGGATGGCTTCTTGTAGATTCTCTCGTCTTCTATCCCCTTTTCTGGACTTTAAATCATAGGATTATTGAACCCTTTGGATTTGATTTAATCTTATTTTGTTGGATAAAGCATGAGTTTGATTTAATTTCATATAATGGACCTAAAATCCAGTTTTTATTAGTTCTTTTGATAGGCAAGATCATTTAGTAGATGAGAAACTAACTAACACACCAAGAGCACCTAGGTGTTAATGGTTGGTGTTGTAATGTCACCACGCTTCATAGCCTATGTCCACGATGGCTCTCTCATGTCAACTCTCATTTTAGTACTTTGGGGACCCCCAAGTAGCCCTGTCCCCATGACTTTTTGGTGGCTTTCACTCTGGTACCCTTCTCCGGTTCCAAGGTTGCCCCTTCTAGTGACGCTCTGGGTAGCCCTCTCTATGGTGGCTTTTACTTCAATTCTCAATTAAGTACATGGTTTAGAGTTCATTTTGTTGGATCTTTATCATGTATAAATGTTCAAGGGTGAGACACCCTAGGCAGCTCATAGTTTATAAACAGTCTTCAATTTTTAAGCATTCCTGTATTGTTATATGGGTAGTTCCCTACCTTGTTGAATGAGCTTTCCTTCGCTATATGTACTCAATCCTTCTCGTACTTTAGTTTTCATTTTGGTGTGTAAAAAATTGGTATCAGGTAGGTTTGCTGTTATGGAGTCACAATGGGACCAAGGTGCATAATGCTCAAGGTTGCAATGCACAAAATAGACCATCATTTGAAGAATGATCGACTCCAATCAAAGAGTCACTAACATTCTTTGATAAATACCCATATGCAAGTGAATCATTCTTATTTGAAAGTTTGATTCTTGATTTTGTAACCATATTGGCTCAACTAGTAAATTCACATTGAGGATTTGAGAAACTGCATAATCGTTTCTTTGTCAATGTAAATTGATCCATTTTATGGAACTTTTTGAAAATGTATTCAATGATGAGATACTTGATGGTGTTTCAATCTATTTATTGGAGATTGGAAGCAAAAAAAAAGTAAGGAAGTGAGTGAAAGAGATGTAGAGAAAACCTCATGAATCCATCAAAGAAGTCACTGAATTAGTCAAGGATGAGTTACAATGCAAGTGAAAATAGTAGGCCTTCTAAATCAAATGCAAGTGGACACAAATTAGGAGTTTCCATAAGCCGCAACGGAAGATGCCGGGAAAAGATGTATGGATTCTTTAAGTCCTATCAAGCCCAAAGACAATCAGTTTCCAAGAGCCATAAATTTCTACTCAAGAATTCAATTGAGAACAGGAAAGTTGTGTTTGAAAGTTATATTTGATCTACAACTGTCGCACAACTTCTATTGAGATTCTTTCATTATGGATCTCAAAATTGCGTTAAAAGTCAGTTTATAATGATAGTGACAAGATTCAGGGGATACATTAATATAAGGCTTTTGTAGGGCCCAAATTATTGAATATTATGGGTCTCATACTGAGTAAACATTCTTGATCCAAACCCACACAATGACTCACCATTGAAAGAAAATGATATGTTGCTGCGAACTCTAGAAAAAACAAAAAAGTAAGAAAGGGAAAAAGAGGGAAACTCATTAAATAGGTTTTGCAATGTGAACTTTTTCTTCTTCTTTTTTTTTTTTTGGATAGTTATAGGGTTAGTGGTTAGCATATGAAGTTGGGTTCAAGGGGGTTTGAACCTAGGACGTGGTAACGACACTCCACAAGAAGGCATTTACACTTCAAGTGAGTATTTCAATTCTCCAACAAATACACAGTTTTGGAAGCATTTTATATTTATATATATTGAAAACACCCGTGAGGAAATCCTATTATCATGCATTTTCCATAGGCAAGGCTTTAATCTTGCATTTTTTGTTGTTGTTATGTTTTGTTTACCTAGAAATGTACATGGCTGGATACTTACTAAGAAACTCATAAATTGTAAAGAGTCTTCCTTTTGTAAACATTTTTTGTTATCTAGGATAGTTTTGTACTTCGATGGTTGGCAATCCAGTGAATCGGGTGTACTTTCCTTAGCCACCTTTCTTGAATCCAGCTTGCGCTTTAGTTTTCATTTTAGTTTGTATCAGAGTTTGAGCTACATATTTATGAATTGAAATCCATGTTCATAACCACTCTACTATTTCGGTAGTCTTATTTTGTATACCATAGGTTTCAATTTTCAAGTTGCTAAGGTTTCTCAGGATATATAGAGAGTAAAAAGAGATTTAGGTGGATCAAATTGGAGGCTTGATATTCGTTAAAGCTTGAAGGATGATGAACTTTTCAAAGTACTTATAGTTGCAAGTATTGCAAATTTTGGTTCGTTTTTTTCTTATTGATGGTTCATAGCTTTATCTATTATTTAATATATAGAGAGGAGAATGTTGCCCATAGAATTAGAGCTGGATAGTTAAAGTGCAGATGTGCTTCTGGAGTGCTATATGACTGGAGGATCCTGATCAAGTTAAATGGAAAATTTTATAAGATGATGGTAAGAACAGCCATGTTTTATGGAACTGAATTTTAGGCAATCAAACAAAAATGTCCACAAATTTAGTTTAGTAAGGATCCAAATGTTGTAATGGATGAACGGAAAGATTAAGAACACATTCTTGAAAATGTATGAACAGTTCCCATAGTTAATGAGTGAAGGGAAAATAAATTTAAATGGTTTGGTCCTGTGCAACAAAAACCATTAACAACCCAATTAGTAGGAACATGCTAGTTGAATACTCTAAAAGACCAATAGGAAGAGCAAAAAGTACATGGATTGAGGCAGCGGGAGCACATTTTGAATACACTTTAACTAACAAAATGCATGGCTTTAGATATAATTGAACGGAGTAATAAAATTTGTTCAGCCGAACAGATATTTTTGGGATAAGGCTTTAATGATTTTATCATGATACATGCAACCCATTTTGTTTGTTTCTAATTTTGGAGAGTATTTTGAAATGTGAGAGTTATTCTCATTATGAAAGATAAATCATTAAATGTAGTATGGTAGTGCCTTCATGATTCATGGGTTCCCAATTTTGGCCAAAATTGTGGTTTGTCCAAATATTTGTGGTGCTTGTAAGTAACATTTGATCAAGAATTTAAGGAGTTGAGTATTGTTCAATGAATGACTTAGATTTTGCACGAGACTTTGTATCAAAATAAAAAATTTAAGTTTATTTAATCTAATTACACATTTATTTATAAGAGAAAGTATGCACATAAAGGTCCAAGAATGTTTCTGAATGTTTTCACACAATAACTGCAAAACAACTACTTGCTAGCTATGTAGCAAAGACACCAACACTTGGTTTGGTGTTTGCACAGGTACAAGGTGTCGGATATAAAGACTTTGAGAAGGCTAAAGTGTTGACATGTGTATTGTAATTTAATATTCTAGCTATTTTTAACTCATTTAAAAAAAATAAATAAATAAATAAGGACAGAAATTATACTAAAAGTAAAAGATGACATTTCTATAGACCATTATTACTAAATAAAAGTAGATTTTCTAATATCAAATTGTAGTTGTGTATAACAACTTAATTTAGTAGTGTATGGAGACCGAGTTGTACCAACCCCTTTCTCAACAGTCCTTTTTTTCATAAAAAAATTAGAATATAAGGTGAAACTACTTTACGTGTTAGGATGTATGTCTGGGTATGTCCATACTGTGTCCACCACTGCAAAATCCTAAAATTGTTGTGTAATTGAGAAATTTCAGAATCTGCAAACTCTTCAAAGTGATTTTCTTGAGTTCTTGCAAGATTTTATAGGAGAGTTGATGACTCTTTGGAATGGTAGTGTCTTAAAGAAATAGCCAAATAGCATGGAATACAATCTCATACATCATGACTGCATCACCAATTTTATTCCAAAGTTCTCATTTCTCTCTTATGTAATTAATTTATCCCTAGTAATTTTTTTAGTATGGTTGATCCAGGAGGATCTACATGCATAGTCTAGAGTAAATTTGGCATAAATTTGTCATACGGACTCGGAATTCGATGATTCTAAAGGCGTTGGAAAGAGGACTTAGAGGGCCACGCAATCGAATGACCAGACGTTGATTCTACTACGTGGAATGAGTGTAACTTACGAAAGCGTTTCAACATCGTTTACCCTTCCGATATCATAGTCAAAGTTGGATTTTCTATTTATAGAATCTTTGACCGCAAATAACTCTAATTCGATCGTGATTCTGAAGTTGTGGCAGAAGAGAGTTTTAACGTACTTAGGATTCTTAATCCAATTAGGAAGTAATTAGGACTTTACTATTTTTAGACTTACTATAAATAGTAACTATTTATAGTAAGTATGCAATTAGAATAGAACTAGGTTTTGTTTGTTCTTTCTTCTTCTATAAATACCATTGTAACTCTGTTTTGGAGAGAGAGAGAAAAGTAAGCACTTTCTTTTTCTTTGTTAGTTATTTTGATCTTTTTTTCATTACCGAGGATTGTTTGGATTAAGTGGTATCAAAGCGAATTTAGATCCGGAGGGAGATGGTGATTTATGGTCTCAACGCGTGATCGACACGAACAATCCAGTGAAGAACTCACTACTCCGTTGAAAGTTCCTAGGAAACTAAGTTTGAAGACGAGCTTGGGGGAGATGTCAAGAAACGGAGAGAAAGAAGATAGGGTTGTCAAGCTAGAAAACTAAGTCGAAGACCTTACCAAGTTGCTTGAGAAGATAGTGGAAGATTCGTCGATCAACAAAATCTCATGGAAAAAAACTCTGAAGGCACAAGAGAAAGAACAAGAGGATAGCGATGGAGATGATGATTCCTCCGACACCGAAAGCGGCTCTGACGATACTGGTAAGGATCCCATGAAAACTTTGAAAATTGGCTCTAAAGTTGATTTACCTATTTATGATGGGGCGATTGATGCAAATAAACTGGATGGGTGGATTGATCGATTAGAAACCTATTATACTCTAAATAGGTATTCTAGTACACAAAAGATCAATTTCAAAAGTCTAAAACTGTCAAGTCATGCTCTCACATGGTGGAAGTCGTACCGAAAACACCATGATGTGGCAAAATTAATATGAAAGAAATTTAAAGGTATGTTGCGAAATCAATTCTACCCAATAGGTTATGAGGATGAACGTTGGTACAAATGGCAGTACTTCAGGCAAAAGTTTGGGCAGTCTGTAGAAGAGTACACTATAGAATTTCACAATCAGGCTTTAGTTCTGGATGTTGATGTTGATGACCATGTAGTCTTCATGAAATACATCGGGGGTCTTGCAGAGTATATACGGAAGGAATTGAAGTTTTTCATCGTAGAGACTATCAAAGACGTTGTAGTGAAGGCCATTGCCATTGAGGCAAGAAATAAGAAATCTGATAAGAAGGATTACAAGCCAAAACAGGGGAATAAGTCGAACTAGAAGGATGGCAAAAGGGGGTGCAGAGGAAGGAGGGATCATCCTCTAAAAAGAATTATTTTAACCATTGTTAACTTAGTGGGCATTTGAAGGATAAGTGTTGGGTACTTCACCCTGAATTACGACTGAAGAACAAGAAAAATAAGGAAGGGGGAAGGAGGACAAGAAAACAACAGCCTTGGCCATGCAATATGTAGAAGAGACTCTAGAGGTACAGACGACAGATACTAAACTCACTCTTATGACCAGACTAGTAGATTCCTTAAAACACAATGACTGAGAAGAATTGTTTAATGTAAAAATCCGGTGAAGCGAAGTGTGGTAATGGCTATCGTAGATCTGGGTAGTCGGAAAAACTTAATTTCAGAATCTGTAGTATAAAAGTTGGGGTTGAAGACTACACCTCACCCGTGACCATACCCCTTGGGGTGGATTCAAAAAGACGTAGAGATGAAGATCACAAAACAATGCACCTTCAAGTTCGCAATTACTAAATGATATATTGATGAGGTAACATATGAGGTAGTACCATTGGATGTGTGTTAGGTAATCTTGGGTAGTCCATAGTTATGGGACTGAGATGCAATCCACTACCAATGTCTTCACAAATATAGGTTTGTCAAAAATGGGAAAGAATTCCATATTAGTGCCTATAAGGAGCAGACTACGAAGACTCTATTGATAGCAACTCAAGTCAAGAGGATGGTTAATACATGCGGGAAATTTGTATAGTTGATGATCAGGCCTCAAGAACAAAATGTGGTAACTGTGACATTATGCACTATGTTTTTTGTCTCCTAAGAAGCAAACCAAGATTGAGAAGCTACATGAAAAATATACCGACTTATTTCAAGACATCAAAGGGTTGCCATCGCGAAGGGTTGTAGAACATGAGCATGGAGTCCGAAGAGATAAAAAGGCAAATTCAAGAACTTCTGAGCAAGGACTTATCAAGCCCAATTGTTCACCTTGTGGTTCACCAATAGTGCTTGTACCAAAGAAGGACGGCGGTTGGTGGATGTGTATCAATTTTTGAGTATTAAACAAAATAACCATTAAGAAGAGATACCCATAACCAAGGATTGATGATCTTTTAGATCAACTTCAAGGAGATTATTACTTTACTAAGTTGGATCTCAAGTTTGATTATCACCAAGTTAGAATTCGAGAAGAAGATACTTGGAAGACTGCCTTGAATGCCAAGCAAGGACTCTTTGAGTGGTTGGTTATGTCGTTTGGGTTATGTAATGCTCCAGCCACTTTCATGCGACTAATGAATGAGTTATTTCGACCATTTCTTGAAGATTTTGTTATTTTGTATTTAGACGATATTTTGATGTTTAGCAAGACATGGGATGATCATCTACGACACACATCACAAGTGTTGGAGGCCCTACAAACAAGTCAGTTACGGTTGAACAGGAAGAAGTGCGAGTTTGGAAAACAAAAGTTAATGTATTTGGGATTCATAGTTGGAGCAGGGGAGTTGAAGGTGAATTCTAAAAAGGTACAAGTCATCGCTAAATGGCCCACGCCCCGTTCAAACACCGAGGTTCGAAGCTTTATGGACCCATGTTAATATTTACGCAAATTTAGCCGTCATTTTTCACAAATTGCAGTGCCTTTACACTTGCTAACAAAGGCCAATAAAAAATTTGAGTGGAACAAGAAGCATGAGGATACTTTTCAGTTGCTAAAACGAAAGATATCTAAAGCACCAGTGCTAGCATTACAAAACCTGCAGAGACCTTTTGAGGTTGAAGCAGATGCCTCTAACTATGCATTGGGAGTTGTTTTAATACAGGATGGAATACCGGTGGCCTATCATTCAGAGATGTTCAGTAGGCCAATTCTGAACTATCTAACGTATGATGGTTAGAACAGAAGGAAGTCGTGGTTCATTCTGATCATAAACCTCTTCAATTTTTATCTACACAGTCCAAGTTACAGCAAGCTCGGCACATTCATACCTATAACAATTCAACATCATCATCAACTACAATAAGGGAGCGACCAATAAATTGACAAACATGTTGTCTAGACCCCCCCACTTCAGTAAATTCCACATTACTAGTGGCAATGAAAATCCAACCTATGGTTCTTTTTGAATATGCAAAAGGGTATGACACAAACGTTGATTTTGGTTTTGATTATCCGAAGTTACTACAACAGTAGACTAGTGAGTTTCAACTAAAAGATGAGTTGATGTACAAAGGAACACTTTTGTGTATTTCAAAAGATGGGGATCGAGTGCAGTGGATTCATGAGGCTTATACTTATAGAGTGGCAGGACTTTTTGGGGTCGAGAAGTCCTTGCTCAATATTTGGTGTTATTTCCATTGGTCGAAGATGCAACTCGATGTCTCTCGTTTTATCAGAGGTTGTGTTTTATGCAG
Source organism: Akebia trifoliata (assembly GCF_017979445.1). Taxonomy (NCBI): domain Eukaryota; kingdom Viridiplantae; phylum Streptophyta; class Magnoliopsida; order Ranunculales; family Lardizabalaceae; genus Akebia; species Akebia trifoliata. Next base: position 9,728,720 of record NC_141386.1, on the reverse strand, counting down.
CACCTCGAAGCCTTCCAACAAAAATGTAGGATTGTATCTACCATTACCAGTCCCTAACCGGCCTTGGGAGAGTATTTCAATGGATTTTTTAAGCGGATTACCTAAAACCAAGTTTGGACATGATTATCTATATGTGATTGTAGATCGATTCAACAAGATGGTTATTCTTATTCCGTGTAAGAAAACTATTACAGTAGAGGGGGTGGCCAAGTTGTTCTTTCAACACGTCTGGAAACATTTTGGACTTTCCACATCGATTATCTCTGATAAGGACAGTCGGTTTCTCGAACTTTTTTGGAGGTCCTTATGGGGAATGATGGATACCCAGTTGAAACGGAGTACAACTTTCCATCCACAAACCGACAAACAAATCAAAGTTGTCAACTGAACCATGGTGCATGTATTGCGAGGCTAGAATTCCAAGCATCTGAAGACTTGGGATGACAGTTTCCCATACATACAATTTGCCTTTAATAGGGTAATGCATATTTCCATATTGAAGTCGCCTTTTGAAGAATGTTTGGATTATTTGCCTGAAAGTCCTTTTGACATGGCATTCATTGTAAGTGACAAACATTTTGGAGAAGTACAAAGGCTCACCATGACAAGCACCAAGTTCCATGCACATTCAAAGAGGACGATCTTGTTTGGTTGCGTCTTGGCAAGGAGCAGTTGCACAATGAAGGCAAGAAACATAAACCTATTCGTTGTGGGTCATTTCAAATTATCAAACAAATTGGTGCTAATGCATTTCAACTTGGCTTGCCACCTTATATGCACATGTATTCAGTCATCAATGTTGAATACTTGAAATTATTTGAGCCGTCACTCCTTGATGATGACTCTAACAAAGACACTCGTCTCCCATCGATTGATGATCTATGGATTGACCGAGAAAACCCTTTGAAGGAGGACATTGCATTCTCGAAAGGAAGGTGACAAAGACATGGCGAGATTAGTATGACTCTTTTCGTATTGGCAAGAAGGGACAACTACCTAACCAGTCCAAGTGGTACAGTCGAGACAAGGGGACCAAAACGTTCCCTCATTTACAGTTTTAGATTTAGCAGGAGCAAAATCCCCTAAAAGAAGGGAGCCATTATCCAGGAGGATCTACATGCATAGTCTATAATAAATTTGGCATAACTTTGTCATACAAACTCGGAATTTGATGATTCCAAAGGCGTTGGAAAGAGAAATCAGAGGGTCACACGACTAAAATCACAGTCAAAGTTGGACTTTCTATTTATAGAATCTTAGACCATAAATAACTCTAATTCGATCATAATTCTAAAGTTGTGGCAAAAGAAAGTTTTAATGTACTTATGATTCTTAATCCAATTAGGTAGTAATTAAGACTTTACTATTTTAGACTTACTATAAATAGTATTTAATATTTATAATAAGTACACAATTAGAATAGAATTAGAATAAAACTAGGTTTTGTTTGTTCTTTTTTCTTTTATAAATACCATTTAACTCCGTTTTGGTGAGAGATATAGAAAAGTAAGCATTTTCTTCTTCTTCAATTATTTAGATCTTGTTCTTCATTACCGAGGATTGGTTGGATAAGTGGTTAATGGCAAAACCTACTAAGGATTGCGCTTTACTTTGTTCACAATTAAATAATGGATGCATCTTAGGTGTAGTGTTGTTACTCTTGATGTCTAAAGTGAAAATGCTTATCAATCACATAGGTGATATTGTGCCTAAAAAATATTTTGAATCTTATAGGGGCATTAAAGATGGGGATGATATTTTTGCAGAGTATGAGATCGAAGAAACCGAACTCTATGTAAGTATATGGTCTTTATATGATCATCAACATTCTTTTATAATACTTGAAAAATTAACATTCGCTGAACTTTTTTCGAGGTTGGGGATGGAGTTGGAGGAGGTGGAATATTACTTGCTGGGACAATGTGGGATAAAGAAGCATTAACTATAGCGGAAGATGTTTTATCTTCATTTGATGGTGACTTGAAAATATATGCATTCAAGACGCTTGCAAATTCCACCATTCAAATACGCATTGAGAAGCTTTCCAACAGGTGAGTTACATGCCATCGTTTTATGTTGGAAATACGTGCCCTGCAAAGCCAATACTTTTATTGCTTTAATATCTTTCTTCCATTATTAATATTTAAAATGTTTTCTATTGATGCATATGTTGTTATGGGGTGTCCATGTTTTTTTCTTTTATATAAGCCGGCATTACGGAGTTTATCAAATAGGATGGTCTTGTCTCCGTCATTGAAGTAGTTGACATTAAATTTGTATGGGGATGTATTATTATACGTCAATGAGGATCTAAAGAGAATACATTTGGTAAAAAGATTATTGTCATTGGAAGATGTATTCTCTCATGCACCTGTTGTCCCAAAACCTAAGTTGTATTCTCACTATGTACACGTGTTAGTCACTTTGATTTACTAACTAACTATTTTTGTCACACTTGTGTGGATATTTCACTAGGTTTTTTGACATAAAAATCTGGTTGGTTCAATGGAATCAGCAGAAAATTATTAGAAATTATTTTCTAGAAGTCGAATGGGTTAGACAATAATACATTTTATTCTCGAGGGGTTTTGAGGGTTATTGTAATGTGGAGGGACCTAATTGAAAGTTAAGTAAAGCTTGCGAATGCTAATACCACGCATGGGTTCAAAACCCCACCTTCATGTGCTTGCCTATAAAGAAGACAAAAAAAAAAAATGTTGAAAGGATCACATTGGTTGGGGCTCTCTATACTATTCTAATGTCTGGAGGTTCAATTGCAATCAATTTATTGGACTTATCTACAATCAAAATTAATGAGATTTATTTTGAATTAGACATAATAATTGGATCTCTATCAAAATTGGAACTAAATTAGAAATTCCAAGTGGTTGGAAGAACACAAAAAAAATCGAACATATCCTTGGGGTGTCCCAAGCTATTCCTCTCCTTTTGGTTATAAGTATGATAGTCCCAAGAGAATCGTAATAGTTCTCTCTGGACTTTGGGAATGGGAAAGCTCCAAAAATCTAGTCTCTTTCTTTGGAGGGTGAACCAAATACAATCTTTTGCTCAATTTGATCCATATAGAGAGAAGTAATTGTTAAATAATTATGTAATTATTAGGTGTCTTATTTAGTATGTCTTTTTTAGTCTTTTTCTCATCAGACTTTGTAATGATTTAAAGCCTGATTAAGGCTAATTAATCAATAATAATTTTAATCCCTAAATTTCAACTTGGTATCAGAGCCAAGCTCTCTCGACCGCCATCACCATCGACTTCTTCATCTGCTACCAATTGTATTACTTTCATCTTCCTTAAACCCCTTCCACACTTCTCTCCTTCAATATCTATTACCCCTACAGGGGTTCTTTTTTACTATACACCCTAAGCGCATCATGCGATAGGAGCTTGAGACCTATTTGGAGCCTGCGATCAAGCTGCTCTATCAACAATACTGCTGTTTTGGGTTGGCGATAACAGCAACGTGATGGTTTGCTGAAAATTAAGCATGTGACTCCTCCACAGTACCTTGCGACACAGCAGTTGCTGTTGTTAGACTGGTTTTTGAAGCCCACGATTACAGCAGATTGCTGTTATGACTTCTGCGACACAGCAGACACCTTTACAATGCCTTACGACTACAGTAGATTGTTGTTCTGATGTCTGCAACAATTTGCGACAATAACAGAAGGTTGGTTTGGACCTGCGATCACTGCAGAGGGCAGTTTGACACCTTGTGATTATAGCAAAACCATTTTTTGAGGCTTACAATCACTGCAAAGGTGCAGTTAGAGACTTGCAACAGTAATAGAAGGCTGATTTGAGACCTACAATCACTGTATAGGTGCAATTAGAGGTCTACGATCATTGTTTGAAACCTACGATCAACACAGGGTGTTATTTGGATCAGGTTTAGAGGGTTGTGATCAACACAGGGTGTTATTTGGAGACTTGTCTGAAACCTACGATCAGCACAGGGTATTATTTGGATCAGGTTAGAGGGTTTTGATCAACACAGGGTGTTATTTGGAGACTTGTCTGAAACTTGCGATCAGCACAGGGTGTTGTTTGGATTTGGTTAGAGGGTTGTGATTAGCACAGAGGCTGTTTGGAGCCTGTACTCACAACAAGGGTGTTGTTGAGAACTTTCCCCTTGTTTTTTTTTTTGAACTCCCTTCAAACTAAAGTACATAGACATTTTTTTTAATGACCTCTGAGACATCCTCTTCCTCGATTACCGATAATAGTAATGGCTTGAGTGGTCTTCCTTCTCACTCAACCGACTTTCCAGGAATTCAGGTTACCACTGTAAAATTAGATGGCCCTAATTATCTTCTTTGGGCACGATCAATTGAAATGTTCATTGGTGGAAAAGGAAAGATCGATTACCTCACGGGAGCTGACAAACAATCTGAACAAACCGACATTTCTTATTCCCATTGGTTTGCTAATGATTCTATGGTCCGTTCTTGGCTGGTTACATCTATGCAACCACACATTGCAGCTGGGTTTATGTTCTCCTCGACAGCAAAACAGATATGGGACTCTGTAAAGAGCATTTACTCGCAACGTCAAAATAACATCCGAATCTTTAACTTAGAGCGTGAGATTTCCCATCTTTCGCAAGGTGATTCTTTAGTTACCACCAGTATATCATAGCTACGTGCTCGGTGGGAAGAGTTGATCTTCTATTCCTCGTCTTACGCCTGGAAGGATCCTCTTGATGATATATGCGTCAATTCTGGATAAGAATCGAATTTTTCAGTTTCTAACCGGTTTACGAGAGGAGTTTGAGTATGCGAGAGTTCATTTATTGGGTATGGATCCCTTTCCGCCCCTACAGACTGCGTATTGTTATGTCTTGGCTGATGAAAGTCATCATGCAGCTATTCTACCTCATTCTTAAGGAAACCACTCTGCCATGCTTACTTGTCTATCTTCTCCATAGCCTCCTAGTGGGTCTCAGCCTATCCATCAACAACATAAGTGTGACCATTGTGGAAAGTTGGGTCACGTGAAGGCTCGTTGTTATGCACTTCATGGTCGTCCTAATCAGCAATGTCAACAGTCACAACGATCTTCAGTTAATGTAGTTTCTTAGCCGACTACTGATGCAGCACTTCCTTCAGCTATTACATCCTCTTTGGACCCGGTATCTCTATCCCAGGCTGAGCTTGACAAGTTCAGGAAATTCTTCAGTCAGATGGAGACTTCATCTAAGCCAGTCTCTACTTTTGCTCACTCAAGTACTTTTGCATCTGCACACAGTGTTTCCACCACTTCTTCACCATGGATCATTGATTTTGGTGCCTCCGATAAAATGACCGGTACGTCCTCCCTATTTAAAACCTATAGTGTTTGTTCTGTCATCGCAAGGTTCTCCTAGTTGATGGTTCTTTGTCTTCTATAGTTGGTCAAGGTCATTTTCCTGTTACATCTTCTTTATCTTTAATCAACACACTGCATGTTCCTCAATTCACTACTAATCTTATATCTGTTAGTAGTATTACTAAAAATTTGAATTGCAGTGTAATTTTTTATCCACTCATTGTGTCTTTCAGGATCTAGAATCGAAGAGGCCGATTGGCACTGGACGTGAAGTGAATGGACTGTATCTCTTGGACGTACTCAGTTTACCTAGCACCCATTCTGTTTTCCAAATTAGTAGTAGTAATCAGTCTAATAAGGCTCTTGTAATGCGTTGGCACTTACGATTAAGCCACATTTCTTTTGGATATTTGAAACACATGTTCCCTGCTTTATTTAATAATAGCAATTTGCTTGATTTTTTTTGTGAAACTTGTCAATTAGCTAAACATGTGCGTTCATCTTATTCAATTAGTATGAATACTACTGCATCAGCTATGTTTGACTTAGTTCATTCTGATGTATGAGGTCCTTCTCCTATCACATCAACTCTTGATTTTCAATATTTTATCTTGTTCATCGATGACCACAGTCGTACTACTTGGGTCTATCTTATGAAAAACAAAAGTGAAGTTTTTGGGATTTTTAAGCAATTTCTTGTTATAGTTCATACTCAGTTTGGTCGTACCGTCAAGACCTTCCATTCTGATCATGGTACGGAGTACACTTACAGTGAGGTCTTGAAACTTTGTGTAGAATCTGGCATTGAGCATCAAATGTCCAATGTTAAGACCCCTCAGTAGAATGGTCGATCGGAAAGAAAAAATTGTCATATTCTAAAGTTAACCCGTGCCCTCTTTATTAGCATGAATGTGCCCCAATCCTATTGGGCCGATGCAGTGCTTACTGTTGTCTATCTTATTAATTGAACCCCCTCTCGGGTTCTTCAGTTTGTCACGCCCCTTTCTCGACTTTATCAGGGTAGTCCTGTGTTTCCATTTCTACCACGTGTATTTGGGTGCGTCTGCTTTGTTCAAATTCTTGACCAAACTCGTACTAAACTTGACCTTAAGGCCATAAAATATATCTTTTTGGGTTATTCCTCTACCCAGAAAGGATATTGTTGTTACCATCCTCCTTCTTGACAGCGTTTCATTTCTCAGGATGTTTCTTTTTTTGAGCATACCCCGTACTACAATGGGTCTGTTGGCATTCAATTTGAGTGGTTTCCCCTAGATTCCTTTGATGGTCCTTTCCCTTCTTTATTTCCTCTTCCCATGCATGTTCCTCCTTCTCCAAACCCTGTCAGTTCGTCACCTCCTCCACTGCAGGTTTTCTCTCGGTGTCCACGTAATACTACCATCACTCCTATGCCAGACCAACTTGCCTCCTCATCTCCAGCTCTGCCTCCGTCTTTCCCCTGTGATGATTGTCCTATTGACACTCGTAAAGGTAAGTGCACTTGTACCTATCTCATTTCTAATTATATATTTGATTATGCTCTCTCACCCTCATATCAGAGTTTTCTTGCTTCTGTTTCCACTGTTTCTCTTCCTACTACTGTTGCAGATGTTATTACCCATCCTGAGTGGCAGGCAGCTATGATTGATGAATTAAATGCTTTTGAAAAAACTCAGACTTGGAAACTTGTTCCTCTTCCGCCTGGTAGGAAAGCTGTGGGTTGTCGCTGGGTCTTCACTCTTAAGCATAATTTGGATGGTTCTATTACTCGTTATAAGGCCCGTCTGGTAGCCAAGGGTTATGCTCAGACTTATGGGATTGATTATCAAGAGACATTTGCTCTGGTTGCCAAGATGACCACCATTCGCGTTCTCCTTTCTGTTGCTGCTATCAGAGGGTGGCCTCTTTTTCAGTTGGATGTCAAGAATGCATTTCTCAATGGTGATCTTCAGGAAGAAGTCTATATGGTCCAACCTTTTAGTTTTCTTACATTTGCTTCTCTTGTACATGTTTGTCGTCTTCGTCGTTCTCTTTATGGCCTGAAGCAGTCTCCTCGTGCATGATCTAAGCGCTTTACTAAGGTCATGCATCAGTTTGGGTTTCATCAGAGTTCTGCTAATCACACATTCTTCTTGCGTCACTCCCGAGGTAAAACTGTTGCTTTGATTGTTTATGTGGATGATATTATTCTTACTGGACATGATGATGATGGCATTGCCGAGGTAAAAACTTAGGACGTCAATTTGAGATTAAGGACCTTGGGTATCTTCGTTATTTTCTAGGTATTGAGGTTGCACGGTCCCATTCTGGTATATTTATTTCTCAGCGTAAGTATGTCCTCGATTTATTCAGTGACTCTGGTCAGCTTAGTTCTCGTCTAGTTGATAATCCTAATGAGCAGAATCACAGGTTGGCTGATTCTGAGGGGGAGTGTGTGGGATATTGGCCAGTATCAGTGTCTTGTGGGAAAATTGATCTACTTGTTTATGACTTGCCCTGACATTACCTATGCTGTTAGTGTTGTAAGTCAGTTTATGCACTCGCCTCGAACATCTCATCTTACTGTTATCTATCGTATTCTTAGATATCTTAAGGGATGTCCTGATCGAGGCATTTTGTTCAGTAATCATAGTCATCTTCTTGTTGAGGCATGGATAGATACAGATTATGCTGGTTCAGTTACTAATAGACAGTCTACTTCTAGGTATTGTATTAAAGTTGGTGGCAACTTGGTAACTTGGCGAAGTAAAAAGCAGGATGTGGTTTCTCGATCGAATGTTGAGTCTGAATACAAAGCTATGGCACTTGGAGTGTGTAAGTTGTTATGGTTCAAGATCCTACTAACGGATTTGTGTCTTACTGTGCCAGTCTCATTCTTACTTTATTGCAATAATAAATCAGCTATTAACAAAGCAGCAAATCCAATTCAACATGACAGAACGAAACATATCGAAGTTGATCGTCATTTTATTAGAGAAAATATTGTTTGTGGACAGATTTGTACTCCCTTTGTACCTACATCTCAACAACTCGCTGATATTCTTACTAAAGGTGTTAGCAAAACTGCCTTTGAAGGTATCTTGTCCAAGTTGGGTGTTATTGATATCCACGCACCAACTTGAGGGGGAGTGTTAAATAATTCTGTTATTATTAGGTGTCTTATTTAGTATGTCCTTTTTAGTATTTTTCTCATCAACCTTTGTAATGCTTTAAAGCCTGATTAGGGCTAATTAGTCAATAATAATTTTAATCCCTAAATTTCAACTGTAATCATATGGAGATTAAGAAAGATTAAATATGTATTGTCCACACTTTATTTTACATGTTTGGTTTATTTTTTTCAAAAACCAAACCTTCAGTGTAAGCCATATCTTGAATAAATAGGGTTGGCTAATGTAAGTATCTATTGGATTAATTAACACATTCATGCTAAGTCCCAAATCAATATTCTCATAATCGAAGTGGTTCTTAGATCGTTCAAATCATTGAATTGTAAGATTCATAAAGCTTTTTCTTTATGAGTTAAAAAATGAAATTGTATCTTTAAAATATATGATATACCTAACTACTATGTAACCTGTAATATAATTATGAGATTTTGTACAAGCACTTAGAAATAATGACAAAACAAGTAAGCCTCTCCTACATAAGCCAATTATTCCAATATTGATTGAATGTTTGAGCACTTAAAAGATTTCTCATGAGTGTGTTAAAACCTGTTCAACTACTTAGTTGGCACCACTGGTTTTGATCTGATGCACACTCATTCAGGAATAAGTCAGTAAGGGACAATTCGAAAAAAATGAGGAAAAATTGAACTAGGGTTAGAGTTGTGTAATTGTTACTATAAGTAGTGTTCTCATATTATATCATTAATTTTCACATTGAAATAGAAATAAATCACCAAACCCCAGATTAATATCATCCATGCATCCATAAAAGTAATCACAGGCTCACGACACATTCAAGGTTTTTATTGTCAAAAATATTAAAATATTAAAATCATGAATCTGAGTTAGGATTCGTCAATTAATGAAAATCATCAAATTGAATATCATCCCCATTACGCTTCACCATCATCTTCATCAAGGCCATCTCCTCTGATTAGTGCATCATTTGGGACTGGATCTTGGAAGGCATAAATTTTATCTAGGCTGACATACTCTAAATTACTAAAATAATTTCAAAATTTCCTGTTTTAATTTTTCTCAATTTAATCAAGAAGTTGCAATAGGGGAATTTTCAATAAGTCGTCGAATTTGGTTACAATGTGTAGGTCCACAAGGGGTGGGGTGGGCCAAACACCCATATTGTCAGTGGGCCCAAAAATTTGTTCCTCAAAATGTGAGTTCAAGGAGAGTGGTGTTGACCAACCATCAGTCCCAAAATTGGAAGGGGGAACAATGATATAAGAGGGTCACAGGCTAAATAGGAATACAAAATAGGAATACAATAATGCTTAACACCTGGGAGCAAGCGAATCCTACACTCAACACCCTCTTCACTAGGAAAGCAAGGAAGGCTACAGCTGCCAAAGGGTGGAAACAATCGAACCTGTAACCTACACGGACCTCCTGCTCTGATATCATGTTGACCAACCATCTGCCCCAAAAGGTCGACCTGTTACAAAGAGGGGTGAGCAATGAATATAAGTGGGTCACGGACTAAGGGGTACATAATATGTAACTCCCAAGAACAGGAGAATTCCGCACTCAACAAGTGAACCTAGCAATTTTTTTTTTATCTTTTATGTAAGTGATGTGGCGTAACTATATCTTTCAGTCATTTTCATACACCATTTATAGCTATTAAATGTAATTTTAACATGGAGACACAGAGAATGGGCCAGTAATTTCCCCAAAGCCACCATTTTCGTTATTGGGGGTTATATTATCCATAGGAGTATCCCCAATAAGCGACAAACTAAGAGAATGTCAATTGAGATGGTTTGGGTATATTCAACAAAGGTCGATTAAAGTCCCAGTGAGAAGGAATATACTAATTAAAAGCTAGCTTTATACATAAAACATGAAATCTAGGGTTTGTTCCAGAGGATCCTTTCCATGAAAATTATAAACTAATAATACTTTTTCACTTTATAGGTCCTTGTAAATAGCTTTCTTTCTATTTTTTCAAGACCTCTCCTTCCCTATTTTTTAATTATCGTTCCCTTAAAATCAATTAATTTATTTGATTATTAACAGCGGCATGGATATCCTTTCACCAGTAGCTTGTATGTCATACGGGGAAGTTTTCCCGTATGTTAAACTCTTGATTTTTCATGGATAAAGTTAGGCATTTTAATCTTAATGTAATCATGTAAATTTCTGTTTTCTTCTAGAGTCAGATAACCCCACCATCACCCTACCCCACATCTGTTTTACACTTTTCTGATCTTAAAGGGACGGGGTCAGTGTTGGTTCTAAATCAATATATGATAGTAGTCCACAAAACTCAATATTCTATAATTAGGAATCACATTGGACTTGCTGGTCTAACTGAAGTTAAAACTCCTCGGTCTAGAACTCCTCATCCAACATGATTTTCCTTAAAGCCTACATATCTGATTTCCAAGCAGAAAGTTTCAAACACGAACACTCATCTTAACCCAGTGGACACTATCTCTTCCATTTCCATCTGTAAGAAATTTGGAGAAGTCATAATCTTAAAGGTCTTTTGCAATAAAAACAGTGATTGCTGAAGATTTTGTAAACTTTTGGCAATTGGAGATTAAAGGACTATATTGGCATGTGTTTTACTTGCCAATTCTTTAACCTTCGTCATTCTGTTCTGGTCAAGTGTAATTAGGTTCAGTCTGACTTCTAAAAGAATTATGGGCTACCCAAGCATCCATCTGTACATGAGCTTACATTAATCACAACGTAGCAAGATTGCATTTGCCTTCCCCCAAGAATTTTTTTAAATAGGTTTTTTTATTTATTTATTATTATTATTATTATTATTTACATTTTGTTATGAACACATTTTCAACAACAGAAGATGTGACTCTGGACATAATTGAATGGTGGGACAGGATTTCTTTGATCAACCCCAAATTTTCGGGATAAGGCTTCAATGATGAAGATTTACATTTATTTTTCAAAGTGAAGTAGCAAATTATTCATGATTTCCATTTAAAAAAATTTCTGACACTTATTATTTGTTAACCTGCAATGACATTTCATAGGTCTGGTTCTCCCAGCATGACCGATATTGAAAGTTTTTCATCTGCCTATAGAGCACGGTTGGATGAAGCTGCTGGAACTATACCTGATAATGTATCTTTGGAGGTTGGTTTTTTCATTTTGCTCTTATTATTTTCTTGCATAATTTGTTCTGTCTCAAAATGTCTAGGCCAAGATTGGAACGAATCATCGACCATGAAATATTCAATTTTTCGGAATTGTTTTGAAATGTCTCAGTCACAACTGTCTCAATTTTTCTTCTAAACAAGATATTGTCTAGATACGAGCTTTTAAACCGGTACAACTTGTCTATTAAGTCGATTACTAAAGCTCATTAAAAGTTGAAACCCGAAGAATTAGTATAGAGAGCTTCTATTGCCACACAAATTTTGCTAATGCCACCCCAAGATGTGTGCTAATTCTTTGGTGATTTACATATGAATTGGGGTGGCATTAACAAAAGTTGGTGTGGCAATAGAATCTCTCTCACTATATTCTCATCATTAAATTTTGGGTATTTTAGAAACACTCCCCCCCCCCCCCACACACACACACACATAAAATTGGCGATATTAGGTTTACCCTGCAAAATGCAAGATTAGGCTTACGTACAGGTGTTGTTTCTAAATACCCTTAAATTTTTCCTTTTTTTTTTTTTATAATACTGTTTATGTATCATCCTTTGGTGTCTGAATTGTTTTGGTTTAACTTCATAGGTCTCTTCTCCCGGTGTGGAAAGGGTGGTTCAAATTCCACAAGAGCTGGATCGGTTCAAGGATAGACCGATGTATGTCAAGTATATTAGTGAAACAACTGCAGAAAGTGATGGTGTTTTCAGGCTTGTTTCTTTTGATTTAGAGTCAAGTTGTTGCACTTGGGGTTTAGCAGATGTGAAGATAAATAGAGAGAAAGCAGGAAAAGGAAGATCTATGAACAAAAAGCAAAGAGAATGGCGTTTGAACACATCCTTTCACTCCTTACGTTTGGTCCGTTTGTATTCTGATATTTGAATTTATGCCATTATGCAAGTACAGATATGTATAAATTAGATAAATATATCGAGGCAATCAACAGTGTTGTCACATGACAGTGTCAGATTATCACATTCTTTCGTTGAAGAAAGGCCGTGCTCTTATTTCTTTTTTTTAATCAATATCAATTAATGGTGTTGAAGGATTCCTTTTATTTTTGGGATAGATAAGGTGGTTGATCTGTACCCCATACCCATAGTCAGTGTGGAGGCTTTTTTGAGCTTCCACTCCTCGAGATTAGATTGGTACCTTGACAATGATGATGCTCTTGATCTAGAAACTTTTCTTCAACTCCTCTTTTACTCAGTTTGACAAACAGAAAGAAGATAAAAAGAAGAGACCCGGTGTGGTGTCTATCAAAGATCCTTCGAAGATTTAATTAACCAACAATGGTAATCACAAGAAAAAAATGGGGAATTTAGATGAAGAAGATAATAAATAGTGAATTTGCAGAGTTTTTGCTCTTGTTTACATGAGTAGAATCAATTTTTTTGTCAACTCCCTCTCAGTCTTTGAGAGAAAGAGAGAAGAGAGGGGGGTTAGTTCAAATCTTAGGATAGGTGTCACCATATGGTTGGTCTAGGTATGCTGCCACTTGAGGTATGAGTTGGTTGGAGGTTGGAGGTTGATGACCATTCTCTTGGATTTTGTGTTCAAGTCTCATTAATGTTAATGTTTGAGTCTAATTGGTAGTGTCTCTGTTAGCTTATTTAATGTTGAATTGGTATGATTCAATATTTGGGGGTGAATGACTAAAAAAATGTCACACTCACATCAGATTTGATAAGTACTTTCAGATATTACATTAAATGGAGAGATTTTGTACATGGGAGAATTCTAATTTCATTAAAATCTTTGTCTTATTTAGGTATATAATAAGTTCAAACTATTATCTTATCGGCATCATACACTCCTTTAGGTTATTAATATTTACTAACCTAAGACCTAATTTATCCCTTTGCTCAGGTCTTCTCGATTTGTAGTTTTCTCTAATGTTCCCTTCAATAAGTAACTAACACGGTCCAAACCGAGCTTGCATCTGATTTCGTAGATTAGGGTTTGATTCTCCTACTTATTATTTTCAGTTTCGTTGAGATACCTTGATTTGTAACGATCTTGTGTTACTGACAGTTTTAACTCAGTATTTTATTTCAGGCTCACACAGTGCTCAGGGAGCACATGTCATTATCTTAATAACCTGACAAAAATGATCTTCACAATAACCACGTTTAGATTCAGCAAATTGTTCAATAGGGAATTAGTTTGATAACTTTGGATAAATCTAGGGAAGTTTCGGAAAAAATATTGGGGGATCATACAGATGATTTTGTTTTTTTTTTTTTTTTTTGGGGGGGGGGGGAGGGGGTGGTTTTGGCGGTTTGTCCCCAAAACCCATCTCCATAAAATTCCTATATCATCTCTAATGTTTGGAGAAGATAAAATGTTTGAGGCTGAAGTGTCAAACTTCTATCTTAAAGTCACCAGATAATGAGTTCTTAGGGAAATTAATAAAATTTTGGAAGAAGTAATTAATGTTGAAGACGTTGGTATCATTAATTTAATCGATTGATACCTTATATGATGAATTTTACCATAATTTGATAAAATTTAGAGAATTTTGTGACATAACCCATCGCAGCCATCTTACCTTAGGAATGTTGTGGTTTCAACTCCATCGAAGGAAACCTTACCCAACTTAATTAACTCTTTCTCAGGTGGTCTGGTCACTAGCCATCTCATTCAACGACCAAGTTAGGATAAAAATCAGGAAAAATATAAATATGCTATTACTTATGAATAATATAAAATTGTATATTTTATATATTAAATATAAAAAATTTAAAAAAAAAATCATGAATTTTAATATTAAACATAATTTAAAAATGTATTTTGGAAATAAGTCAGGATTAAAAATCACTTATCGAATAGAATCGTAAATTAATCACGACATTTTCAAAAAGTTGGAGAATTTTGCTACTATGGTCTCAGCAATCGATTAAGTCTGTGATAAAGCATGACAACAATCTCCCCATTCATGCCTTCAAATTCAAATAGATATGGAAACATGCCTAAAGAAAATCTAACATGCCAAGTTTGCCTTCATTCATGTGTAACATAACATGTTAGCGAATTTGGTCCAAAACTATTCCTTGGCACATCTGAGTATTATAATTTATTTATTTATTTTTGTTTTTTGTGGGCAAAATACAAGGGTTCCTATAAAAATAAAAATCTGAAATTCTTTAAAGAGCTTACACTAGAGGATCCTCAGCAATCTCAGGCAGTGTTTGTTTGCGCTATTTTTCAGAAATTATTATTGAAAAAAAAAAAATTTAACACTTTTTATCAAAATAGCCCGTTTGTTTACTCTATATTTTCAGCGTTTATTGTTGAAAATAAGTGAAAAAAATTCAGCATTATTTTGATGTCGAAAAAAAGTGCTGAAGCGGTAAACACTTCACTTTTTTCGACACGGACAAGTATGCCCTTCGTTTTTTTTAGCACGGACAAGTATGCCCTTATTCTTAAAAGGTATTACCTCTTATATCTCATGGATAAGTATATAAGCACCCACAAATTAATAAACTCACACCATGGCTAAATTATTTTGTCTTATATAGGTTAAAAGTTTTGGAATAAGTTGATTTTTGATGAGGATGATCTCTACAATGAGGAGATCATCCTCACCAAAAATCAGCATATCCTGAAACTTCTAACCCTATCAAAACAAGCTCAAGAATCGTAAATTGTTCTTCTTTTTTTTTTTTGAAAACTATTTTTGACGAGTTAGAAATTTCAAAATGGATTGATTTTTAATGAGGATGATTTCTAGACCATATAGATCATCTTCACTAAAAATTTGTTCATTCCAAAACCTTTAACTCATATAAAATAAAACAAAAATTGGCTATGGTGTGGGTTGCCCTTATTTATTCATAGTATGCTTTTATAATTATACATCCTTCATTTCCATCGAAAATAATTCATCCAAAATTAAGTTTTTTTAATGTTGATTTTAAATTTTGGTGACTTATATGACATTATTATTTTTAATTTGAAATTTGTGGGCTTTTATAAATAAAAATTATTATTTATAAATTTAATATTTGATTATTATTTATTATTTAAAAATGAATTGTATTTTAATTTTATAAGAAATAATATATTTTATTATGTTTGATAAGAAATAAGCATTTGAAACATGCAAACAATGTATAATATGATTGTAAGGGTAACAAAGACAATTTACCAACTTCAGCAATGCGTAACAAACATGATTCAGTATCTAAACAAACAACTTTTTCAGAACTTAAATTCAGCGTTCAGCGCTTAATGCTATTCAGCACTTATTTTTTTCAGATTAACAAACAGACTATATTCAGTGCTTTTTTTTCTTTTTTTTTTTTTGACTATGGAAAATGTAAGTTCGTGTTATAAGTGATAGCATGCCTTAGTATTTTGTTTATTAATACAGGATTTTTAAAATGTGTATTATCAAAAAGCGCACCGAAAATTAAAAAATTATCAAAATAGTGCTCTATTCATTTTAATTTAGAAAATAGTAAATTACTATTTTGGAATAAAAAATTTACCAAAATGGTAAATTTTAACATGTATTGTGTTTTAATACCAAAAATGCTCTTTTAACATCTTTTTATAAAATAATATACATATCCCATGTTTAAGTAAACAAATAGAAATATAATTATCTTAGTACAGTGATTTTTCTTTTTTAGATTTATTTTATTTCGACAAATTACCTACAAGGCCGTCAAGTGATGAAATAAATTAAATCTTGAAGGGAAACATCACTATAATAAAAACAGTAATATTTCTATCTATTTACTTAAACAGTGGATGTGTATATATTTTATAAAAAGATGCTATAAGAGAATTTTTGGTATTAAAACACTATTCATTTTAGAATTTATCGTTTTGGTAAAATATTTTAATTTTGAAAATGATCATTTAATGCATTATTTTGGTAATTTTTAAATTTTCATGTACCATTTTGATTATTTGCTCAATTTTAAACATTAATTTTTTTAAGATTTTAGTAATACTCACCCTTGCAAAATTGCCAATATTTGGTTTACCTCCTTCAAAATGAAGATTAGGTTTACCCGAGACCAAATGTCATGGTTCTTTTTTTTTTTTTTTTTTGTTGATGGATTAATGGTAAAAATTTGATTTAGTAAAAAGATATGTTGACTTTCGATGAAGGAGTAGACCTAATCTTGTATTTTACAAGGGATAAACTTCATTTTTCTTTGTCTCGATCTTGGTTTTTAAACTCGGTTTCACGTATCGTCTCATTCATCCCCAATATCGAGTTACCTCGGACGATACGTCTGGTTTAGCATTGAGACAATGATTTTTAACCATTTAAAAATTCTGAAAAAATTCAAAAATGATTCCTATTAAAAAATGAAACCAAAAATATATATAATTAAAAAAAATCATAATATACCTATCAAAATAAATAAATTAAATATTTTCATTGTTACGTATGGTTCATTTTCATTGTTACGTACGTTTCATCTTCTTCATCCGATTTCGTCTTGAATCGGATGAAGAAGATGAAGTTTTTCCCCAAAACCTTGCCTTGTTTGGTTCACTTGATTGAGAAGATGAAGAAAAATTGATTTGGGTGAAAGAATATAGGATTGAAAACGTTTAACTCATTTGTCTCATTTAACTCGAACGAGATTTTGAAAATCTCGTCCGATATATATTGTTTGTCTCTGACGAAATTTTGCAAACTCTCATTTGAGACGTCTTACTAATCTCACGATACATGGCCATCCCAAATAGGTTTGTGAGTTGGTCTCATTCAGCCTCAATATCGAGTTAACTCAAGCGATACGTCTCAGTCTCGATAAAAAAACACAAAGAAGGGAATAAATTTTGGTTTCAAAACTCATCCAAGACCGAGACTTATCGCTCGAGTCATCTCGGCATCTGGCATGGACGAGACAGACGGACAAGTCAATTTTTCGAACGAGATTTAAAACCCCACGTTCATTTTTCTCATTTTTTTAACAGTATTTTAAAAATCGGACCGACAGTTGGACTAGATCCAACCAGATATTTTAATAATATCAGTTCAATTCATTAAGAATCAATAAATTAAGTGGAACCAACGGTTTTCTTCAAATTGAAGGTTCAACCGCCAAACCACCTATTGGTTCTTTGAAAACCCTCTTCTCATCTTCTTTCATCTCCTCTCAACTCTCTTGTAATGAATCAGGAAAACAAATAGAGAAGAAATAAATAGATTAAAGGTTTCTTGATACTATTTGGATTAGCTGCAGAAATCAAATCGTCGATGAAACTTGTATCTAAGAGAAATCAGACTGACCAAATCTCTAATGGAAAACTGTATATTGTTCCAAGTCTTCTTCCCACAAATTGTGGGAATGATCCTCTGCATCAGATGTATCCTCTGCATTATGGGGGCATTGTGATTTGTTGGGCATTTTGTCATTTCTTAGGGAAATGTGTCTCACTCAACCAAAGTCTATCTTATTTAAATGAGAGCATTTGCTCTATCAAGCTCAATCAAACCAAATTTAGGTTGTTACCTTCAACAATTACCAATTTTATACCTCAATTATGGGTCTATATTTTATATGAAAGTTGTGGCGCCCCGCCAAACGCTAACACAAATCCCAAGGCCAAATCCCAAGGTACTAGGTGGCACCTCGAAATTTCGGCATGGTCTCCTCTATTTATGTTAGCATTCACGGAACTCAAACCTGATAAACCAATTTATAACAAAACCTGTATATAAAAATGTAGATACAGGAAAATAACAGCGGAAGACTAATTACATCTAACATGTAAGTAGATCAGAGTGCGGAAGATTTATCAATATACAGGCTTACCAAAACATTCTCACTCTAACATAGGCCTAAACTCTCAATCCAAAAACTACACACATCCTGGATGAAACTGACAACGCTAAGGGATGTGGCCCTAGTGCTCACCAGGCAATAAACTCGGATCGTCGATCTGATCGACCAGATACTCCTCAATTACTGCCTCTACGCCTGCCTCGACAGCTGCAAGTGCTGAAACTAAAAAAATAGGAAGGAAAGGGTGAGTAACGAAAGTTACCCAGCAAGTCCACAGCCAATTCCTACCAATAACCCTTCCTAAGCATGATCGAATAAAGCATACTGAATATTTTTAATACATGCAAGGTTTTACAAGATAAAATACGATCAACTGGTACATATAGCCAGGGATGAGCAACTAAACAGTTTAAAAATTACACATAACATCAATTATCCATACTCACAATATATTTTTCATTTTATGCAAATAATGTTGACAACATTAAAATAATAGACATGCTTCTCAGTTTGTAATTCGAAATATAACAACAGATACATAATACAAGTGGTGGAGTATTGGAATTAAAGAGTTGGGATTCACGACTGGATCGCTCCCAGTCAGGACATGATATTCCCCAATAACATCGTAGTTCCTGATTTTGTGGCTGGTCGTGTCTACCACGCTTGTGGAACCATTTATCCGGCTCAAGCTGGCCGTTTGACGTGACCGTAAGCAATGGGTCTCTTTTCGATGTGTCAGAACGTTCGACTACTACTAGATTGTTAGTGATCACTGACTAATCATCTTCGTCTATGCCTATCAGGCGTGCATGTGATTCCCAAATGACACTCCACTCGTATACGACCACCTTTACAATGCACGTTCACTGGTAAAGATAAGAAAGGAATGGACCCGGATTCCAGTTGTGACTCCACTCTCATACGCGTCCCATACCACGTATGAGTTTGGTGGTCCCTACCGTACATCCCAGGATAGTGTACCCCTCCGGATGATGTGACACACTATCCCTTCAGGCATTCACAAACCCTTTAACAGCTCACAAAATAGTTACGCATATATATAGTTTTTCATTTAAAAAACAAAAGAGAAATTAACAGAACAGGTTGAGAACAAATATCCAGTTCCTACCATGCAACCGTGGCCAATCGGCCTAAAATAAATAACAGTACTCAGCGCAAGCGCTAACATAATCGGAAATAAACATGCAACCCTTTCATTAATAACCTGGATATCCTTTCACCAACCTACATACAACATACAATGTAAAATGTAGACATCACCCCTCGGGTGTGATTCTGACATTTTACCGTTCATTCCCTTTTCCCATTCTCTCAACATTCTAATTTTTCGTCCTTTCAAATCAACCATTCATTTTCAATCTTCCAAAGTCATTCTTTTGGTCTTTCCATTGAAAACCACCAAAGTTTATTCAAAAACAAGGTCCCGATGATGCACGGGGCAAAAGCTGTTAAAAATCATGAAAGCTGGTGAAATTTGGCTAAGTGTCGGAAACTCAATTTTTCAAAGTTTTTGAAATTGAAAACGGGTTTTTCGAAATGAAAGTCTCGATCATGAGATTCGACACATATAGTTTTTGTAATCTAATTCAAAGAAACGCGAAAGTTATTTCATTTTGAAAACTTGCCGAAAATGTCGAAAATTACATTTTGTTCTTGAAACCAAAATTCGGATTTTGATCCTTTGAGATTTGGATCTTAAAACCATTCCCATTGTTCCGAAATGGGGGGTAAAACCTTAATTTCATTAAAGAACTTAAAGTAAATGGAAAGTAAAAATTAAAGAGGACATTTACTTTAATGTTTTTAATGAAATAAAGGGTGAGAAATAGTGTATAAGGTGTGAGGAAGTCAAGCCAAGAGTCAGAGTCTGTTTTTGACTCAGAACAGTGCTGTCGGCAGCAGAACCTTGTTCTGTCGGTGGCTGTCGGTGGAACCGACAAAATATACATCGGCAGATGTCGGTGGGACCGACGGTCCTGCCGACAGTGTAAAATTTCTCGCGCTGTTTAACTTCGTCGGTGGCAGAAGCTTCATTCTGTCGGTGGGACCGACAGAATGCCTTCGGTAGGTGCCGGTGGAACCGACCCTACCCGCCTACAGCCTGAACCTCACTCGCGATTTTTGGGTTTTTCGATCCCTTTTTCGATTTCCTTTTTCATTCTTCGGACCATTCTACCCACCCACGATTTTGTTATCAAAATTCGATCAAACATAAGCAAAACACCCACCTCTACCATGAATTTGAAATCAAACACAAATTTCTATGATTTAAATGCAAACAATAAGTTTTGTTTTTAAACCCTAAATGCACATTTGAGAAATCTAAAGCTACCAATAAGAATTGGAAGTCCCTTACTTGGTTGTGAACGCCATGGGTACAAGCTAGCACTACAACTCAAGGTTGGATGGCTCAAGAGTCGAGGTTGGGCTGACTTGGATGCGAAACGAGCGAGGGTTTGCAAGGTATCCGACAATGACGTTCTCCTTCGCTTCTACAATGAAGTATATACCTAGCTCCTAACTCGATGAAGCCCTCGGATGGAATGTGTTGGGGTTTACTCGAGCTACCCGGCTGGTTTTGATGGAGGATGGAGAAAACGAACAAGAATGAACAACCAAAGGTGGTGAAGTTGTAGCCCTCGTCGTGGCCGACAACTTTGCCTTCTTCGTCGAGGTTCAACTCGGACTCGTTCGCTCACAAACTTGATGGAAATGGGTCGAACCCTAGGGTGGAGAAGTGGCTGTCGTTTGGTTTCCTTGGAGAAGAAGAGAAATGAAATGAAATAAAAGAAATAAGATTTCTTTTATAATAAAGCTGAGGGTATACTTGTAATTTCCCTCATTTCTAGTTTCGATCGTAACTTAACTATTCGGACTCGGAAAACGACAAACGAATATACCATTTCGAATAATTTTTCGCTACGGACCTAATGGTATCATCAAATCTTTCTGATTCTCGCTCTAACGAAATTCCACTATTTTGGGTCCCACTTAATGCGAAATTCGAGGATTTTATAACTTTTTCCTCCGAACTCGAATTCAAACTTGCTTACAGGCTAATGTATATATTTCGATCCTTTTGAATCTAATGGCGAAGTCGATTTTCCTTAAAATTAATCATAGCAATATTCGAGTATTTTACTCTAAGTCTCTCATTCGATATTCCCTCCAAATCTCACCATTTAATTTCCTCGAGATATGGGTTGAAAATCCGGGGTGTTACAAAAGTTGTATTATACAAGTAGCTCAACCAAATTGAACCCCAATTGGACTTCGGTCCGACCAATTAGATAAAAATTATGTTTGATCATTGGTTCGATTTTTAAAACATTGTTTTTGAACAAGACGTCTCAAACATATCGGAAAACTCGTCCAAAATGACTCGGTATCTAGCATGGACGAGAAGCGAAATTGAGTTTTAAACCCATCAAAAAAATTATGTTAAATAACCTTCCATTTTTGTTTTGGCTTTTTAATATTTGATATACCAACCCTATGTGTTTTTTTTCCTTGTAGCTTTGTATTCTCTGATTGTACACTACTTTGCTCGTGCTTTGTGATTGATTTTGTTTGTTCTCTTTGACTTTAACTTAAGGTACTAATTTTCTAAAATTTGCTTACAAATTAAAATAAATTTATGTATTTCAAAGGAACATAATTTTGTAAATATGATTCCAAAACGATAAAGTACTTTTTGCAAAAATTATTGAACCAACGATAATTTTTGTGAGCATAGTGAGGAAGAACGAAAAAACAATTTTAAAAAAAAGAGTGAAACACCTTTTTAAATTAATTTGGAGTGTAATCATCCAAATGGAGTGCAAAGGAGAATTTGTAAGTGATGGAGTGCAATTGGTAATAGGTGGTGTGCAACTAGTCGGTCCCTAAAAAATGATGTAAATTTCTTGCAATTGAAAGGAGAATTTACCCTTTCATACACCAAAATTCAAATAATTCCTTTCAAAAGGGTATAATTTGGTTGTTTTACACTTGTAATGAGACTATAAAATAGCCAATAAATTCTAGGAAAAAGGATCTCAATCTTGATCCTAGAAGAAGCAATCCTAAGTGTTAAAACACAATTCTCTCGAGTTTTAGGAAGACCAACTTAAAAAAGAAGAAGAAGCTCAAATAGTGTGACAAGGATTACTTTAACGCTTTGTTTGAATTGACAGAAATAAAGAGAAAAGAAACTCATTAAAAGAAGAAGAAAAAAAGAAAAGAGAGAGAAGAAATCTAATTTCTTTCCATCTTGTTTGATTTAATGTTAGAAAAACTTAAGTTTGGAGATAAAAAAATGCTGGAGTTGTAATTTTTAGTGCTCTTATTAGTCATGAGACTTTCTTTTCTATCCATTTCTCTCTGATTTAGAGAGAAAAAGAGAGGAAAAATCAATCCATTTTTCTCTCCAATTCTCTCCATTATTTTTTTTTCTCTCCTCACTTATCAATCCAAACAAGAGAAATTGAGAGAAACTCACTTCTTTTCTTTTATTTCTCTCAATCCAAACACACTGTAAGTTTGAAGTTCTTTTCCTCTGCATAACTCCCCTTTTTCTATATGCAATACTCTTTTATTTTCCTTTCTATATAATATGATCCTCTTATTAGTAAGTACACCTACCTCACCTTGATGATACGAAGTCCTTTCTTGTGTATTGTGTGTAAGGGATATCGAAACGAAAGGTTGAGTGATGACACCTAGGATTTACAATCCTTTCCAACACACTCTCATGGCATTCGAAAAGGCATGAAACAAGGGAGTCTCCCTTGCCGACATTTGACCGAAATGAGGAATTTGGCATAAGTACATCCATATATGTCATTTTATTTCACATTTTACACACACCACCATGCATGTAAGGTTCTAGATAAGTTCCTTTCTCATGAAATCCATTTTAAAATAAAATCTTTCCATTGATGAGAAGTGAAAGTAGAATACTCATCTTGATTGGGTTAATCTAAAGCACAAGCTCATACAAAAGAAAAGAAAAAAAAAAAAAAAAACAGGCTTTTCATATGAACTTAACACTTGATGCTCCAAGAATGGTTAAGTTGAAGGCAACCACTGAAATACAGAAATAAATTGGTGGCTAACACTTTTCCCATTTAGTGAAGGACTACCATACCTACTCTTTTGGTAAGACCACTTGAGAGTCACTTTTCTTTCAATGAGATTTTGAAAGAAAATTTTATTATGGATCATTCACACTTTTGGTTCTAATGAAAAGTGACGACTAAAACCAACTTGTTAGCGCATCTTCAACAATTTACTTTAAAATAAAGAACATCTTTTGTGAAAAAAAAGTATCAAAAGTTATTTTACCTAGTGTAAAATTCGATCCCAACTCCAATAGGCTCCACTTATTTTTCTATTTTTAAAATTTAATATTATTTTACTTCACAAATAAATATTTGTTAAAACCTATTTAAATCCTACTAAGCATCTTGAGGTGAATCTTGGCATCCAAAAACATGATCTGATGTCATGGGCTTGTAAAGAATGAAAATCTAAGAATTCTAAAGAAAAAAAAAAATTCACCATTAAATTTTAAAGTTAAGTTTTGGGAGTTCGGTAGTTGTCCATTTTGAACACGTTAGATCAAACTCAAATTTTTTTATTTTTTATTTATATATGTATGAGTTTTTCCACGAAATCTAGAAGGATGTTGTGTTGGATTGTCAATGTGGTAATCCATGTGGGCCCAATGACCCTAGGGCTAACAATGATCCGAAAAATACCCAATGCCCAAACTGGTATGAACCAAACCGATCCGAATCGGATTCAAATTAAAATCTTTTCTGAAATCATTTCAGATCGGATTCGCATGTACCCCAATCTGATCCGGAAAAAAAATCCAATCCGAATATATTGCAATAATTTTTTTATATTCTTAATTTCATATAAATACATATAGATAAAGTGTTGTAATCTTTTATTTTCCTTTATATTTGTAGTAGGAAAGTATTTTTTTTTGAGGACCAATTTCGATCCTCTATTTACGCCAGCTCCAATGTTTCAGTATATTTCAAAACATTTAGGAACATTTTTTGAAACATATTAAATGCAAATGTTCCAATAATAATTAATTATTAAACAAATTTGGTATCTTTTAAGATCCATTCAATCAAATAAAAAAAAGACTTTACAACATTATACATGTATCAAATGCATTGTTTTCTGCCTATACTTGTCTCAGAATGTTTCAAAGCATTTCAAATGCATATTGATGTGAAAAATATGACTCTTAATATTAATTTCATTTACACACTTAAGAAACAGCTTTTCATTTATTTGTGATTATTAAGAACTTCTTGGTGGCCTCCACCCTCGTGCTTTAAAAAGGCCAGGTACACAAAGGCACGTGGTGGAAGTGGTGACGGGCATGTCCAACGATTTGTACATTTTGGCTTTGCTGGTCCCGAGTTGCAGGAACATTCTTCCTTGGGTGCCACTCCTTGTTATGAAATCTGGGTCCCCCTCACTTCCTAGTAGAATTCAATTAACATTAGTTTAGAAGAGCTGCTCGCTCCCCTATTCTTGCACGCATGTAGTCTCCCTCCATCCCCGCTTCCCGCATCTCAGGATTTTTATGCAGTAAATGATTTCTAGTGTAACTTTAAACCATTTTTATCAATTGGTTAAGTTTAAATCCATGTTCATTATTGTTTGATACATTTTTTACAAATTAAAAGTTGGATATCTAGGATTGGATTGGAAGCTATTTAACTAAGTAAAACTTGTAGTAGTATTACCAGTGAAATTGTAGTATCTTGGAATTTGAAACATGATGTATATCGAAATCATATATAAGAATGGCTTTTAGACACTTGTCGTTTGCTTGATTCTGTTATCATAAGCTTTTTCTTCCTTCTGACTGGTGTAGTAAATTTCTTCCCTCTTAAGAATGGTGGTTGTTGGTTATACATTAAGATCAAACTAGGTATCCCAGAAGGTACTTGAGGCGAGGTATGGAGGCTTGTGGCTGAGGCAATGATCAATGTAGTTTAAGGGTGCAAGGCATTAAGGCCTCATGGCGCTTGGGGGCATGCCTGAGTGAGCCAAGGCACAATAAATTTAAATTTAAATTTAATAATAAGTCTTTAAGTAGTTTGGAACTATAAAAATCTAAAAATAACTAAATAATGAAAGATAGATTTTAGTCAATTTGACAATCATATCATGTAAAAATAAGATGGATTGTAACCATGCTAAAGTATTCAATGCGTCAATTTCTATAAGTAGGCACCAAACCACACCGATGTATACAATTCAAAATTATTCGATTAAGCGTGGCATGCACAAGGAGTATGAATATCAATTTCATATGAAACTTTACTCAGATTTACTGGTAATTGGAAGCATTAGTGGTTTAAGTAATCTAAAACTAACCAATTCTGCATGCAAAATTTTGACTCCAGATCAAATTATATAAAGAACACATAGTACTTGGTTGCACTTTATGTTATGATTAGTGACATTCACAGTTTAAATTGGTGGCTGTGAGCCTGTAACATACACATTTTATACTGCTTTTAATAGGACTATTTTATACTTCTTTTTTGGATGGGTATAATGTACAAAGATCTTTCTTATCTGAATTTCTAGCCACATAAGTAATGATGTGACAGCAAAACAAATATGAGAGAGAATTAGAGGATTTATATAGATCAGAGAATATACATACACAGTGGGAGAGCAGAAAAGAAGAAAAAGAAAAAGACTGTTATTACTTCACATTGTGTAGCTGCAGAACTGAGATCGGTACGCATCATTGAGGTGCCCAGGTTCTAACGAACCTTACGTGCTCCCCACATTCTACAATAGGATATAGGCTACATCATAGGTTTGACCTGATTGGAGAATAGGATTTGGTGGGAAAATCCTTGTGTTGTAGAAAAAAAAAGGTGGTTGGCATGCTCGACACACTAGGGAGACAGAATGCAGTGAAGCATGTTCACTCAAATGTACAATAGAGGCATGATTGGGCTTTGGGGAAATGACTTGAGCACTCTCTCAACTTATGTTTGTGGAAATGTTCTGAACAATGGGCCTTATGTATGAGTTATGTCGGGGCTTAGACCCATAGCTCAGTTGGTTTGACACATTGCAAAGCAGCTTTGAGGTCGTGGATTCAAGTCCAGCTTACCCATAAAAAAGTATTGCGTTATGTTGTGAAGGGACAAGGTTTGGGTAAATAACATATAAACCAAAGTCTTATTAAGGAGTTTAGAAAGCCTAGACTCAACTTCCTTAATGATTCTTGGCTAAGCAATGATTAAGGGTGTACATTTGAAGCCTCCCTGTGAACAAATAATTGTCACCAATGGGATTCTGATCCCGAAAATTAGTGCAATAGGACTCAACATCCACATCAGTGACAAATGGTGACTTGAATCTGAATCACACGAGCCTAATTAGCCAGAAATCCTAATCAATGTAGCTAATAGGAGAGAATTCTATTTAGAAAAATACTAACTGAAAGCTAACTCACCTAATCTATCATCCTGCCTTTGTTGAATGGTGAAGGGATACACATTGGTGATGATACGGTAAATCTCATGCACTGGATTCACTTCGTTACAAAAAAAAAAAAAAACAAACAAACAAAGTACACATTGCATTATATTAAACAACACATGTTGCAGAACTAGATTATACAGTTGAAAATTTTAAAATGATCTCCTAAACTAATTATGAAAACCATTCTAATACTAGGTGCCACTGTTAGGTACCTAAACCAATAGGTCAAAACAAAAAATTTAGCCCTTAAAAACTTAAGCGAAAAACAAACCACCATGATCCTGCAACAAAGGAAAACTGAAAACATACCCTAAGAGACTGAACCTCTACTAGTGCTTGCTTAAAAATAATCTTTATTATAACTTACTTGGGAGGTTCAAAAATAGTTGTTACATCAAAATGTATGACACCAGCCCCCCTCCGATTGCCAGAAGATCCTCTCTTCCAATAAAGACTTTGTTGGTCATCACAGGGAAACCAAGGATTACTTGTATATAAGGGCATCCCGACCGGGTCCAACACCAATGTAATGGATGGGTATCCCAACAAGTTCTTCTATCCTTTCCACGTACTCCCGTGCGGCCTTTGGAAGGTCTCCATAGTTTCTGATAGAAGAAATATCACTCTTCCAACCAGGTAAGACTTCATATTCAACCTATACATAGATTAGACAAGAGTATTAGACTTGCTGAACATGAATAAACGGCAAACCCTAAAAAATACACACTTCATAATACACTTACCTTTAATTGTTCAAGAACATGGAGATCTGAAGGGAATGCTTTGATTGGTGTGCCATCAATTTGTTTGTACGACACTCCCAACTGAATTTCAGGAAGGTCCGACAGGACATCAAGCTTGGTGAGGTTGAGAGAAGAGAAACCATTGATCTGACAACTATATTTCAGTGCAACTACATCGAGCCAACCACAACGTCTAGGACGACCAGTAGTTGTGCCAAACTCCTTCCCAGCAAACCTAAGGAGGTCGCCACCTTTACCCAATATCTCAGTTGGGAAAGGACCAGACCCGACTCTCGTAGTGTACGATTTTACCTGCATAGAAAGATTTCAAGTTCAATAAATGCTTCCCGCTAATTACAGTATTTTGCACCACATGGAACAAAGAAAAGAAAAGTCCACTTACAACTCCAATTAGATCGCCAAGTACTCTTGGAGCAATGCCAAGCCCAGTGCAGATCCCTCCAGCTGATGGGCTAGAAGAAGTCACAAATGGGTAAGTTCCAAAATCAATATCCAACATGGTTGCCTGACCACCTTCAACCAATATTTTCTTCTTTTGTGAGATGTAGTCATCCATGACATGTACTGTGTCAGCAATAAAGGGTTCCAATCGCTCAGCAAACCTCTTGTATCGCTCAACTTCTTCCCTAAGCATGTCAGGACCATAGTTAAAACCTTTAAATCGTGAAGCCGCATCAGACAATAAAAGATCAAGCTTCTGAGGGAAAGTATCCATATGCCTCAGGTCGCTTACTCTTATGCCATTCCGGATCACCTTGCTTGAGTAACAAGGTCCTATACCCCTCTTTGTTGTCCCGATGAAGGAATTAGCAAGCTCAGCTTCTCTAAGCCCATCTATAACTTGATGGAAATCAAATAACAAGTGAGCACGATCAGAAACCAATATCCTTCCCTTACAAGAGACCCCATTAGACTCTAGTCCATCAATTTCCTTGAACAATCCTGGCAGATGCACCACAACTCCATTACCAATAACACACAGGGTTTCCTCATTAAGGATTCCAGAGGGAACAAGATGAAGGGCAAATTTCTTGCCCTCATCATTGTAGATAGTGTGTCCAGCATTTGCTCCACCCTGACATCAAGAAATTGAAAGGCTTAAAACTAAGTCCATTAACCAATAGATAAAAAAAATATAAACAAAGTAGAGTGTCTAGGGTTTAGTTTCATCAAAATCAACTAAATTAACAAAAATCCTCTAATCCTCTAATTGTTCATACATGTGAAGTAGCAGCTTTTTAAAAAGGACCTGCTTCAACACTTAATTCTGGCAAGTGGCCACTTTATATATCAAAGTCCTGACCTTTACCTTTTTTTTTGTGTGCATAAAATGTAACACACGGATATCTTAGACTGCTTTGCTGCCTAGGTGGGACTTAGGTGCTCTATTTAACAACAAAGGTTCCACCAACAAAATTAACATCTCTAATTGAATTTTCTAGATATAAAATATCAGCGATAAAATCCAAAAATAATTAAAAATCATTTGTCAGACTATGGGGCATAGTGCTAATGTTATGTGACAATTATACCAGATATGCCAGTTTGTGGAGGTTGGGTGTATGCTTAGGGACTAGTCCTTTCTAAAGGGTGGGGATGCCCTACGTCATGGGGGTGGGGGGTGGCTTGAAAAGACAAAAGGAAAAATGAGTATTTTCAAGGAAATTCAGGAACAGCTTTAATAGTAGATAAAATATGAGAATTGTTAGAGCTCGTGCAAAGAAGATTTTTTTTTTAAGTTAAAATTTCATTAGAAAAGGGACAAGAAGTCCCAAAATTACAAAGCTTATCAAAGAGCGGGAAAAACAAAGAAAACCACTAAAGCTACCACTAATTTCCCAAGTTACAAACGAGATCCCATCGAACAACAAAATCTTCAAAGAAGATGCCCTTAAACTCTTGAGAAACCTTTCACCAATGGAAAAGTAACTCCGACACGGTAAGCTTGAGCTCTTCAAAAGGTGACTCATTTCCTTCAAAAATTCGCTTATTCCTTTCCTTCCAAAGATTCCAACAAATGACAAAAGGTAATAGGCTCCACAATGTTCGCTTTGAACAATGAAAAGAAAACCCCAAAACAGCCACAATTCGAAAAGATCCCGAGTTGTGCGTGGTAGACAACCTTCCATACTGAAAAGGCTAAGGTAATGGCCCCACAACCGATTCACTATTTCGCAATACATGAAGATGTAGTCAACTGTTTCAAAGTTTTTCATACACAAAACACAACAATTCGACATTTGGAAACCTCTTTTAATGAGTTGATCCATAGTGATTAACCTACCCAAGGATTCTTGCCACGCAAAGATTGAAATTTTGGAAGGAACCTTAGTACCCCCAAATCGTGGAAGCGAGAAAAAGCTCATGCAAAGAAGATCAATAACACCAATGGTGAAAGGTGCACTTCAAAGTAAATCTAGGACTATAAGGGCATGAGGAAGATTGAATGACATGGATGGAGATAATAAAAATAATAATAATAATAATAATAATAAAAGATGCGAGGGGAATATGCCATTGACTAATGATATGGTTTATGGTAAAGTTAAATTGGGACAGGTGGCAGATGATAATGGTGATGATACTACTTCAACCAACTATAAAATTGGAAAACCAATAAAAAGGAAAAACAAACATAACATAGTAAAATAAACTTTTGATTAAGGAATAAAAAAAGGGAAACTAATGCCATTTACTTTATTCAGACTTCAGAGGACTAACAGGTGATGATGACACATACATGTAAGCATATACACTTTCTTTGATCCCTATTGTTTAAAGAATACATTTTCCAAGTGATAAAAAAAAATGATATAGAGCAAGCTTGTTAGGCAAATACTTGAAAATATTTCAATAGATGATTCCCAGCTTGAGTACCGGTTCCAAAACATAAATGCCGCATTCAAAATTTTTTATCACTTATGAGTTCTATATAAAAATGAGATGGGAAATCCCATGTGTCTCCTTTATATTTGGCTTAAGAGTTGGGCCTCTTGTCAAGTTCAATACATAAATCTTATGTAGGTCCAGTTACAACATGTTTCTCTAGTATCCAATGCGTCGAAGATATAGTATGCAAGGGCAGTCAAAATGATGCAAATTTGGTCTCACACCTATAAGAATCATCTAAGATATCACTTATTCTTAACTAATATTAACCAAAACAATACCACCACAACACACCCAAAATCACCTCCACAATTTACTAACTGACACTTGTACAAAAGAATAGAACCCCAGTGTTCAATGTAGTCAATGAGGGGTAAAGAAGTAGCAATAAAATTACTAGGTCACCATAAAAAGAGTGGTTTCTTTGGGGAAAAAGACTATCATGGAAGGTCAAAAAATAAGTATGAAGCATGATAAATAACCATCATATATTACACAACAGAAATTCAAAATGATGAATTGGGTCTATTCTAGAATTGTTGGGTAATTGGGTATACCAGGATTAGTCAGATAATCAATAGGTTAGCAAGGATTTCTGATTGCATTGGAAACCGTTTTGGTAGACAGAGTTAATGTATTTAATGGGTAATTCTCTTTATCCATTGTTCTAAAGAACATATTAGATCAGCACCAATAGACAAAATTTCCTTTAGGCAACAGTTATTTGGATAGAAGATAATTACTTTGGCACAAGGACATTGTGATGCTCAGTCAAACAAACTATACCTAATCAACCCACTACCCAAGCCCATTGGGTATCTAGTCCAATTCGACTCAACCCAACACTACACCTAATCAACCTACTACCCAAGCCCATTGGACTTAAAACCCAACACTACTCATTCAACCCACTACCCAACCATTATCCCAAGCCCAACCATTCAACCCAAGCCCAAAGATCACAACCAATCACCCAAGATCATCAAAGTGGGACACATGTCACCACCTTAACCCACCTCCCTCATTCAATTACCTACCCCCATCTCAAACCACACCTTTTCTCTAACCTACCCTCATCATTCTCTTCAAAGCCATCCCCACACCCTTTCAATTCATCTAACACACCATCTCAACACTTTTGGACACATGTCACCACATCTTCTACCTTCCCAAAAAATCAATAACCACTCTCTTACACACCCCATTCTTCTAATCAAAACCCACTTCATTCAACTTATCTAACACTCAATCAACAAACCACTTTCTTACACCCCCATTCTTCTAACCAAAAATCACTCATTTCAACTCACCTAACACTCAACCCAAATAGGTTGCAAGATCCAACTCATTTGGATTACAAACAACCCATTTACACCCCCTTCCACCACCCTTAATTTACACACCCCCCCTCTCACAAATCTCATACCATTCTACCCTTCTCACCTCCTCATCCCAGATTACCCCTAAAGTTACCTCCAAAATCCTATAAAACCTCCCTTACTCTCAACACAATTTCCCCTGACAAAAAAAGACTTGAGTTCTCTATCAAGCATCACTCTCTCAACTCTCAACTCTCAACTCACTCTCTATCAAGCATCACTCTCTCAACTCTCATTCAACTTACTCTCAAGTCAAGCATCACTTTCAATTCTCAACTCCCTCTCATAACATTTACACCCACAACTCTTAACCATCAAAAGTCCAACACCTCCTTATACCAAGATTTAAGTTAAGAAAGCACATCACTTGAAGGTTAAGAGGAAAGCAAAGAAGAAGAAAAACAAGGTAAGAAGGACTAAGTAAAAAAAACAAAGAAAGTAATTTCTCCCTCTTTTCCCCCCAAATCTCCCCCTTCTACTTCTCTCCCTCTTTCTTTTACTTTTATTTTTTCTTTGGTTTTAAAACTACAAGAAAAACCTCTTCTACTTCCGATAGATTGGGCTCCGACTCAATCGAAAGGGTAGAGATTGAGGAGTTTTTCGAAACAAAACATTTTTAAAATTTCTACACCAATGCACACACCACCGAAAATTTGATACTAAGGCCTTAGGCCCATTCCCTATGGAAATGGGCCATCGACTACAAAATCTACATTTTTCTAAACTCGTTCAAAGGTATGGACCATAGAAGGGCCCCTTTTTCAATAAAGAAGCCATCTTTGGTTTAAACCGAAATTAAAGTCCCTCGCACTCGAGGACACACCGATTTCTCAATTTATTTTATTTTTATTTTCAAATCGACCGAATCCGAAGTTACCACCAATAGTAGAGGGAGTAAGGTGCCTAACACCTTCCCTATACCCTATTATGGACCCCCTTACCTAGATCTAGGGTGAACCAATGGACCCTATCCGCACAAAAGTCACTAACAAAAAATGACTTTTCAAAACTACTTTTCGGGTGACCATTAACACCCTTTTACAAAAAAGAATGGTGGTGACTCCAAACCCAAGTAGGAGAGATATTCGAAAACAAAAATCTCATGTCTACAATTGGTAATTCTTGAAGGTAACAATCTAAATTTGGTCTAACAGAGCTAGATAGAGTAAATGCTCTCATTTAAATAAGATAGACTTTGGTTGTGCGAAACAAACTTTTGTTGAGTGAAACACATTTCCCTAAGGAATGACAAAAATGCCCAACCAAACACAATGCCTCACATCTCCTATTAATTTAAATACATCTGATGCACAGGATCATTCCCACAATTTGTGGGAAGAAAACTTGAAACGATATGTAGTTCTCCATTAAGGATTTGGTCGGTCTAATTTCTCTTGAATACAAGTTTCATGAGCGATTTGATCTCTGCATCTAATCCAAACAGTATAAGAAACCTTTAATCTATTTATTTCTTCACTATTTTTTATTCATGATTTATTACAAGAAGAGATGAAAGAAGATGAGAAGAGGATTTTCAAATAACCAATAGGTAGTTTGGCGGTTGAACCTTCGATTTGCATAAAACCATTGGTTCTACTCAATTTATCGGTCTTAATGAATCGAACTGATATTCTTAAAATATCCGGTTGGACCTGGTCCAACTGTCGGTCCGATTTTTAAAACATTGTTCAAAAAATGAGAAAAATGAACGTGGGGTTCTAAATCTCATCCGAAAAATTGACTTGCCCGTCGTCTCATCCATGCCAGATGCCAAGATGACTTAGGCAATAAGTCTCGATCTCAAACGAGTTTTGCAACCAAATTTGCTCCATTCTTCGTGCTTTCTTATCAAAACAAAAAAATTAAGAGAGAAAGATAGTAACCACAAAAAAACAATATGCAACTCTCAACATTGAGACTTGACTCAAACCTAACCCTAACCCTATTTCAACTCCTCAAAGGACCTTCAATGGCGGAAGAAACATAAGGGATCGTTCACTTCTTCACTATCCTTCTGCTTCTAGAACCTCATGAAAGCTTCTACAATGTTCGGCAAAGGCCGTAGCTTCTTCTTCTCTCCATTTAGGCGCAGTTGAGAAGCAAATCAACGATCCGTTGGAACGAATCAGTTCACTGAGTCGGGTTTCGGGTGTGTTGGGTTGACAATGGGTTGACGAAGAGAAGGGAAAACTCGTTGATATTTTGGCTGGGCATTTCGACATCGTCGCTCATTATAAGGTATAATCTGCCCAATTTTACTTTTTAATTTTTCCTTTTTTTCTTTAGATTCTAAAGAACATTTAGAATCCAAAGAAATTGAACAAATTCATAAGAGATTTCACAAAAACCACTCACAAATCACAATATAGAGATTCAAAACAATAAACCCATGAAATCTAATCCATTAAGAATAAAAAAAGAAAAATTGGGCAGATTATAACTGACAACGAGCGATGACATCGAAATGCCCAGCCAAAACATCAACAAGTTTAACCTTCCCCTCGTCACCCCACTGACAACCCAACACACCCAAAACCCGACTCAGCGTCGATCTATTTCTCAGCTACGCCCAAAAGGAGCGAAGAAGCTATGGCCTTTGCCGAACACTGTAGAAGCTTCCATGAGGTTTCAAAAGCAAAAGGATAGTGACGAAGTGAATGATCCCCTATGTTTCTTGTGCCATTGAAGGTCCTTTAAGGAGCTGAAATAGAGTTAGGGTTTGAGTCAAGTCTCAATGCTAAGAGTTGCATAATGTTTTTTTGTGATTTTTGTCTGTCTCTCAGTTTTTCTCTGTCTTGATAAAAAAACACGAAGAAGGGAACAAATTTGATTTCAAAACTCATCCGACGAATAAGTCAATTTTTCGGACGAGATTTAAAACCCCAAGTTCATTTTTCTCATTTTTTTATTAGTGTTTTAAAAACTGGACCAATAGTTGGACTAGGTCCAACCGGATATTTTTAAGAGTATCGATTCGATTCATTAAGAACCGATAAATTGAGTGGAACTAATGATTTTCTTCAAACCGAAGGTTCAACCGCCAAACCACTTAGAAAACCCTCTCCTCTCATCTCTCTTATAATAAATCAAGAACAAAAAATAGAGAAGAAATAAATAGATTAAATGTTTCTTGATACTGTTTGGATTAAATGTAAAGATCAAATCGCCCATGAAACTTGTATCCAATAGAAATCAGACCGACCAAATCCCTAATGAAGAACTGCATATCGTTCCAACAAATTATGGGAATGATCTTGTGCATCAGATGTATATAAACTAATAAGTGATTAAGATTTGTGCACTGTGGGGCATTGTGATTGGTTGGCATTTTTGTCATTTCTTAGGGAAATGCCTCACTCAACCAAAGTCTCTCATTAACCAAAGTCTATCTTACTTAAATGAGAACATTTGCTCTATCAAGCTCAGTCAGACTAAATTTATATTGTTACCTTTAAGAATTACCAATTTTATACCTCAATTATGGGTATATATTTTATATGAAAGTTGTATTATACAAGTGGCTCGACCAAATTGAACCACGATTGGACTTCGGTCCGACCAATTAGATAAAAATCCGATTTGATCATTGGTTCAATTTTTAAAACATTATTTTTGAACGAGACATCTCAAACGTATTGGAAAACTCGTCTAAGATAGTGTATCTAGCATGGACGAGAAGCGAAACCGAGTTTTAAACCCATCAACAAAATGATGTTAAATAACCTTCCATTTTTGTTTTGGTTTTGTGTTTTTTTTTCCTTGTAGTTTTGTATTCTCTGTTTGTGCACTACTTTGCTCGTGCTTTGTAATTGATTTTGTCTATTATCTTTGGCTCCAACTTAAGGTACTAATTTTCTAATATTTGATTAAAAATTAAAACATATCCATGTAATTCAAGGAAACATAATTTTGTAAATATGATTCCGAAATGACAGTACTTTTTGCAAAAATTACTGAGCCAACAATAATTTTTGTGGGCATGGTGAGGAAAAAGGAAAAGAAAATTTAAAAAGGAGTGAAACCTTTTTAAATTAATTTTGGAGTGTAATTATCCAAATGGAGTGCAAAAGAGAATTTTTAAGTGGAGTGCAATTGGTAATATGTGGTGTGCAACTAGTCGGTTCCTAAAAAATGGTGAAAATTTCATGTAATTGAAAGGACAATTTACCATTTCATACACTAAAATTCAAATAATTCCTTTCAAAAGGGCATAATTTGACTATTTTACCCTTGTGAATGAGGCTATAAAATAGCCAATAAATTCTAAGAAAAAGGATCTCAATTTTGATCCAAGAAGAAGCAATCCTAAGTGTTGAAACTCCCAATTCTCTCAAGTTTTAGGAAGACCAACTTAAAGAAGAAGAAATAGCTCAAATAGTGTGACAAGGATTACTTTAACGCTTTGTTTGGATTGAGAGAAATGAAGAGAAAAGAAACTCATTAAAAGAAGAAAAAACAAAGAAAAAGTGAGAACAAATCTAGTTTCTTTCCATCTTGTTTAGTTTAATGGTAAGAAAACTTAAGTTTGGAGAGAAAAAATGATAGAATTGTAATTTTTAGTGCTCTTATTAGTCATGAGACTTTCTTTTCTATCCATTTCTCTGATTTGGAGAGAAAAAGAGAAAGGAAAAATTGGCCCGTTTTTCTCTCCATTTTTTTCTCTCTCCTCACTTATCAATCTAAACAAGAGAAATTGAGAGAAACTCACTTTTTTTTCTTTGCTTTTCTCTTCATTTCTCTCAATCCAAGCACACTATTAGTTTGAAGTTCTTTTCCTTTGCATAACTCCCCTTTTTCTATGTGCAATACTCTCTTATTTTCCTTTCTATATAATATGATCCTCTTATTAGTAAATATACCTACCTTGCCTCAATGATGCGAAGTCCTTTCTTGTGTACTGTGTGTAAGGGATATCAAGATGAAAAGTTGAGGAATGACACCTAGGACTTACAGTCCTTTCCAACACTCTCATGGCATTCGAAAAGGCAAGAAACAAGGGAGTCTCCCTTGTCAACATTTGACCGAAATGAGGAATTTGGCATACGTATGTCTGTACATGTCATTTTATTTCACATTTTACACACACCACCATGCATGAAAGGTTCTACATAAGTTCCTTTCTCATGAAATCCATTCTAAAATAAAATCTTTCCATTGATGAGAAGTAAAAGTAGAATACTCATCTTGATTGGGTTTTTCTAAAGCACAAGCTCATACAAAAGAAAAAAAAAAAACAAGGATTTTTCAAATGAACTTAACACTTGATTTTCCAAGAATGATTAAGTTGAAGGCAACCACTGAAATACAGAAATAATTTGGTGTCTAGCACTTTCCCATTCAATGAAGGACTACCATACCTACTCTTTTGGTTTAGACCACTTGAGAGTCACTTTTCTTTCAATGAGATTTTGAAAGAAAATTTTATCATGGATCATTCACACTTTTGGTTTCAATGAACAGTGACGGCTAAAACCAACTTGTTAGCGCATCTTTAACAATGTGCTTTAAAATAAAGAGCGTCTTTTGTATATAAAAAAGTACCAAAAGTTATTTTAGCTAATGTAAAATTTGATCCCAACTCCAATAGGCTCTACTTCTTTTTCTATTATTAAAAATTAATATTATTTTACTTCAAAAACAAATATTTGCTAAAACCTACTTAAATCCTACTAAGGGGTCTTGAGGTGAATCTTGGCATCCAAAAAGATTATCTGATGTCATGGGCTTGTAAAGAATGAAATTCTAAGAATTTTTAATAATATATATATATATATATATATATATATATATTATATATATATATATATATATATATATATATATATATATATATATATATATATATATTTTAAATTAAGTTTTGGGAGTTTGGTAGCTGTCCATTTTCAACATCTTAGATCAAGCTCAATTTTTTTTTTATATATAAGTTTTTCCAAGAAATGTAGAAGGATGTTGTGTTGGAATGTCAATGTGGTAATCCATGTGGGCCCAATGACCCTAGGGCTGGCAATGATCCGAAAAATACCCGATGTCCAACCCGGCACAAATTGAACCGATCCGAATCAGATTCACAAATTAAAATCTTTTCTGAAATAATTTCAGTTCAATTTTCTAGTTTTAAAGTTGGCCCATTTCCATCCCATAGCAACCATTGAATTATTATCAAAAGCTTCAATTTTTATTTTTATAAGTAAGCTTCAAAAAAATTCCCCAAGTAATCAAAATCACATAAAAAACCAAACAGCGATTGAAAAACACACATACCTCATCATTTACGAAGAACATTCATAATCCAAAGAAATTGAACAAATTTATAAGAGATTTTTGAAAAACCACTCACAAATCACGATATAGAGATTCAAAACAATATATAACCATAAAGCCATGAAATCTAATCCATTAAGAATAAAAAATAAAAATAAAAATAAAAAATTGGACAGATTATACCTGACAACGAGCGACGATGTCGAAATGCCCAGCCAAAATATCGACAAGTTTCCCCTTCCCTTCGTCACCCCACTGACAACCCAACACACCCGAAACCTGACTCAGCGAACCAATTCGTTCCAATGGATCGTCGATCTGCTTCTCAACTATGCCCAAAGGGAACGAAGAAGAAGCTACGGCCTTTGTCGAACACTGTAGAAACTTCCATGAGGTTCTAAAAGCGGAAGGATAGTGAAGAAGTGAACGATCCCCTAAGCTTCTTCCGCCATTGAAGGTCCTTTGTGGAGCTAAAATAGGGTTAGGGTATAAATCAAGTCTCAGGGCTGAGAACTGCATACTGTTTTTTTATGGTTTTCGTCTTTGTCTCTAAAGCCCTGTTTGATAACGCTGCCAAAATTTGCTATCAGATTCTGCTATAAGCAACAGCTGTAAAAACTAAAACACTAAAAAGCTTGTTTGATAGTCTTGTAAAAATGTTGTGTTATTTACCAGAATTTGATAATTATTGTTTAATACAACTATTGGATTCTACTATATTATGGTAAAATGACCAAAATACCCTTAATGTTTATAATGCACCAAAAATGATCAGAATACCCCTATAAATATATAATTACACTAAATATATATAAATTTATTAAATTTATATTAAAATTTATAAAAATAATTATTTTAATTTAAATAAATTTATAAATTTTATAATTTCTATAGAAATTTCGACATCTCTTAAAAATGGACATATGAAATTTTCTTGATAAAGAAAATACTTGCATAATACACAATCCAACATCCACATAACATCGTATATACAAAATACATCCACATAACAAGTCCGTAAAGACTTGGTCTCTAACATCTCAAGCGTTCAATGAAGTTGAGGGTTTTGGGCCAATTGCCCTATCACGTGTCCCACTAGGAGATTGCTCTAACCAAATAATGTATTTTTTGTAGGAAGAATTTGTCTCTCGTCTCAGTAATGTATATTACAATAAAAATAACCCTACCAATCTAAAATAGTTCCTTTTGTTTCTCATTCATGCTCTTTCCTCTAGGTTTTCTTACTAGTTTTACATATTATCCAAAAAATGTGGGTTTTGCAAAAAGAAGAGCCATTGAATCTTAGGAGGCATTTATCTCCTTTAGGACATTGTGTTCAACATAAACCTCGCCAATCGCCATATCCAATAATTTTGTACTTTTTGTTCGAAACTCCTACTCGTGGTTAGGTTTAATTCATATAGGATGAATCTGTTAGTCCGAGTTTATTACCACTTCCAACATGAGCATCAAAATCTTATTCAATAAGTACTATTTTTTCCTAAAAATATAAAACAAATAAAGTTTCAATGCTTCAAAATTAAACCCAAAAAAAAAAAAAAAAAAAAGATAATGCCTCTACGCCAATAAACGATTAGAACAATAAATGAACCTAATTTCAACTAGACAAAGAATCTCACCACCCAAATTGAAGTATTTTACTACTGATTATCTCTAATAATAATAATAGAGATTGATAAATCAATTCCTAACAAAATTTTACAAATTTGCAAAGCAAATGTAATCAAAAAGACTGCAAAAAACAAAACACAATTGAATTGTGATCAGCTCTATCTCTTACAATCAAACAAACAAAAATAAGAAAAATAAAAATCTGATCAGGATTCAGCAATGGCGGAGAACTTGACGAGTTCAAGCTCATTCAAAGACGAAGAAATGGGAGTCCTTTCGACGACTCTGTCAATTTTAGAAGGTGTTGGTGGAACAAAAAAGGGATTGATAGAAGGTGGTTGAGGAACATCTGTGTAGGATCTTGTTTGAAGGATTTCAGAAGCTCTGAAGATCCAAATATTTCGAGGAAATTTTCGATTAGGGATTAGAAATCGCGAGAGCTCAATCATGAGGGTCTTTGGAGGTGCTTGCTTATCAAATGGAGATCGATGAGAGAGAAAGAGAGAGCTCACCTGCGTAGTAATAGAGATGGCGTCGATCGGGTTGCCTGCCATCGTCGATGGGAAGACAGGGGTTTAGGGTTTCTAATTGGAAAACCTCGGATCTGATTTTTCTTTGATGCCGTTGATCGGAGATGCCTGCCGTCGTCAATGGCGTCGACCTGCAATGCCTGCCGTCGTCAATAGCGTCGATCGTAGATCACCTACTGTGGGTTTAGGTCGAACGAAGAAGTGAGACTGAGATCGATTGGGTTTTAGATCGTGGGACTTAAGTTGGAAATACATTATTTTATGAAAGGTATTACGGTCATTTAAACGCAAATGCGAGAAGCACATGTAACCCGGTCATCAAAACTATGGTTAAAAGCCACACAAAAAAAATTTGTTTTTTCAAGTGCTATTAAACCCAAATCGTGTTTTGACTGCAAAAAACTGTGAAAAGCCATTTTTCGAAGCGCTATCAAATACGCGTTTGTTCTTTATAGAAATCAGCTCCAGCTTCAAAAATTGATTTCTGGAAGAAGTTAAAGTCCAGAATCTAAAAAGTGACATCCAAAAATTGATGTTCGTTTGACAATTTTTTATTGCTGAATTCTGATAGAATGAATAGAATACCTTAATATATATATATATATATATATATATATAATTACACTAAACATATATGGATTAGGATCCGTATACACATAAAGCTACTTATAAAGCTACAATGTTTTTGTCTTATATGGTTAAAAAGGTTTGGAATGGACTGATTTTTTGTGAGGATGATCTCTATGGTGAGGAGATCATCCTTGCCAAAAATCAGTCCATTATGAAATTCTAGTCCCATGTTTACAAGTTGAAAATTTTTAGACCGTCCAATTTTTGTAAATCACTTTTGATGGTGTTAGAAGTTTTGGAATGGAATGATTTTTTGTAAGGATGATCCCCTCATCACAGAGATCATCCTCACAAAAAATCAACCCATTCCAAACCTTTTTAACCATATAAGACAAAAACGTTGTAGCTTTATGTGTCTACAGAACCCAACCCAATATATATATATATATATATATATATATATAATTTATATCAAAAAATTATTTTCAATTTAAAAAAATTTAGAAATTTTATAATACTATCGGAATTTCGGCAATATCTCCTATTAAAAATGGACATATGAAATTTTCTTAATAAAAAAAAATACATGCATAATACACAATCTAACATCCACACAACATCTCATACACATTAACATTCAAAAAAATGCATAATACTTCATCAACATGTTTTAAATCATTATACTTCATCATCGTTGAAGGAGAAATGTTATACTAACACTGTAATAAAAATTACCTGAATGCCTTAATAAATATATAATTACACTATATATATTTTTTATAATTCTATCAAAATTTCGACAACATCTCTTCTTAAAAATGGACATATGAAATTTTCCTAAAAAAGAAAATACCTGCATAATACACAATCCAATATCCACATAATATCCCACACACAATCCAACATCCACATAACATCCCATACATATTAGCATTTCATACACAATCCAGTATCTACATAACATTCCACACATTCCAACATCCCATTATCTATTAAAAGATAAATCAAATATATCAACAAAATCCATCACCCAAAAAGTTTAAAATCCCCAAATAATCGATCTTTTAGAAATCAAATCCAACAAAAGGTAGAATAACCCGAAAACACCATTTTCCTCAGACCTACTTTTGATGTCCTACACCTTGTCTATAACTCAAATTCATTTGAAAGATTAAAAAAACTAGAATTAAAAAGTAGCAATCATAGAAATATGCAATTCCACCTGAAGTGACATAACATTGGGGTATAAATATGCTTGGAGTAACAATCATGGAAACAACCAACATTAAAATTAGCAATTCAAACAACGGTGAGCTGACTTTCTTACCATGACCAAGAGCAATTCAAAGGATATTGGTATAAAATCAAATGTCAGACAAAAGAACATGTGATTTTCACCCATTTCTAGAAACAAATTAAATATTTTGTGATACACCCAATTAATCATTTCTATCAAATTATTAAACTTATATAAATTTCATCAGAAATTCTAACGTAGCCTTAATTACTTGATTTAACTATGACTAACACTATGGTTGGGGGAAAAAGAAGTTACCCAGTTAGCATTTCCTTCTTTACATGAACACCCCATTTAACATTTCTTGATCAATTATTATTCATAAAAACAATTTAAGCAATTCTATCATTAATATTACAGCATCTCATCATGAAAGAGGTCTTACTGTCACATCTAAATTAATTTGCATATTTCACAAAAAATTCCAATTGAAAAATAATAATAATGGTGAAAGAAAAACAATTCAAGATTAATATTTCGGACATAAAGTT
This sequence comes from Akebia trifoliata, assembly GCF_017979445.1. Classification (NCBI taxonomy): domain Eukaryota; kingdom Viridiplantae; phylum Streptophyta; class Magnoliopsida; order Ranunculales; family Lardizabalaceae; genus Akebia; species Akebia trifoliata. The sequence continues at coordinate 9,685,954 of NC_141386.1, read as the reverse complement.
GGAAAAACAAACCAGCAATGGATTGATACGCTTCTCAACTGCAAGAACTACACCCTCTTTAAACCCAATTACAATCGAACCCAACTTAAAAAAAAAAAAAAATCAGCAATGGTGAGTTTAAACCCAATTGCAGTCGAACCCAACTTCAAAAATATAATAAAATTTTTAAGAAGGGTCAAAACCCAAAAAGTTCAAAATCTCATTATCTATTAACAGATAAATCAAACAAATCTACAAAACCCATCACCCAAAAGGTTCAAAATCCCCAAATAATCGATCTTTCAGAAATCAAATACAACAAAATGTAGGACAACCGGAAAACCCCATTTTCCTCAGACCTACTTTTGATCTCCTAGACCTTGTCTGTAACTCAAATTCATTTGAAAGATTAAAAAAAACTAAAATTAAAAAGTAGTCAGAGAATCAAAAATAAGAGAATAGAGTGCTAATTGGGGCAAAACTCCTTCTCTATCTGTCTGTTAGAACTTAGAACAAAAGTAGAGGCCATTAAAATTCAAAAGTTCCTAAAAGTAAAAGGCTTTTACCTTATCAAGAAGAAATCCAAGATGGAATATTCAATTGAACGCGAGATCTACACAATTAATCGATTCTCAACTTCTCCAAACCCTTCTCGATTGTCTCTTGCAACCGAGTCTTCGATCGAAGTAGAGGAATAAGAGTTGACGATGATTCTAGCTTCCTTTCAAGAAAAACAAAAATAGTTGCTCTTTATTTCAAGAAGAAAAAAATAAAATCAAAATCAAAACACAGGAAGGAGCGAGAGAGAGATTGAAATGTCGAGCTGTGTATGTGGCATACCTGTAATTTTTGCAAAAATCCCATCAAGAAGGTGCTATTAGACCCTCTTGTACTAATAGAAGAAGAAGTTCTGGTTTTAGGGTATGTGGAGTGAGAGATTCAATGGTGGATTCTTACGAAAGCTCTTTCGATTTCGTTAAGCGCATAGAGCAGGCTTGGTTAATCTCTTAGGTATAAAACCTAGAAGGCATGAGGAAGAAGAAGAGATTACAGAGAAGAGTTGGCTGAGGTTGGGAGCTGCAATGAGAGAAACGAGTGTCTGCTGAAAATCGATAAAACGAAAATCTTGACTAAAGTCAACTAACTAGCGCCTGCTGCAACGATAAAAGCAACTCTTAACTAAAGTTCGCTTAATGGGATTTTTCTATTTGGCTTTTGCGCAAAACGACTTTTGTTGAAATTCATGTGAGTCAAAAATGTCCAAACGAACATCGTCATCTAGCTTTTTTAACTTAAAAATTAAAAAATTAAAAAATTAAAAAATGTTGATTTCTAAAACTCAAACAAACAGCCCTTAATATCTCCAATTTTTATAAGAGTGTATTATTAAAATATTTAAATTTTTTAAGATAAAGTAATAAAAGTTTTACAAATACAAAGTCTCCCTCGGGAATGATCATGAGAAACTTGTGTTTTTCCTCATGAGTCATTGCCTACGTGTAACGGCCATTTACTCTGATACCTAAAGTTTAAGTGTAACTTGTCCCGGAGTGATCCGGGAGCACCCATGTAATATTATGTAAGGCTCACTATGAAGCCATGTCAACCCCGTACTAGGGCATATCTGTTAGTTTAGTGGCATTTCTGTAATAAAGGGAGTATGACTGACCCCCACTTTTGATGTTTCCTTCCGAAAACCTAGGAAAGGAATATTAGCATCCTTGTAAGAAGGGTGTCTAATGCTTCCCAATCCCCGGCCTACACCCACGTTGACTGAAACCCTCGAGCCAAATTACGTGGAATCCCGTGTGTCATAGGATCATCTATTGCTTGTAACACACCTATTGCTTTTGTTACGTGTTACACCGTGTAATTTCAATATTATATCAACAAAGTTATCTTCGGGATTTGCCTCGTTTACTTGTTTGTTAGTTACGTTTGTGGTGTACGATCATTTTTACAGGCTTGCTTATGGATTAGCACCCCTTACGCCGCACGACCTTACCTCGAAAGAACACGGTCGTGACAGTTGATATCAAAGCACAGTTGATAGTCATACCACGTTGGTTTCATCCTCAAGTTCTTCCCCCAGTTTCCATTTAGTTCACGCAAACAATGTCAAAAGGAGAAAAAAGTACCGCAGACCAACCCGTTCCAAACACAGCACCATTACGTACAAACAAGAAACGTATTGAGGTATTAGAAGATAAGATGGCTATGTTATCTGGTCTCGTTAATAGATTTACGCAATTAGATGGTCGCCAGAACACATTGGAAAAAAAATTCGTAACCCTCAGAGCTAGAGTAGTTGACCTTGAAAAAGATACCCGAGGATCCTTAGCTAACTTATAGGAATAGATTACGGAACTCACTACGAAAATAGGTTTCCTGGTCAGAGCCGTGGGTAATGAACAACCTACCAGTAGTGATGTTATCCCTTACGCTTGCGAGTCCCCGAGTCACGCGTCTTCAATGGTGCTCACGATGCAAAAGAGCTCAAAAATATCTTGTTCGACATGGAGCAGTACTTTCGTGCAGCTCGTCCGGATTCACAAGAGGTAAAAGTAATAACTACTTATATGTATCTTGTAGGTGAAGCCAAACTATGGTGGCGAACAAAGTACACCAAGATAAAAAGTGGCCAATGTTCCATTGATATATGGGAAAAACTCAAAAGGGAGTTGAAGAATCAGTTCTTACCCGAGAATGTGGAGTTCATTGCCCGTAAAAAGTTGAGGCAACTCCAATAGACAAGTACTATGCATGATTATGTCAAAAAAAATTTTGCATTGATGCTTGATATTCGTGACATGTCAGAGAAAGACAAGTTGTTCTCATTTATAGAAGGGCTCAAGCATTGGGTTCAGACAGAACTACAGAGGCAACGTGTGCAAGATCTCACGACTGTTATTACAGCAGTTAAGCGGTTGACAGATTATTCTCCCGTGGATAGGAGCAAAAAAAAGGTACACCCTCAGTCGAAAGGGTACTCTCCGCAGTGTGAACGCACTAATAAGTCTTCCAAAGGTAAAAATAGAGGATCTAGACACAGTCCAAGCAGGAGATCCCAAGGGGATTGCTCCCCTTCGAAGAACATAAATAGCCAGTCTGCTAATCACCGCAACAAGATTCTGAGTTACTTGTGTGGTGGTCCTCACATGATGTTCAAATGCCCACAGAAAAGCAAGTTGAACGCACTATTAACTTCCTAGAGTGACCCTAGTCGTGAGAGTTTAAGTGAGCGAGATGATGATGAATCTTCTCACATGGGAACAATGCATCTGTTGAATGCAATCAAACAAACCTCTGAAACTCAGAAAATCCGTCAGCATAAGGGACTCATGTATATTGACATGGAGATTGGTGGTAAGACCACCTAGGTAGTAGTTGATACGGGAGCTACACATAGCTTTATTGCCCCTATAGAGGCGAAGCGCCTCAATATCCGACTCAAGAAAGATTCAAGTCATATAAAAGTTTTTAACTCCGAGGCCACTTCTATACAAGGGTCAGCTAAGTCCGTGGCCGTCTAGATAAGCACATGGAAAGGTAAGCTAGATCTACTCGCAGTTCCACTCGATGAGTTCAAAGTTATCATTAGGATGGATTTTTTGCGATAGAACAGGGCCATACCAATGCCATTCACAAACACTTTTGGTATGCTATGTGAATGTCCGAACTTCATTCTCATTTCTATAGGTAAAAAGAGGGAAAGATGATTTTAGCCCTTCAGCTGAAGTAAGGGTTAAAGAAATGTAAGCAAATGTATCTTGCTGCCTTACGAGTTGAACCTGATGATAAGGACCATAATTCAATTCTTCCATTAATAAAGCAGGTATTGACAGAATTTGATAACGTGATGTCGAAAGAGCTTCCAAAGGCCCTACCACCATGTAAGTCGATTAATCATCAGATTGAACTAGTACCTGGTGCTAAGCCTCTTACAAAAGGGCCATACAGGATGAGTCCTCCGGAACTAGCTGAGCTACGCAAGCAACTTAATGGACTTCTGGAGTCTGAATTTATTAGACCTTTGAAGGCACCTTATGGGACGTCTGTTTTGTTCCAGAAGAAACATGATGGGTCATTGCAACTTTGTGTAGACTACCGAGCGCTAAACAAGGTTACAGTCAATAATAAGTATCCAATCCCACCAATTACCGATTTATTTGATCAACTTGGGGCAGCCAAGTATTTTTCCAAGTTAGATTTGAGATCAGGTTATTATTAAGTATGGATTGCAGAAGGAGATGAGCCGAAAACTACCTGTTCTACTAGGTATGGTGTTCATGAGTTCTTAGTCATGCCCTTTGGCCTTACTAATGCACCTGCCACATTCTGCACCTTGATGAACGACATTTTTAGAAAGTACCTCGACAAGTTTGTTATGGTATGTCTTGATGACATTGTGGTGTATAGTTCCATCCTTGAAGTGCACGTTCAACATTTACGCAAGGTATTCTAAGTGCTTCGCGACAATCAATTGTATATCAAGCTAGAAAAGTGTTCATTTGCTCAATAACAAACCATGTTTCTTGGCTACATTGCGAGTAATAGACAGATTCAGATGGACATAGAGAAAGTGCAAGTTATTGATGAATAGAAAACCCCCTTTATCGTTACAGAACTCAGGTTATTCCTTGGTCTTATGAACTACTATCGACGTTTCGTCCAAAGGTATTCCAAAAGGGCTGTACCTCTCACAGACCTGTTGAAGAAAGATCACACTTAGTCATGGTCGGACGAGTGTCATGAGGCATTCGAAGACCTCAAGCTTACTATTATGCAAGACCTTGTCTTAACTCTACCCAACATCACTAAGCTGTTTGAAGTTCAGACAGATGCATCTGACTTTGTTATTGGAGGAATATTGTTATAAAATGGGCATCCGCTTGCTTATGAGAGTCGAAAGCTCAATACTGCTAAGAGACGTTACACTGCATAAGAGAATGAGTTGTTAGTCGCCATCCACTGTTTGAGAGTTTGAAGACATTATTTGCTAGGATCATAAGTTCAGGTGAAGACTGATAATGTGATAGTGAGCCATTTCCTGACTTAGAAGAAGTTGACCCCAAAACAGGCTCGTTGGAAAAAGTTCATCGCAGAGTTTGACTTGGCCTTGGATTACAAGCCAGGAAAGAACAATAGCGTGGCCGATGCCCTAAGTCGCAAAACAGAGCTAGCAGTACTTTAGCAATAAATTTCTCAAGTTACCAGCACTTTACAACAAAGAATTCATAATGGTTTGAACAGTGATCCCCAGGCAAAGGCAATACTAGATGTGGTGCAGAAGGGGAAAGCACGCCGTTTCTAGCTTCAAGATGGGTTGTTATATACCACCAAGAGCTGCATGTATATTCCACGTGCGGACGGGCTAAGACGAGAACTAATGAGGGAGTGTCATGACACTTCATGGGCTGGCCATCCAAGATAGCACCACACATTAGCTCTCTTGGAGAGAGGATACTACTGACCAAACATTCAAGATGATGTGTTAGATTATGTGAGGACCTGTCTCATTTGCTAGCAAGACAAGATCGAACGGAACAAACCTATTGGGCTGCTAGAACCACTTCTAGTCCCTCAAAGGCCTTGAAAAAGTGTTTCTATGGACTTTATCTCAGGTTTGTCGAAGGTTGTAGAGTATGGTTCCATCCTAGTGATTGTGGATCGTTTCTCCAAATATGTTACATTTATCCCGGCATCGATATATTGCTCAGTAGAGGAAATAACACACTTATTCCTCAAGCATGTCATCAAGTATTGAGGTGTCCCCAAGAACATTGTCAACGATAGAGATTCAAGATTTACAAGGAAGTTCTAGACCGAATTATTCAGATTACTTGGGTCTCAACTTGACTTTTCGACCAGCGAATATCCTCAAATAGATGGACAGACAGAAAGATTTAATGCCATCTTGGAGGAGTATCTCAGGCATTTTGCCACTACCAACCAGAAGGATTGGGCGAATTTTCTTAATGTCGCACAGTTCTGTTTCAACCTTCAGAATAGCTCTTCCTCCAACAATCGTCATGTAGATACGTGATTTCATCATTACGATGACCACATCTACTAAGGTTAGGAGTCGTCACCATTCATATTGTAAGTGGGTGTGAATAGTCACCCGATGTGCATTTTTTGAAAAAGTGACATTTTGGCGTTTAGTGACTCTCGATGGATAAGGTACGAATCAAATCTTGAGATTCGGGATAAACGGCTCGATTGGAGAAAAGGGAAGGTGTTAGGGCACCCTTTTCTTCCCGTCAAATCACGGTAACCTCAATTCAACTCAGTCATTTTAATCGAAAATATAAGACAAAAGTGAAGTGTCACGTGTTGTGTATTTATACCCTAAATAGGGGTTTACTTTCGACTCGATCATAGGATCATCCCATTGATGGAGATGATCCTTATGGATCCTTAGCCTTGAGGTCTATTCATCCTAAGTCATCTAAAATAAAATAAAGATGAGAGGGGATAATAGAAGAGGGAGGAGGAGAGGGTAGAGAGAGAGGGGGGATTGCTTGGAACCCACCTTGAAGCTTCAAAGTTTTCTTTTCTTTTCTTTCCTTCCTTCTCCTTCTTTGAGTCTTCTTAAGTCCTTAGTAGAATATGAGAGTATGGGAATGAGAAGAGGTGATTAGATAAAGTAGGGATTTTCTTTTTTTTTTTAGTGAGACTTGGTGTGGAGTTAATGAGAGATGATTGGTAGACTTGATGAAAATTGATGATAATTGTTAGTATTAAGAGTTGGGAGGAGAATTTTTGTAGTGAAAGTTGGAGGATTCTTTGGGAAGAGGATGAGGGTATTTATAGATGTTGAGGAGTTATTTTAGGGATATAATGGGGTAAAATGAAGAGAAGTGGTAGAATGGTATGAGGTTTAAGAGAAAAGTGGGGATAAATTAGAGATGACTGAAGGGCATTTGTGTAAGAAGGGTAAATGGATTGTTTTACAACCTAAATGGATTGGATCTTTCAATCCATTTGGGTTGAGTATTAGATGGAATAAAATAAATGAGAGTGGTTGAGAGGATGGGATTGTGTAAGAGAGTAATTAATTGGTGAAGTTAGTTAAGTGGATAAAATTTTAATTAAAAGAAGATTTGTGTAAGAAGGTGATTAATGATATTTTGGGAGGGTGTGGGAGATGATGTCATGTGTCAAAATGGGTGGAGATGAAGAGTTGAGATAGGTTGATGGGAGAGGTTGAGTGTTTGACTTGAGAGGATGGGTGTAGGTTTAGGTTGTAGATATGGGTTTTGTAGGGAATGATGAGAGTAGATTAGGAGGAGGTATAGGTTAGGGGTGTGGGTAAATTAGATTTTTTTAGAGAAAAGGTGATGGGTTGATATGGGTAGATTATGGGAGGTATAGGTTAGGGGTGTGGGTAGATGTGTTTGATTTGAGAGAAAAGGTGATGGGTTGATGTGTGGGTAGATGAGGTTTAAAGAAAATTAATAGGGTAGGTAGTTGAATAAGAGAGGTGATATGGGGTGATGACATTTATCACCTTTTGATGATAAAAATAGTGATTAGTTGATGTGATTTGTGGTTTATGGGTTAGGGTTGTGGGTTGGATGTGAATTGGATATGGATAAAGATTTGTGGGTTTTTTAGTGTATTGGGCTTGGGTTAATTGGATTCGGGAATGGAACGGTGGAGGTAGAAGAAGTGATAGATGTCCCAAGTCTCACATTTTTAGTTTTATCCATTTTTTTAGATTTTGAAATTATTGAATTAATCAAAATGCCACGTGTTGGCAAATCGGGCTTTTTAGGCCTGTTGGTGAACTTTATCGAAAATTTGGCGTTTTTGGTATTGGAAGCGGAGCGGTGAATATTGGGAACGCGGGGGGTTGACCGAGTCCTCTTGACGGGCCTCTCAAACCATTAGGAGGTCTTAGGAGCCTTAGTTTGATCAAAATGTCACTTTTCAATTACTTGGGCCCTTGAGGCCCGTTGGTCCATTTATTTAAAAAATCTGTATTTTTGGACCCTTTCGAGTAGTGGCCCATTCAAATTGAAGTGTTTACAGCTGCCCTTCTTTGCAGGAATTACGTGCAAAGAACTGCAAAGAATAGACTAAACCCCTATTTGTACGGGTCAGAAAAATTCTGTAAAAACGCGATCTTGAATTACCGATTGTATTGAATATTTTTATGGAAAATGACTACTCAAGCACGGGGTCTGACAGAGTTTTACCTTATTAATTCCTTGATCTCGATGGCGCGGAGCTCGTTTGAGATCTTGGATTTTATGAAATTTTGAGTAGTTTAGAAATTCAAATATTTTTTCAGTCGCGTTTTAACAAATTGGAATTGAGTGTAACTCGAAAGGTTTTTGAAGTTCTTTTGATTTTTTTTTTAAATCCCTCTTCATTGCCTTTTTTGTTGATTTTGCTCTATTTCTATCATAAGTTAATCTTCCCAATTCATGCATTGTCCCTTGTAATGATACATTTGATCCTTTCAACGGTGCAAGCACTGAGGTTGTTTAGTAGTCGCCACAAATCCAAGAGAGAGTTTTGCAGTTGGAACAGAATCGACCAAGATCTGGAATGCAACAGTCAATAGAGATCCACCAGACCCAACTTCAGTAATTCTACCTCTATTTACTGTTAGCCCATCGGGGAGTATAGGAAAACCAAGGAGAAGGAGTGCTACACAGTCTAGGTCTCCCCCATTTAGAACCACGTTCATTGAAATAATATCAACAGGAGCATAGATTACAAAAGAGCCCGTTGTATCGGTGCTACTCTATTGTAATATCAACATGTTGTTCTGGCTGGAATTTGGAGTATTAACTCGCAGTAGAGAGACACAGTTACCAAGATCTCTGCCATTAGCAATATGTGTTATTTCTTGAACAGTACCGTCATTAGAAAGAATGTCCCACTCACTTCTAAACTTCTCATCGGGAAAGAAATTGAAAACTCTCTTTGGTGGGACTTGAAATTATGCTGTCATCACGTGAATGGCTCCTTTTATAATTTTTTGCTAGCCTGTTGATACGACCTCAAGAGTCGTTGCTTTTGAAACAATGCTAGAAAACACGGTGGACCACTAATTCACATCCATAAGGATCTCAAAAAGGTTAATGTGATTTATGATAACAATGGTAGTTTCTCGAAAAGCTTCTGACTTCAATCCAAATGGTTTTGGTTCAATTCCCCTCGGGAATGTTTGCATGCACTCATCTTCACTTAGAATCTCAGAAGCATGATCAAAACTATGCACTCATAACGGTTTCCCTAGTTGGGCCATTCTTATAAACTCTTCCATTGCTGTAACTACGAATTCGATGATCAATGGTTTATCTACCTTAGTAGGCCCGGCGAGTGATCTCAGGAGGAACTTGCTCGGGGTCCCTACTTCGATGCCTTCGCGTCTTGTTTAGTGAGTCGTGATGCTTCGGATGCTGAAAAATTGATGATGAGTCGGACTGTCCGGATCCGTGCTTTGTAGAAATGCCTTGACTCTTTTTTCATAATGTTTGATTGATTGCGTTGTATTCATTTTTTTTGTATTTTCTTTTCATTATCTGAATGTATTCAAAATGTTGAAAGATTAATACAAAGAAAATAGGTTTTGTACTTACTTAGCCTCAGGTGTATCTAATGCTTTGAAACTTGAAGTTTGAATAAGTCATAGATTCTTCATCATCGGCCAAAATAGTAATTTTTCTTTTTGAAATTTTATGAAATATCTTTATCAAATGAGTACAATAAATTCAGAGTTTATAAAATCTTTGGTTGCGACGATCTTGGTGTTTTTGCCAATCATAGAGGATATAAACGCCAATTGTTCTTTTGATTCTTTTAGAGGCATTCCCAGTGCCTTGGTATTGGAAGACTATTATCTATTTGGGTCTCGAGATTTTTGAAAGATTTTGCCATTCACAGTTTATACTCTTGCAGGCTAGGAGTTTTTTTTTTTTGTTAACCTTTATTGCCCCTGATGCCAATTACGATTTTCATCAGACCCGGTTTCCACATTTTTACGCATTGACGTCCTTTTTGGGATTTTCATCGTGTCAGTGGCTTTGATCTTGTTATACTCTAATTCTTTTACTCATAGGGCCCTTTCAGGTTTTCACTATGCCCTTTCAAATCATGCTTGTATTTTTTTAGATTTCTCATTACAATTCTGCTCGGAGTCTCTGTGTCTTTGTGGCTTGGTGACTTAAGTTGAGCTGCAAGATCGACGACTCTACTCTTGTAGTGGCACTCTTTCTTGAGTAATAGATCTAGATTCCCCTCTCGAGTTTGTTAATGATTATTCGTGGTTCGGCAACTCAAGTTGAGCTACGAGATCGGCTACTCTACACTTCGAGTACTCTTTTTTTTTCGATTATCCGATCTGGATTCCCCTCTTGAGTCTTCCAACGACTAACAAGGCTTTGAGGTTCAGAACAAGTCGCAAGATCATTGGTGCTGCCACTATCATTATGTTGTCCAAAACATTTTCTGATCAAAAATGACTTTAAGTAGGACGAAACGTTGGCTTAGGCTTATGGTAGTGTAAGGTTACAAAAAGGTTAAGGTCTAGGTTTGTCTAGAGTGGGTTAGACTTGGAATTTGTCTATTTTTGCTTCGAAAAGGTAATCTATGCCTCCTCCCAGCGTCTCTCAAACTTGTTTAGGCTAGAGATTTGGGTCGAGCTTAGATCAAGTGTCCGAGTTTTTGACTTTTTTTATTTTTTTTGTATTTTAGACGTTCACAGTTTATCCTCATGCAATCCAAGAGTATTTCGATGTTTTTGTTTTTTCTGTTTCTCTGATTTTCTTTTCTTTTGTCACCCCCTTTTTTTGTATCATTTTGTAGTTGTTGACTTGCCTCAGTCTTAGGTTAAGAAATGAACGTGATGGCTCAAAAGGGTTGACTAAGGTTGATAGTTGGTTTAGAATAGTAAAGATAGCCTTTCGTCATCTCAGGATCAGTTTTAAGCGTGATATTTCTTGACAGTGTCAACATTGATCGGTTGTGGGAAGACTTGTCCGTCCATTTCTGTAAGGATCAGAGCTCCTCTTGTCATCACCTTTTGCACAATGAAGGGTCCCTCATAATTTGGTCGAAACTTTCTCCTAGCATCTTCTTGGATTAACATAATTTTTTTTAGAACAAGGTCCCCTGGCGAGAAATCTCTAGACTTAACTTTCTTGTTATAGGCATGAGCTATTCGTCATTGATAGATCTATCCATGGCAAATGGCTGCAAGGCGTTTTTCTTCAATCAGATTTAGTTGATCAAATCGAGCTTGAATCCATTTAGTTTCATCTAACTCTGCTTCTTTTAAGATTCGGAGGGAGGGAATCTCAACCTCTACGGGTAAGATTGCTTCCATTCCGTAGACCAATGAATACGGAGTTGCCCCAGTCGAAGTTCTAAACGAGGTTCGGTAGGCGTGTAGTGCAAAGGGCAACATGTCGTGCCAATCTTTGTATGTAACTGCCATCTTCTCGATTATTTTCTCGATGTTCTTGTTGACTGTCTCGACTGCTCCATTCATCTTAGGTCTGTAGGGTACAGAGTTATGATGAGTGATACGGAAGTCTTCGCACATTTTGATCATATCTTTGTTCTTGAAGTTCTTGGCATTGTTAGTTACCAATCCGCTTGAAAGTCCATACCGGCAAATGATGTTGTTCTTGACAAACTTCATGACATTGCTCTTAGTGACATTGGCGTATGAAGCCGCTTCTACCCACTTGGTGAAGTAATCGATGGCAACAAGGATGAAACGATGCCTGTTTACAACTTTTGGTGAGATCTGCCCAATGACGTCCATGCCCCAGAGTGAGAAGGGCCAAGGAGTGGTCATACTATGTAGTTCTGAAGGTGGGGCATTGATCTTGTTGGCGTAAATCTGACATAGATGGCATTTGCGGACATGTTGATAGCAATCACTCTCCATTATTGATCAATAGTATCCCATCCCCATGATTTTCTTGGCCAGCATATGACCATTCATGTGGGGTCCACAGACTCCTCCATGTATAGTCTCAATTAGTCGTTTTGCTTCTGTTTCTACCACACACCTGAGTAAGATCTCATGGTCCAACTTCTTGTACAGAATACCATTGCTCAAGAAAAATTTCCCTGCTAGCTTCTGAATGGTCCTTCTATCATTTGATGTTGCATCTGAGGGGAGGGTTCGATCTTCGAGATATGCCTTGATATCTGAGTACCATGACTTTTCCTCAGATTCTTCTACTTCGATAGGTAAACAGTAAGCCGTTCATCTTGAATTTCAATCTTGATAGGGTCGATGATTAAGTCTTCCGAGATACTGATCATAGAAGCAAGTGTAGCTAGTGCATTGCAAACTGATTCTTAGCTCTCGACATGTACGTGAATGAAATTATATCAAAGCATGAGCTTAGTTCCTCCAAATACTCATGATAAGGGACCAGTCTTTGTTCTCGGGTCTTCCATTCTCCAATCGTCTGATAGACTACTAAGCTTGAATCTCCGAAAACATCGATCTCATCTACCTCGAGATCCAGTGCTGCTTTCAACCCTACTATACATGCTTCGTATTCAGCCTCGTTGTTAGAACATTGGAATTTCAATCTGATTGCAATTGGTACGTGGGATCCATCTGGCTTGATTAAAACTGCCCCTATTTCATTTTCTTTCTGATTGGCTACTCCATCGAAGTACATTTTCCAGCCTGGTTCATCATTATCGTCCTCAATCTCGGTGAGTAGTATGATTTCATCGAAAACGTTTGTCTTTAGTGGTTTGTAGTCAGGCAATGGGTGCTCAACGAGGTGGTCGATGATGGCTTGTCCTATAATGACTTTTTGAGTGACATAGGTGATGTCAAACTCAGATGAACAATAGTTGCCATTTTGTAGTGCGACCTGGTAATACTGGTTTCTCGAATAGGTATTTCAAGGGATCCATCCTGGCGATTAGCATAGTCGAGTAACTCAGCAAATAATGACGTAGTCGTTGAGATGCCCAGACTAATGCGCAGCAAGTCTTCTCAAGCGTTGAATATTTTGCTTCGTACTCAGTAAATTTCTTATTGAGATAATAGATGGCTTGTTCCTTCCGTCCTGATTCATCGTGTTGCCCTATCACACATCTTATTGACATTTCTTATACTAAGATGTACATCAGCAAAAGTCGCCCTAGAGTAGGATAGACTAGGACTAGTGGATTGAGCAGATATTGTTTAATCTTGTCGAACGCTTCCTAACAGTCCTTGTTCCACTTCTTTGGCGTGTCTTTCCTCAGTAGCTTGAAGATTGGCTCACAGATAGGCGTGAGTTGAGCTATAAACCGACTGATATATTGTATCATTCTCAGAAAGCCTCGAACATCTTTTTCTGAAACATGTGCCTTCATTTTGAGGATATACTTAGTTTTTACCGGATCTATCTCGATGCCTCTTCTGCTGACGATGAAACCTAGTAGTTTGCCCGATGTTGCCCCGAATACACATTTTGCAGGATTTAGCCTTAAACTGTGCTTCCTCAGCTTGTCGAACAACTTCTTTAGATTCACCAGATGGTCTTCTTCAATGCCGGATTTAACAATCATGTCGTCTACATAGACCTTCATTTCCTTATGGATCATATTGTGGAATAATGCGGTCATTGCCCATTGATAAGTCGCTCCTACGTTCTTCAGTCCGAATGACATGAATTTGTAGTGGAAAGTACCCCATGGTGTGATAAATACAGTCTTTTCTTGATCTTCTTCTGCCATTTTGATCTGATTATAGCTTGAGAAGCCGTCCATGAACGAGAACATGCCGTGTCCTGCTGTACTATCGACTAGAGTGTCGATGTGTGGTAGTGGAAAATCATCCTTAGGACTGGCTTTGTTCAAGTCTCGATAGTCAACACACATGCATACATTTCCATCTTTCTTAGGTACTGGGACGACATTAGCCAACTGAAAGCGCCCTTGATCCGCGGGGTGCGCGGATCCGCTTTTGACCCTTGAGGTTTGGGAGTCGCCACCTAGTTGTTAAGGTCTAGGAACCAAATTGACTCTAAAAAAGGCAAACTAATCTACGAAAGAGAAAAAGAGTCCGGGGATCACGTTACGGGGTTGGAAGGTGTTAGGCACCAACCCCGCCCGGCCAAAGCCGGTCTCTACTAACTTTCCAAGTAAATCACATTGCTAAAACCTAGATAGAAATAAAAATAAAAATAAAAAACTGATACCTTTCCGATAGCAAGGATTTTGCTCCCTCAGATCTGACAAAAAGAGCTCCTTGTACTGTACTCCCTTGCTTCGTTCTGTCTCCGGATTTGACTTCGGATCTCCTAGATCAAGGTATCTCCTTGTTTTTGAATCTGAACTCTTCAAGTTTGTTGCGGATTTGGGGGTGTTTTTGAAGGGATTTTAGGTGTTTTCTAGACTAAAATTGAAGGAGGGATGTTAGGTAAGGAGTTGGGGCTCCAAAACTAGGGTTTATGGGGGGGCTAGGGGAGCTTCTAGACCTACTTCTCCTAAGGTTTAGGATTCGATACGAAAATAGGGTGTGAGCACTTCTATTTATAGATGTTTTTAGGGATTGATTTGGATAGAGTTAGTATTTAATTAGACTTCTTTTAATTAGAGTTGTGTTTTAGTTAGACTTATTTTAGGTAGAATTATGTTTTAATTAGAATTTTTTTAGGTAGAATTGTTTTTAAGTTAGAACTCTATTAGATAGAGTTATTATTTAATTAGAGTTCTATTATGACTTTTGGTCTTATTTGATTGACTTTTAATGTTTTGACTTTAGTCTTAATTATTTGACTTTTAATATCTTGACTTCAGTCTTGCTTAATTGACTTTAATTTTGACTTCAATTTCACTTGATTGACTTTAATACCTTAACTTTAGTCTTGCTTGATTTACTTTGATTTTTGGAGAACCCCCCCTCTAAAATATTTTTAATTCTTTGGACCCCCAAATGGAGGGGTCCTTCAAGAAATATCCCACGAACCCTCAACAATTTTGCCTGAGAGTCCGATTAATCGATTTTTTAGGTTCAAAATTTTAAATTAATTTCATTAATGTTTAAATTTAATTATTTAATGTTTTATTTATTAATTTCGAATTTTTTAATTATGAAAATTGTGAAATTACCGTTTTACCCACGGAGAGGACTTTTCACGTTTTAAGTCGGTTTTTAATGTTCTAGGATGTTTTAGAATCGATTTTTCGTAAGGAATTCAATGGAAATATTATTTTGTGTTATTTATGAAATTTTTGTGTGAAATGATTGTAAACTTTATGAGGGGTATTTTCATAATTTTATCGAATTCTGTGAAAATTGGTGAAATGATTTATTTGGTTTCGATTTGTTGTTTTATGTGTTTGAGAGAGTTTTCCTAAGCGTAACGTAGGCTCTAGGGTTGTTTTGAGATTAGGGGTATTTTGGTAATTTGGTCAATTTTTAGTGATTTTTATCGTGAAGCTTCTTTTTGGTCTGCAAGATGATGATTTCTATGTTTCTGGGACCGTATTTTCCTAGCGTAGCGTGGTTTCTAAGGTTTTGTTAGTTTGAGATACCTCATCCGGATTTCTGAAATACATCTGCTAACGAAATAAAACAATGGAATACACATCCATCATTGGGAATCATTGCGATCGGGTTGAGGAGTTGATTAATCAGGCGGATGCAAAAATGGGGTGTCTACACCAACCACTCAGGGTACGTAGAGACTGCAAGAAATCCGGCTTCGAACTGTTTCATGACCTCGTCCTTAACCTTGAGGGTTCATTTTGACTTTAATCTTCTCAATTTCTGCTTGATCGGCTTGCTTCCGGAGGCAATTGGTAGCTTGTGCACAACATGATCTGTGTCCAATCCCGGCATATCCCTGTACGACCATGTAAAAACGTCCTGATAGTTTCGTAAGAGTTCGACCATTTCTTCTTTCTGTTGCGACGTTAACAAGACTCCGATCTTGACAATTCGTGGGTCTTCTTCGGTACCAAAATTGATTGAATCTATATCCTCAATGTTTGACAGAACATCTTTCTCGTGACGTCCTACCAAGTCTTTGATTTTCTTTAGGCAGGTATTCCATTTCATCCTAAGACTCTTCTTCGATCCCCATAAGGTCAAAGTCGAGTTCAAGATCGAAATCATACTCGTCACTTTCAAATTCTGTGTTATCTGGATACTCATTTGATTGAGACAGATCCCTTGAAAACTTTTTTTTTTGTTTTTGAAAAATATCTATTTTTTACAATTTTGAAAGTTTTTTTTATTTTTTTATCTTTCGAGAAATTTTTGATTTTTTTACTTTTTGAGGAATATTTATTTTTTTGTTGATTTTCGAATACCTGAAATAAGAAGAACAACCATGCAAATTCATTAATAAAGATAGGGAGCCCTCAAAACAGTCTTTACCCGAGGACGAGGGCTCGTTATGATCCTCGGGTAAACTAGATTCGTTTAACGACATTTTTTTTAGGCCTCAACAGCCTCAAGGGTTAGCGGGAATTCTTTCCAATTATTTAGAACTTCCCCTTCTCTAAGAGGGTGAATGAGATGAGCAAGTGATTTGTTGGATGATTTGATTGGTGGTTCGGAGATGACCATGATCTCTGATTGATTGTTGTCAGATTTGGGCATAGTCCCTCCCAAGCTTGGTGGGATGACCACTAATGCCCAGTCGATGCCAGTGGGGAAGGGTGATTTTTTCTCTTGGCTCGTGGTGGTTTCCACTTTTGTGGATTCTAGAACGGTCTCTGAGAGACTTTCATCGGAATCCCTATTGAATAAGACATCAATGCCTTCTATGAAGGATGATTAGGACTTAACAACTAAGTCTTCTTGACTGTGCGCAGGTTTGAAATTTACCATTTTTGACTTTTTTGCTGGTGGTGGTTCTGATAAGTTGTCGGGTCTGATATGTGATTTTGGGAAGCTAACGCTGATATGTGGAACTCCGCCTAGATTCCAAACATTCGGTTCACAATTTTGCCTTCTCGCTAGTCGAAGCTCTTTTTTCTTGTCATTCATTTATGTAATATCCCTTTTTATGGGCCTAAACCCCAGACCAAAATAAGGAGTATGCTTTCTTGCTTCGACTGGTATATCTCTTCATCTTCCTCCCGGTCCCAACCCTTGCTTGGGTCGATAACCTACCATTTTCATAACCCGACCAATGATCAGATTTGTTCTTGATAGCTTTGCCCTTACCTTCTCTTTCCCCTTCTCAATATGATTGACAGCAGCGAATTGATAAGAGTGGTACATCGCCTTATCCTTCGTCATCTCAATGTCGATGAATGGCACATCTGGAACTCTCCCTACTGGGATAAGATTTTCTACCAGTACCGATATCATTCTCTGCCCCATAATGAATTTGATTATTTGGTGCAACGAAGATGGTACAACCCCTACTATTGGATCCATGGCCTGCCCAGTAATAAATTGAAAGTTGTCGGTATCTCCATGACCTCAAATGTCACTTCAAAGGTGCAAGGACCTATTGTGTTCGATAAATCCACTTCTCCCAAGGAATCTCTTCTTGAACTGTACAAGCCTCAGACAACCTTGTTGTTTCGCTTGACATGTGACCAATCAACGTTGAGTTTCCGGAAGGTCTCAAGAGGACAAACATTAAGTGCTGAGTCATTATGAATCAGCACCCTGGCAACCATCATGCCCTTGCATATGACCATAATGTTTAATGGCTTGACGTGTCCCGTTCCTTCCGACACAAATTCATTTTTAATAAAAATAATGGGATTGGGCCATTATCTGGCCAACTGTCTGTTCTAACTGTGCTAGCGAAGTTGTTGCAGGTACATGCGATTTTTCCAAAACTCTCAGTAATGCCTCTTGGTGTTTTTCTGACTTTTGCATCAGACTCAGAATACTGATTTGAGCTGGCTGTTTGTTTAATTGGTCCACTATATTATGCTCACTCTTGCGAACAAGCTTAATGAAATCTATAGCCTCCTTATCTGACACCTTCACCTTATCTTCTTTCTGGTCACTCTCGCTCATTTTGTCCTTTCCTTTTACTTTTCTTTTCTCTTCATCTATCATGCCTTTTATTATTTCTTTAGTCTCTTCCCTGATGCTTACCCCCTTTTTTGATATTTTTTTGTATCACCCTGCCCTTGATCGATATCAGCCACCATCGCTTTCTTCATGGTCTCAACTTCTAAGGTTGTGGTGATGGTGGTCTTATAGCTCTAGGGAACTGCCTGGTCAGAGCAATAGGGGAATGGTTTAGGTGAGCGTATGATCATGGGAGGTGGATCGGGTTTCACATTGAGAATGAGGGGTGGTGGTTGTGTTTTGGCTGTTGTGGTGATGGGAGAAGCTGCTTGAGGGACTGGTGAAGTGTAAGGAATGACTAGTGGTGGTCGTGGAGTGTAAGGTATATGAAGGGCTGGTCGAGTCATATATTGAGAACCTTGCGATGCATATGGTATAATGAAAGGCGGTCGAGTAGCAGTATTGGGAGTTTGATGAGTGAGATGGATGGTGAGGTCAAACAATCTGAGAGGTGATAGTGAATTTTGGGATGAGTTTGTTGTGTGGTGGTTGACTGTGTTAACCGCATGTGCTTTTGATTCCTTTGTTAAGTGGACCCTGATTTTTGCTCCGATAGGCGCTATTAAATCTGAGGGATTGAAGTCGAGTTCTCCACAGACAACATTTACCCTGTGCCCACTCCCCTCTCCATTGTGAGTAGATATGGGGTTTTGGTTGATGTTCTGCTACTGAGTGGGATTCGCTGGTCCATCCAGTATGAGTGCTTTTTTATCTATCAAATTTTGCACCTGGTGCTTGAGTTGCCAGCACTGATCAGTAGAGTGCCCCGGTGCACCCATATGAAATTCAAAAATAAGCTGGGGTTATACCCTGATCCTTTCGCAGCCTTTGGATTTGGTGGTCGTTTCGTGAGGTACTCTCCCCTTAGCAAGAGCGGAAGTAATTTTGTCAGCGTCATAGGCAATCTGGTGAATACTCTGTTTACCTTGTTGAGTTGTGCTTGTTGATTTTGCCCATACTGTGGTGCTGTTATGCTTGCGGAGGAACTGTCTGAAAGGGATTCTGCGGTGCTGGAATCCAAGTAACTCGAGGTACTAGCGCCCAAGGGACTTGTGGTGCCTGCGGCCTCTGAACTGGTGCCTGAATGAAAAGAGGTTGGCTGGGTTGTACATTGTTGATTTGAGTTTCCACTTTCTTTTTGACAAAATGCACTAACTTCCTCTGTGCCGATGTCCCTGCTACTGCACTCAAGGCTGTAAAGTCAAATATTAGACCAGTTCGGATCCCGTCCTCAACCCGGTCTGCCACTTGAACTAAATTTGAGAATGTACATGTAGTGTGTCCAACCAAATGAGTATAAAAGGCATGTCCTAGTGTTGAGATGAACGTGGTGTTCATCTTTTGTTCAGTCATTGCAGGCCTCACTTGTGAAGCAAACTCCCGCCATCTCTGGGCATATTCTTTTACTGTTTCCCTCTGTTTTCTCACCATCTTAGCCATGTCGTTTCGATTTAGTCCCACATCCGTATTGAACCGATAGTTGTGCCAGAACATCTCAGCTAGGTCCTGCCAATTCTTGATGAGTATATGGTCCAATCCGGAGAACCACTTGAGGGTCGACCCTGTTAAACTCCTCTGGAATAATTGTACCAACAGCCTGTCGTCCTCGCCATATTGGCACATAGACCCACAATACAACTTTAGATGTGACAGCGGACACCCTACCCGATTGTATTTTTCAAATTCTGGACATTTGAATTTGGTCGGTAATTGAGCATTGGGGTAGAAACAGAGGTCCTTGAACCAAGTTCCCCTCATAGTGTTGATGCCTTTCATCCTCCTCATTTCTTCCTGTAGAGACTCGATTTGCTGAGCCAATTTTTCATCTGTGGCACTCTTGGCCTATGTGACCCTATACTCGCATTTGTCATCAGGAATGACCACAGGGGGTGGTCAATTCTGTGGAATATAGAGCGGGAGCCCTTGGTATTCAGGCACTACAAGAGGCATGGTGGTCTGTGGTCCCTGTGGAGGTTGTTCGGGTAGATCCTGATTTGATCCGGACGCATGTTGCTGTATTGTTTGGGCTTGCATGATGCTGGCGTTGGCTAACACAGTACTTACCATTTTTTCTTGCCTCTCAATTATTTTCAATAGTGCTGCTATTTGTGGATCTATACCTGACATTTCAACTACTGGGGGTTGTGCTAGTTCGGAAGAACTCATGATGACGGTGGAAGATCTGAGAAAATACGGAGGTTCCTCTGGTTGCTTATATTTCTTTTGTTTGGCCACCTTTGGGTACAGAAGACCAATCATTACCATCTTATTTACAAAAAGAAAAATACATGACGTTTTATTAAGTCAGGTAAAGTTATTTATTTTAAAGTAAACGAGTTTTAAAGAAAAGAGTTATTCGGCTCAGTGCCGACATTAACGCGAAGTTGGCATCAACACGGGACTGGCAAAACATTTAAAAAAAAGAATTACATCAGCCGGAGCTGGCATCGACACGGAGCCGGTGAAAATTAAAATGATTACATCAGCACAGAGCTGGCATCAACACCGAGTCGATAAAATTTTTTGAAAAAGAATTACATTAGCCGGAGCTGGCATCGACACGGAGTCGGTAAAATTTAAAGACAATTTCATCAGCACGGAGCTGGCATCGACACGGAGTCGATAAAACTTTAAAAATGATTTCATCAGCACGGAGCTGACATCGATACGGAGTCGGTAAAATTAAAAATGATTACATCAGTATGGAACTGGCATCGACACGGAGCAGGTAAAAAAGATTTTGAAAAAGAATTACATCAGCCGGAGCTGGCATCGACACAGAGTCGGTAAAATTAAAAAGATTTCATCAGCACGGAACTGGAATTGATACAGAGTCAGTAAAATTTAAAAACGATTTCATCAGCACGGAGCTGGCATCGACACGGAGTCGGTAAAATTTAAAAATGATTTCATCAGCACGGAGCTGGCATCGACCCGAAGTTGGTAAAATTTAAAAATGATTTCATCAGCACGGAGCTGGCATCGACCCGAAATTGGTAAAATTTAAAAATGATTTCATCAGCACGGAGCTAGCATCGACACGGAGTCGGTAAAATTAAAAATGATTACATTAGCACGGAGATGGCATCGACACGAAACTGGTAAAAAGATTTTGAAAAAGAATTACATCAGTCGGAGCTAGCATCGACAAGGAATCGGTAAAATTAAAAAGATTTCATCAGCACGGAACTGGCATCGACACGGAGTTGATAAAATTTAAAAACGATTTCATCAGCACTAGGGATTTTAGCCCAGTACATACTTACCTCCAAAAGTGAGGGTCAAAATATTCCTGAGTCTTTCATAGACATAACTTCCCAGCTCTCCAGAAAAGTCAACCCTGTACCTCTTATTCTAATTGAAACCTTCAAAGGTTTGGATGCTATAAAAAATGGTGAGGGAAGGGATTTCAAAGGAAGTCCTCACCTACTTTATATGTGGCTTGCAATCGTCTTAAAATTGTGGACATTCCTTCAACCCTCGAGTATAGGCCAGAGCACTTTTCTAAGAGAAATATGTTAGTGTGTTACAACTCAATTAAGGCTTGAAGCAAATGGTTGGATTCTCGCCTTGCCCGTCATATTGGTTTGAGATGCCCTTGGTGGATGACGGACTACCCTGTTTTAGGTACCAAAGGATCCTATTATGTCCATTTGATTGGACTGGAGGAGACATCTTTTTACCAACCTGCCTTGATCCCAGAACAATACGGAGTACCTATAGAGTTTTCGTTACCTCAACACAAAGAATTCTTTCTTCCCGAACCATTGAGTGAAAAGTTAATGCATCTCATTGAGAAGGCTTGGAACAAGCGCACCTTAGGATATCCATATGGACTAGTAGAGTTCAAAGAGCTAGTCGTTAGAACCAAGAGAAGCAAGCCTAATTGTCCTAGCAATCTTGATGACGATCAAAACAAATCCAAGCGTCCATGTAAAAAAGTCTAAGTCAGAGTTATTGAAAGTTGTTCTTCAATGGAAATCATATTTGTCAAATAATTTTCAATAGTTCAATAAAATTTCTTTTAATTTCTTTGTGGATAATCATTGTATAAATGAATGTTTAATGGGTTGGTGTACAAAATTCAAAATGTAATCTTCTTTTTCAAAATATTTTACCGACTCCGTGTCGATGCCAGCTCCGTGCTGATGAAATCATTTTTAATTTTACCGACTGCGTGTCGATGCCAGCTCCATGCTGATGAAATCATTTTTCCGATAGTCTCTAGTGGCTCGCCAGGCTTCTAGTTTTATATTTATGGGATGACTGCGGGAGTGGTATGAACTCAATAAGGGTACTAAATCCAATTTCCTGTTGCGGACTAAGGCCTTGACTTTTTCTTTTGAAATGTTTAGGCCTGTGGCGAGGTCACTAGAATATCCTGTCTTCAATGAAGGCCTGACTAGAGGACCTGAAGTAGATATCCCCATGATGCCACAATAGTCTTCATGAGTAGAACACAAGTGCATATGCCCAATGTGGAAGATGTGAAGATAAGGGTTCCAACGCTTAGCCATAGCGCCCAAAATGTTCCAATTTATCTCAAACTCGTAAAAGTACAGGGTGCATCTCAACATGAATTTTTCAAAGTTGAATTTCACTACGGTGTGCATCCCCGTGATGGTTGTTCTGACCAATTGGTCGATTGGGTTATTACCTGCAGCTAGCATCCTGAGTTGACACAAAAGAATAGTTCAGTACATTTCCAAAGTCCATGTAAAATTACTTTTCTTTTTGAAAAAATTTGTTCTTATGGAAAACTCTTTCTTGAAAACACTTTTTTTTTAAACATTTTTTCCTAGAGAACACTTCTTTTGGAAAACGTACTTTCTGGAAAATATTTTCATTTTGTAAACTACTTTTCTTCTTTGAAAATTTGATTTCCATTTTGATTTAAATGGCCCGGCCTATCATGATCGTTGGATCGAGATGGACTGGGTCATTATTGAATTTTTGCAAGAAATAGATTATTTATTGGATTGGTGCACCCATTTTAATTTCTAAAAATCAAAATTTTGATCATTGAGGACAATCATACACTCTGATCTCATCATTCATATCATTCACATACATCAATCATCAGGTTCCATTCAATGAACAACCCGGGAACACCCACGATAAGTTCGAGTCGTGACTTATAGAGAAGGTTTTTAGACTCTAAGCTTACTACGTGCAATGCATTTTTATCTAGCCACCCTTGCTCAAGCATACCTATATACCTCTCAAACACTCAATTAGACGGTACGTGGTGACTTGGTTTGATATACCGTATAGGTGATAATCTAAAACTTCAATTCACTTCTCTGAAGCTAAAAACAACCAGTTTGATCCCTAATTAAGAGGTGGCGCACAATGCTGAGCAAGGGCCCACTTAAATATCTCTCGTCTAGAATAGACGTAGTCTATCCCCCTCGTACAGTAGGGTACATCAGGGCAGGATCTCGCTTAGGCACTGGTTTTGACCAAGAAGTGCAATTGATGTACTTGGATTATCTTTTATATACCTACGAGTACGAGTCAAGAGTTGTAGCTTTCATAAATGATTTTCGCATCCTGCGAGGGGACCGACCACGTACTAGTATTACGTTGACAATTGGGACATTTGACCGTGCGGTTTACAATAGGACAAAGGCTCAGGTCGTTCCAACATGAGTGTATCAATATACCTTTCAGAATCACCCGATCAAACGGAATTGATGCCCCAGTTTTATATACCTTACGGTACGTGATTAGAGTTGTGATTTTCATGAATGATATCGCATCTCCGAGGAGATCGAGCCACGCACTAGTGCCACGCACTAGTGCCACGTTGGCTATTAGGGACATGCAAGCGTGCAATGTAGTAAAGTAAACGTGCTAGTGGTGTGTGCAAATATGATAGGGTGTGCCCGGGGCATTTTCCAGATGAGTGGGCTCGTTGGCCAGATCAAACCATTTCTACATGGACGCCACAAAGCTCAAAGACTACAAAATCTATTACATCCACATGTAGGCACATTAAAATATACTTATAGAGACCATGGCCTTTTAGATAATCAGTCCACAATGATAGCACATTCATGGTTACACATCAACCAATCGATTTTTTTTTCGTCATTTTTTTTTCAATTTTTTTTAACGAATGCACTAATAACAAAAGGATTTTTCTTTTTATTTTTTATTTTTTTATGGTCCTATCGATGATCGCTTTGAATTTTCATTTTGATCAATAAAAAAGTGGCGAGCGGTATGCCCTGAGTTTTAAAAAAAAATGATCCGTTTGATCTTTTGAAGATTTAAAACTTGAAAAAAAAAAATTCCAAGAGGAAAGTTTCCAAGAATGACGTAAGGAACGAGCTGAGAAAAAAAAATTTTAATTAATTTTAAATTTTTTTTTAAATTTTTTTTGTAATTTTTTTGTGTGCTCATTTTGGGGCACATTGCCTCTGGTTTTTGGCTTGGGCCAAAATTTTTTTTTATACTTTTTTTTTTCTACTCATTTTGTATCTCGACAAGACGTCAAACATAAATACTAGCGTAAACGAGCTCAAAAATCGATTCTGACTTGACAAAATCTTGTTGACTTTGTCATATTTGGAAGAAAGTTTTGTTCTACCTCAAATCGATATGCACCAATAGTTAATCGGAGATCGGAAGAGAAAGTTACAATCAGTTTAAGTTCGACTGTTCATTCGACAAAAAAAAAGGAAAACGATTTTTTATTTTATTTTATTTTTTATTTATTATTTTTTTATACTCATTTTGAGGCACATTGCCTCTAGTTTTTGACTTGGACAAAAAAAAAGAAATTTTTTTTTATTTTTTTGATGATATGCATGTTTAAAAGGACACATAATCGGATAAATAAAGTAAAAAACCTATTTTTTTTATTTTTTTTTTCACTCAAGGGAGTAAATAAATAAAAATAAAATTACCTAAAAAATAAATACAACAAATAATGTTAGCTTGCAAATAAGAATATTTTAAAATTTATTTTTTTCAAAATGACCGAGTTGACACGAGGGTAGAGCCTTTAGTCCCCAGTGGAGTCGCCAGCTATAGATACGTGATTTTGTCATTACGATGACCACATCTACTAAGGTAGGAGTCGTCACCATTCATATTGTAAGTGGGTGTGAGTGGTCACCCGATGTGCATGTTTTGAAAAAGTGACATTTTGACATTTAGTGACTCTCAATGGATAAAATACGGATCAAATCTTGAGATTCGGGATAAGCGGCTCGGTTGGAGAAAAGGGAAGGTGTTAGGCACGCTTTTCTCCCCGCCAAGTCATGGTAACCTCAACTCAACTCGATCATTTTAATCGAAAATATAAGTCAAAAGTGAAGTGCCACGTGTTGTGTATTTGTACCCTAAATAGGGGTTTACTTTCGGCTCGACCATAGGATCATCCCATTGATAGAGATGATCCTTATGGATCCTTAGCCTTAAGGTCCATTCATCCTAAGTCATCTAAAATAAAATGAAGAGGAGAGGGGATAATAGAAGAGGGAGGAGGAGAGGGTAGAGAAAGATATGGGGGATTGCCTTGAAACCACCTTGAAGCTTCAAAGTTTTCTTTTCTTTTCTTTCCTTCATTCTCCTTCTTTGAGTCTTTTTGAGTCCTTAGTAGAATATGAGATTATGAGAATGGGAAGAGGTGATTAGAGAGAGTAGGGATTTTCTTTTTTTTTTTAGTGAGACTTGGTGTGGAGTTAATGAGAGATGATTGGTAGACTTGATGAGAATTGGTGATAGTTGTTAGTAGTGAGAGTTGGGGGAGAATTTTTGTAGTGAAAGTTGGAGGATTTTTTGGGAAAAGGATGAGGGTATTTATAGATGTTGAGAAATTATTTTAAGGATATAATGGGGTAAAATGAAGAGAAGTGATAGAATGGTATGGGGTTTAAGAGAAAGGTGGGGGTAAATTAGAGATGATTGAAGGGCATTTGTGTAAGAAGGGTAATGGATTGTTTTACAACCCAAATGGGTTGAAAGGGCATTTGTGTAAGAAGGGTAAATGGGTTGTTTTACAACCCAAATGGGTTGGATCTTTCAACCCATTTGGGTTGAGTATTAGATGGAATAAAATAAATGAGAATGGTTGAGAGGATGAGATTGTGTAAGAGAATAATTAATTGGTGAAGTGAGTTGAGGGGATGCAATTTTAATTAAAAGAAGGGTTATGTAAGAAGGTGATTGATGATATTTTGGGAGGGTGTGGGAGATGAGGTCATGTGTCAAAATGGGTGGAGATGAAGAGTTGAGATGGGTTGATGGGAGAGGTTGAGTGTTTGACTTGAGAGGATGGATGTAGGTTTAGGTTATAGATGTGGGTTTTGTAGGAAATGATGAGAGTAGATAAAGAGGAGGTATAGGTTAGGGGTGTGGGTAGATTAGATTTTTTTAGAGAAAAGGTGATGGGTTGATATGGGTATATTAGGGGAGGTATAGGTTAGGGGTGTGGGTAGATGTGTTTGATTTGAAAGAAAAGGTGATGGGTTGATGTGTGGGTAGATGAGGTTTAAAGAAAATTAATGGGGTAGGTAGTTGGATAAGGGAGGTGAGATGGGGTGATGACATATGTCACATTTTGATGATAAAAATAGTGATTAGTTGATGTGGTTTGTGGTTTGTGGTTTATGGGTTAGGGTTGTGGGTTGGATGTGAATTGGATATGGATAAATGTTTGTGGGCTTTTTAGTGTATTGGGCTTGGATTAATTGGATTCGGGAACGGAGCGGTGAAGGTAGAAGAAGTGATAGATGTCCCAAGTCTCACATTTTTAGTTTTATCCATTTTTTTAGATTTTGAAATTATTGAATTAATCAAAATGCCACGTATTGGCAAATTGGGCTTTTTAGGCCCGTTGGTGAACTTTATCGAAAATTTGGCGTTTTTGATTTTGGAAGCGGAACGGTGAATATTGGGAACGCGGAGGGTTGGCCGAGTCCTCTTAGCGGACCTCCCAAACCATTAAGAGGTCTTAGGGGCCTTGGTTAGATCAAAATGTTACTTTTCAATGACTTGGGCCCTTGAGGCCCGTTGGCCCATTTATTTGAAAAATCTGTATTTTTGGGCCCTTTCGAGTAGTGGCCTGTTCAAATTGAGGTGTCTACAAGTCCTTTTGAATTTATCACTAGCCAGCAACCTTTAACTCCTCATACTATTATTTCAGGCAATCAGGGACCGTGTCAAAGGGCGAACAAGTTTGTAAAACTTTAGCAAGACAAAAATGAAATTGTCAGATCTTAACTTGAAAAAGGGTCAAAGAAGATGAAGAAATGGGCTTATGGACATCGTCGACCAGATCGTTTCAAAGTTAGTGACTTAGTTCTACTCAAGACAGATCAATTGAGAAGGTTCAACCGAGTACAACGAGCACACAGAGGACTACTACAGCATTATGAAGGTCCAATGCTCATCCTCTCTTGAGTCGGCAAGGTCTTTTATAAGCTGAAGTTACTGCACTGGTTACGCAACATCCACCATGTCTTCTATGCCAGCTGTCTCAAGCCGTTCCATGCAGATTTAGCGCACAACATTCCAACACGTACACCATCTCATTCAGTAATCTCGCCAAAACATGTTGTCAACAAATTTCTCGCAGAGTGTCAAGTTAGCAACAGTTCAAACAAGTAGCAGCACACAGAGTGTTTCGTCTCTTGGAAGAACATGCTAGAATGTGAAGCTACCTAGGAAAGTGCAGAAAACCTATAACCTTTCAAGCAAAAGATTGAAGAGTTTGTCAGGGACAATGTGATGAAGACGTCTGCAAAATAAGTAAGGGAGACTGTAACGGCCATTTACTCTGACACCTAGAGTTTAGGTGTAGCTTGCCCCAGAGTCACCCGAAAGCACCCATGTAATATTATGTAAGGCTCACTATGAAGCTATGTCAGCTCCGTGCCAAGGTGTATCTGTTAGCTTAATGACATTTCTGTAATAAAGGGAGTATGATCGGTTTTCAATTTTGATGTTTCCTTCTGGAAACCTAGGAAAAGAACATTAGCATCCTTGTAGAAAGGGTGTCTAGTGCTTCCCAATCCCCAGCCTACACCCATGTTGACTAAAGCCCTCGAGCCAAGCTACGTGGAGTCATGCGTGTCATAAGATCATCTATTGCTTGTAACACACCTATTGCTTTTGTTACGTGTTACACCGTGTAATCTCAATATTATATTAAGAAAGTTGCCTCTAGGCTTTGTCTCGTATTGCCTCGTCTACTTGTTTGCTAATTACGTTTGTGATGTATGATCATTTTTACAAGCTTGCTTGTGGATTAGGACCCCTTGCACTGCACGACCTCGCTTCGAAAGAACACGGTCGTGACACTGGGACTAGAGAAACCTAGAAATAATAATAATAATTAAGTTACTTATGTATACATAATTGATGAAAATGAAAATTCAAGTTTCATTATAGAAGACTTTAATAGAAATTTTATGCTTAAATAAAATATTTGGCATGACTATCACAAAAAAGATGAAAGATTGGGACAAGAGCTTGGATATTATTTTTACTCTAAATTAACTAGTAAATTTGAAATTATTGTTCTAAAAATTCAAAATAAAAAAAGAAACTATATTTCTTTAAGGATTTGTTTGATTGTAAGGTAATTCAATTTCCATGGAAATTTGAAATCCATGGATGATGGGTAAGGCAAAAAATAAAAAGTAAAAATTAGTGTATGATTGCATCTAGAAAATGAAGTGAAAAAATAAAAAAAAAAATGGGAGGAGGAAAAATCAGGAGGAAAGAAATGTGTAAATAGCTTGCATTATATTTTTGGGGAGAGAGACGCATTTAGCAATTAACGCTTTTATAAGTATAGATCTTTAGGGTTGTAAAATCGAGGAAAGAAAATAATGATTGTTTTTATTCGATTCATGGACATGGACACATCGTCGAATCATGTAAATCGTTGCTCTTCATTTGCGAGTTGTATTTTTGGTTTTCTTTACAACTTCGTTGTTGTTTCAGAAATTGTTATCTCATACGAAAGCTTAGTACAAATCAATTGTGTTTTTTTGAGATCATACTTTCTTTTTGTTTGGAGTTTAATACGATGACAGTGAAGAGTTCAAACACGAAGTTTAAGGTCAGAGATTCGATGGGAATGTTAGTTTCAATCTGTGGCAAAGAAGGGTGACTGACATTCTGTTTAAACAAGGCCTGATTAGGCCATTGAAAGAGTGGTCTGATGAACCAGAGAATATGATAGATCCAAATTGAAAAGATTTGGAGGCGAGAACGGTTCGTATTATTCAATTTTGTCTTGCAAATAACATTTTGTTTAACGTTATGAAAGATGACCAACACTAGAATTGTGTGAAATTTTGGAAAATCTCTACATGGGTTAGAGGTTGACCAACAAGTTATTTTTGAAAAGGCAATTGTATGACTCCATCAAACATTTTAATTTTTACCATACTAACGTCTTGATATCACAAATAAATCCATCAACAAGGAAACAACACATATCTTTCTCTCTTGGATCGTATCAAAATATATGGACAAAACAACCTAAACTAATATCCATTCATCATGAAAAAAAGTGTACATGCCTTTGGAGACTATGAGAACATCTTCATGGTCATCATCATTTTCTACTGCAATAGTCGCGTTATCAGAACTATCCTCATTTTCTTTATGTTTCTTTTCTCACAAGTCTAACAATCCCTTTCGATATGATCATATTCTTTGTAGTAGTAGCAACATTGTATGTTGCTCTTCCCCTTTGTTTTCTATTTACTAATAATATTTTCAAATCCCTTATCTGAAGTCCTTCCTCGACGATTCCCTCCATGAATAATCAATCTTTGATCATTAATTTCAAGATTGAGTCTCCTTCTAATATTATTTGATATGAGCATTGTTTTGACATCCTCAAACTTCATCGTATCTTTTCCATGTAAAAATGTGGTCACCAAATTGTCGTAAAAGTCTGAAAGTAAGGTAAGAAGTATAAGGACATTATCTTCTTCCTCCAAACTTAATTCATATTTTGGGTAGTATAGCTTTTGTCTCAAAAATGCAAAATGATATAATATCATTGGGCAAGTTGGACTCCATGGGTTGTAAGTATTTGGTTGGAGGTGTAGTTTTGAAAATCACACATAATTACATATTTTTAATTATGAGAAAGGTGGTGAATTGTATCGTCTGATAGGTAATACAATGATGCATGGTATTCCCAAGGCCTCGATAGGTGGTTGAAAATGAGAGGACAAATTTGTATTTTTAAGTTGCAAATGATTGTGAAGAGGTTGTTATGGTTCAAGAGGACAAATTGAGGTCCTCTTTAAAGTTGGTTGTGCAGTTGGCTCGCGGAAGCTACACATGTGCCTTGTCATGTGATCGAGTTGAGGTGGATCAAGATGATTCGATAGTGTATCTAGCTGGTGATTTTAAAAGGCCAATGATTGTTTGCGATGTTAGAAGACATGTGAATGAGTCAGGTCAATTCAGGTCAATTCAGGTTTGAAGTGGAGTTGTATCTAAGGTATATGTGATGCAAAATTCATTGTGTGAAACATGTGTGATTTCTCTCCAAGGTGGTTCTAGTATTTAGGCAAAGGTGGAGCGATAAACATCTGTAATAGGTTATTGTCCCAAGTCTTTGATATGGTAGAATTCAAGCCAAGGTGGAGATTGTTGTTTAAGTGGCTCATATTCTATTTTTAAGAAGATAAACTCATTTAACAACTCCCGATTTTATAAATAGAGATCTCTAGGGCTATAAAACCGAGAAAAGAAAATAGTGATTGTTCTTGTTCGATCCATGGACTTAGGCACGCTGTTAAACCACATAAATCATGATTCTCTGTATGTGATTCATTTTTTTATATCTTTATTGTTTTATTGTTGTTTCAAAATAAAGAAGTAGGGAGAGAGAGGGAGGTGGTAGAGTAGTGAAAAATGGTGACAATGGAGAAGCAAGGGGCAAAGGTAAGATGAAGAAGGAGGTGAAGCATAGGACAAATGCAAGGGGTAGAGTTGGAAAAGAAGAGAGGTAGAGAGAGAATGGCATCAATGGCTAATGACAACCTCCTCGATAATAGTGATTGAGGATGACAACAACAGAGTAAAAGTATCACGATAAAAGAGAGAGAGAGAGAGAGAAAGTTGTGGCACAGTAACGAATGGGCGATGACAACAACGGGGTGGAGGCAAAGGATGGAGAAGAAGGCAAGAGGAATAAGGAGGTGGAGCATAAGTGGGGGCAGGGGTGTAAAAAGAAGAAAAAGATGAAGAAGAGAGATATAATTAGTAGGTGAATGTGCAAAGGCACATGTATTACAAAAGTTAGGTTTTATGTATGCACGTGGTGTTGAATAGTTTCATATCTCGCCTATACAAACACACTATCTCACCTATACAAACAATGATGTGTTTGAAGATTAAATTATATTTTCAACAAAATATATGTATTTTAATTTAAACTCATTAATTAGTAGGGAACCATAATTTAAATTAAACAATTAATATATATATATATATATATATATATATAGGGGCGTTCAATGGCAAACATTTTGGCAAAACATTTTTCAAAACATGAGTTAGAGGTTTTGGAATGGGCTGATTTTTGGTGAGGATGATCTCTACGGTGAGGAGATCATCATCACCAAAAATTAGTCCATTCCAAAACTTCTAACCCCATCAAAAATAGTTTACAAAAAATGGACGGTCCACGATTTTTCAGCTTGTAAACATGGGTCAGAAGTTTTGGAATGGGCTGATTTTTGGTGAGGATGATCTCTACGGTGAGGAGATCATGCTCACCAAAAATCAGCCCATTCCAAAACTTCTAACTCATGTTTTGAGCTGATTTTTGGTGAGGATGATCTCCTCACCGTAGAGATCATCCTCACCAAAAACCAGCCCATTCCAAAACTTCTAACTCATGTTTTGAAAAATGTTTTGCCATTGAACGCTACCCATATATATATATATATATGAAAATGCTGAATTGACTTCATTCATACTACACTGGCGTGGTAGTGTGCAAACAACCATAGATTTCTTTCCTTGTATCTCGAGGAAGAAATCTATGGTTATCCAATGCAGCGCAATGTTGAACGAAGTCAGTGTAGCATGACTCATAAATATAATCAATAAATTATTCAAGTCGTCAATATCAAATGATATCATGAAATGATCTACTATACATCTAATTCATATTGATCATAAGCATATTTGATTGCTTCAACTACGGTATGTCTCTTTCTTTTAATTTTTCTATGTGTTTGACGTTCTAAACCTAAATGGATCTCCATCATCAGTTCCATTGGTTTCATCTTTCTTGATATAATCCACTAGTTTGTATTGAAAAAAATTATCATCTTTGAAGACTTCTTTTTAAATAAAGTTATACAACATTGTACAAGCAATGAGGATGTCCTCTGTGTAAAAATTGCTATGAATGTATGCTTCTCAAAATGAACCATCTTTCCTTCAAGACTCTCAAACATTGTTTGATCATGTTGTATAATAAGGAATTCAGATGATTAAATACTTCTTTCTTTTAGTTTGCTCATGATCCTTTCTGAAAATCCTAAAAATGGTGTTGAACATATTTGTATGATGGTAATAACTCATTCATCAATGGTACCCAATGCCAACCACTTAATATTTTTCTATTAATGAAAATATTAAATTAATAACTAGTTTAGAGATAGATCTAATACAATAACTACGAAATTATACCTCTTTGATTCGATTATACAATATTTGTACTTGTATATATTCAAAAACTAATAAAGGTTGGACATCAACCTTGGCCAAAGATCGACTTTTTTTAGTTCATTAAAAAAGCCCTTGATGATATGAATCTTTTCTTGGACTACTTCGAGATTTTATTTAGCTTCCGTGGAGCCCATTTCTATCACGTCGCAGAAAAGGCAACAAGTGCTTCCCACCATTCAATAAAATCCGAATTGAGTATTGTTATTGCTTGCACAAAAACCCAAGAAATATAAAGTTCCAAGCGTTAAAACATTGACCCAGGAAAACCTCAACCAAGGTCGTCTTTTGAGAGAAGAAACCTTAGACATAATATGACAAAGAATTTAAGGCGGTTGTTATCGAGTCCAAAACTAAATCTTCATATTAAATACGATATCCACAAACACTTATCAAAGCAGCGTTGACGACGACGTTCTCTAACTTACCAACCGCTAAATAGTAAAATAAGAACAACTTAATAATTAATGCGTTGAGACACTTTGAATCAAATTCGAGTACTAACATTTAATGAGATGTGGGAGTGATAACCAAGAGTGCACTCAGCTATTATAGCCAATTGATAGCTTTCTCAATGGTACACCTGGACCAACCATGTGGTGACACCTATTCCAAACTTGGAGCTATAAAACCCCCACTCAAAGTGGGAGAGAAGGTTTATAAAAATTTTCAATAACACAGACATAAATTTGAATTCGCTCTGCAACTTACTATTTATCATCTTTTTCATCATCATTTAAACATATGCTTGTTTCTCTTTCATCATGATTTCTGATTTAATCTTCGGAGGACTTTTGATAGGTACCACACCGGGGGGTCGTCATTCTTTCTTCAACCTTCTTAAAGGAGGAGATCCACCACATCAACAACAACTGAGGAACAAAGTCAGATGATCAAGCATCAGAGAAGTAGAGTTGACAAATCACAATTTGACCAAACAGATCAAGGACTTCACACATCTCGAGGAGTCCTCCACAACTTCTATTTACATAAAATCAAGGTTTGAAGGTCGGGAAGAAATAAGGTTTTGACAATATCTTCTCTGAAATGATAGTGTAGAAGAAAAATGGGAAATGAAATGATTTATTTATATTCATATATACTTGGTTTTCTTTATATTCATTTATACTTCTATATTTTTAGATATTAGATATCTTCAGCACGCTTCTTAAACCTTCAATTTGGATCATCTGATCTTCGAATCCAGCAATTCTATATCTCAGATTGAATAAATTTTCGGTACGGCCTATTAGTATGGTTAGAATAGATTATCCAAAAGACCTCCCTCAGGGTGCATTAAGTAATTTTCCATGACCCTAATAAATACACGACGTGTCGTAATCAAATCGCGTGTTCAAAAGTTTAAACTTCAAAAACATCACGACCTTATCTGTAAATTCAACTAATTTATCTTTTTTTTTTACACTTCTGAAGTTTGAACAGTACTCAGTCCCGCTCACGCTCCACTTATTTTAAAGACAGTTTTTCTCTCCATTTCTCATTGCTCTCTCTCTCTCTGCTCTTCCGTGTCCGTACAAACCCTACTCTGTTCTTCGGGCCGCCATTGTAGGTCTTGGAGTTCCAAAGGCAGAGTAAGGTGAGATATCACAGATTTTTTTTCTTCCAAATTTCCTGTATTTTCTGAATTTGGCTACGATTCGACACCTTAAATTTAGATCAATTAGGGTTGATGGATGGATTTGGTTTTAACTTTGATAGTCTAGCAGGTTTAGATAACAGATCTGCGATCGATGCGCTTTTACACTCCACATTCCGTCGTTTTGAAGTTTTTATCTCAGTTTTTGAATGTTTATCCGTTTTCGTTTCTGTGTCTTTTTTTTTCTTCATGGTTTTTTGTTGTGCTTTGTGTGATTTTTTTGATCCAGGTGGTTTAGTGGAGAAATTAGGTTTAGATGCTTTGGGGAGGAAGAGTTTGAATTTGTTTGATGGAATTCTGCAGCTTTAATGTATAATGGATCTGATTTTGAAGAGGTTAGGGTTTGGGATGTGGTTTGTTGTTTTTTCATCTTCAAATTATAACAATGTATGTGTTTAAGATTTTGAAATTTAAACTTTTTTTGATTGATCTATGTGCTTGATGAAGTAAAATGCAATTTTTTGTTAAACAGATTTGGGATCTATCGATGTAAATTTCATTTTTTGTATCTTACTTCATTTTTATGGGAGTTTCTGCCAATGTCTTAAACATATTGAGTTCAACTTTACAGTTTTCCTTGTAAAAATGCTGTTTGGTTGGGTCCTTGCTTGTCAATTGTTATTCTCGTAACCATCAATTATTTACTAAGTAATAATAGTAGCTTGTCAATCGTTATTCCCATAACCATCAATTATTTACTAAGTAATAATAGTATAAGTTGAATTCTTGAATTTGATTTGAAAAATGCAAGGCTACCTTCTTAGTAATGTTGACTTAAATAAAGTTTCTCTAGTAAAAAAAATCACCTTTAAAAAATTATAATTGTAATATTCTTCATTAAATTGTGAATATGTTTGGGTTAATTGGGTTGATCTCAAAGTGAACATTGAGAATGCTTTCCTTTGTGATACTCTTGAATACTTTTTCTATTCAAATAAATAAATATTATCATTCCTAAAAATACATAAATTGAAATTGCAAATAAGAAGGCTTATGCTTTGGTTGATCCTTAATATACAATTCAAAAAGAATAGTAGGAAAAATATACAAAAACTTCTAATTGATAAAGAACAATGTTAAAGTTACAAGACCAAAATTGCTTTGCCGAGACTCAACATCTTGATTTGGGAGTCATCTATCTCAGCCATTTCACTATAAAACTTATATGTATGTTGACTGAGACTAAGATAGTACAGATTGGATGTCTTGTGACCCATGTTCAAATCTTGTTGAACCCACTTTCACATTATCTACTAACCACCTTGTTTGCATAGCAAAAAAATAAAAAATCATTTACTGTATTGCATTTGTGAAATTACTTGTTGCCTACTCAGTATGTTCCTTACAGATATTGAATTGGTCATGAATGTGCAGGTTTGAATTTGATGATCGATTTTCCAGTTTAAACCCTTGTTTTGATCTTCTACAAGGCTTTTGCAAATATGAAGAAAGCAAATACATCTGCTGCTAGTTTAGTAAAACCTCCTGCCCGGATCACACGAGCTCGAGCTGCAGCTTATTGCTTATCTAGTGGAATGCTGCCCCCTAGACCATCAACGAAACAAGATCAAAAGCGGGTTCTGCGTGAGAATTCGAAAATATCTGCTTTAGATGAAAACAACCCATCTGCTCCGGTCAATGCATGTCTGCAGCGTAAAAGGAGGCCCGTGCTTAATGATGTCACTAATATCTTCTGTGAAAATTCTTATGGGAGTTGCATCAATGCAACTAAAATTCAGGTCATGTCTCTAATAAGAAATAAGAGATGGATGATAATTGTGTAACTTAGTGTTTCTTGCATCATAGAAAGCTTTCTATTTTACTTTGCTCAAGAATCTCATTGGCATCTATTATTGTTCTTGGTCTTCAGACTAAGAAGAGCAAGCAGGCTAAAACTGGTCCGGTGAAGAAGGCTTCCATGGTGGCTCCTGTTGTTTCTGTAGAAATTCCAAAGATTCAGGAGATTGCTGGAACTGAAGACACTGAAAAAACAGAGGTTTCAGAATCATGGGGGCTTGCATTATCAGTAAAGGTAGAACACAATGTATCATTCCAACCAAAAATGGGGAGTGACAAAAGCAAATGTGGTGGAGTTGATCCTCAACTTGAGGAACAGATTTCCAGAAAGCCTTCAGAGCACCTGAACCCTTCAGAAAAAGGTTTGTTTCTCTTTCAATATTACTCTCTGAGAATGAGACAACTTCTTTAATTTGAGGTAGGATTACTTGCCTCAACCCCAAGGCATGTCAAGTTATTTAACTTGTGAGGAAACAGATGTTTTTTCATATACAGAAGTTGGTATGCTTTGAACATGTCTCCGTGTTAGGAATGTGGCACATAATGGCATGCTTATAAGGATAGACATTTTGTTTAATTTCTCTTGTTTTCAGGCATTAATCCTACAAACATGTGATTTACACACATTAGAGTCTGGGGCCCACCTTTAATAGGTTAATCAAGCAGATCTTTTAAAAAAAAAGACTAAGCCTGATAATTAGAACCATTCCTGTTTATATATCATAAAAAAGTGATGTAATTTGAAGCTTAGGTTTATTTCATTAGCCGAGTTTGCGGTAAAAAATATCCAAGGTTGGACCTGTTGAATACAGGTTTTAGGCCTCTTTTGGTGTGCTATGTGTATGGATTAGACTCAGAGCTTAGCTTTCTTCCGATCTGACTAAAGTATCCCTATTGATATGATGCTAAATGTGAGTATATCTGTGTTAAAGTATGTTGTAGACATAAGTGTACGTATATGCATTTCTCTGCTTATGCTGTGTTTGCCTCTTAACATAGTAGATCAGTTTAAACTAAAAGAGTTGAAGTCACTTTTATGTACAAATACATTGAGAAAATATTTGTATTATAACAGGAGCAGGGGATTTTGCTTCTTTCACGAGAAAATTTCCCTTTTTTCTTACCACTTATGACAATTCAATGGTAGACTCTTAACAATAGTTGGAATAAAAAAAAATGCTAATGGTAATACCAAACCTGAGTTTTCAAAGGTATATTGCTTGCTGTGATATATCAGTAGCTGGTGGAAGGAGGTTTGAAGGAATTGGATTAAACTATTTGGTGATATTCTGAAGCAGGAGCAGCATCTTTAGATGAAGATTCCTGCATTAAGGGAAAATTTATTTGAAACAAATATCTCAATTCCGATAGTGTATGTGGTGCTTATTAACCTTTTTTTTTTTTTTTTTTGAAATTATGTTTGATACCCTTTTTGTGTTTGAAACGAGCACATATATTCTTGTCAAAAGTGAAGTATGTTTGGCTACTTCAATGTTATGTATCTGAATATATTAATGGAAAAAGCTCTTATCCAAGTCAACCATATGAAAAGTAAATACTGGCTTCTCAAATGTAAATGAAATTATTCATGGAATTTATGTATGTGGTTGACATTTTAAGAATGAAATCTAACCCTGCAAGAACAGGTTATTTGTTCATCTTGAAGGCATTTCTTTTCTCAACTACTTTATTTTGCTATCAGAAACATAATTAGCTGAGGTTGACATTGTTCTGATTGGATAATTCAGACAAGGATAAGCTTTGGGAGAATTCAGGAAGTGGCCTAGACATTGCAGACATTGATTCTGAACACAAAGATCCTCAAATGTGCTGTCTCTATGCCGCTGATATCTATAGTAATTTACGTGTTGCAGAGGTTTGTTTTAATTTAATCTGTTGACAATACCCTATGATGCTGAGACTGCATGATGCCCTAATTCTAATTCTACATGATTCGAATGAATCTGCTACCCAGTTTGATATTATTAAGGTCAAAATATTTTGGTTTGACTTGTTTTTTCAATCAGAAAATAGGGGTATATTTGATGTAACACTTGGTATTCACTAATATCCTTTCTTTCCTCAGCTCATACGGAGACCTTGTTCTGATTTTATGGAAACACTACAGCGAGATATCACTCAAAGCATGCGGGGGATTCTGGTTGATTGGCTTGTGGAGGTTAGATTAGCATTTGTGGCAATGTGTGTGTGTGTTATATAAATATTACGTTTCAGAATGCTTTTATGGATAGGACTCTGAAGGTGTGAAAGTACCATCAGTCCAAATTGGAGTGCTTCCTTTAATTTGAACTGCTTGGAAGAAGATCCTGCCATATTTCTGTACTTCTAAGACATTTCACGGTCTAGTTCTGTATTAGATTTTTCAAGTACTTACATGCAGTTCTTTCATTTTTTGAAGTCAAGTACTGGTTTTGACCCTTCCATGTTGCTGCATATCTGACCTTAATCAGATGTTTTGCTTCTACATATTCTATTCTTTTCCCCTTCCCTCCTTTTGTTTAATTTTTTTTTCTTTTATGGTTGTTGAGTCACATACTATGTTACTATATTTTTCTGTAAGCAATGGACTGTAACAATATTACTTCTTCGCTTATCCACTAAGCCAAATGAAAGTGTTTTGTGGCTTTACCATGTAAAAGCATATGATATTTGTGGCTTGGTAATTTTGATTAAAAGGGTTCAGTTCTAATTAAGGCCTTAGGCTCCTATATTGAATGGAATGGAACTTTTCTAGTCTACGCATCCACAATGCCAGAATGTTGCATCATAGCAAAGGCTTCTGCCAGGAGCAAACCTGTCTCTGCCTTTTCAATGATTCAACTCTGAAAAAATGGTTAAAATTCATGTGCTTTTTTATGTGGATATAGAAATATGGTGAAACAAAATTCAGGTTGGGTACAGAATACGATATCTATGTTGTTGGAATGCACACTTAAAAAATAAGGTTTAGTGAGAATACTGAAAGTGCATTTTGCAAATTATGTATTTGTTTCAGGTTTCTGAGGAGTATAAGCTGGCCTCGGATACACTTTACCTCACAGTGTATCTCATTGATCGGTTCCTCTCTCAAAACTACATTGAAAGACAACGACTTCAATTGCTGGGCATCACATGCATGCTAATTGCCTCGTAAGCTTTCTTGTTTTTAGTGGAACTCAACTCCTTAATTTTTCTTTCTTTTTTCGCTTTAAAATTGCAAATCTGAATGGTGCTCTCATTTCTACTACATATGCACACTTGTATATATTTTTCAAATTCTCAATGCTATCTTAAGAATGGTTTAAATTTTTGAAATTTGATCATCTATTATTTGTTTATTTTTAAATTGAAGTCTCATTTAGAAACTGAAGCAGATGATTCACTAGTGGTTCTCAAAATTGTTAGATGAGTACATTGAGGCAATCTCACTTCCGGAACCCATGTCCAATCTTATGTAAACTAGAACAGGTTTATCTAAGTTAGACTTATTGAGAAAGGTTTAACTTTTGAAACTTGATTCTCTATTTTTAATAATGAAGCAGCATCACTAGCAGTTGTCAAAATTGTTAGATGTGAGTACACTGAAGCTGTCTCACTTCCAGA
Organism: Akebia trifoliata; assembly: GCF_017979445.1. NCBI lineage: Eukaryota > Viridiplantae > Streptophyta > Magnoliopsida > Ranunculales > Lardizabalaceae > Akebia > Akebia trifoliata. The sequence goes on along the minus strand of NC_141386.1, from coordinate 9,646,157 downwards.
ATTTGCGTCCAATCTCATGGAAATTAGAAAAAAGTCTATCTAAGTTAGATTTGCTAAGGGAGAAAACTTTCAAAGTGTTAGTATTTATTGGTTGCGGGCTCGATCCCCTGAATTAGAAGTTTCTATGTATTTCTCTCTTCCATTTTTCTATTTTTGAATAGTGAGATGGGCCTATTGAGACCCACTTTTGAGTGGGTTGTAGTCTACTTGGTCCAGCCCAAATCATAACCTCTTATTATCAAGTGGGGACATGAGATCTTGGTCTTTGATCGACCAATAAGGTATTTGGGTAATTGAGAAATCGAAGTCAGAGTGCTCTCGTTAAAATGTTTCTTTAGCATTTTCTTTTGTGCAAAGTTTTAGCTCTATCATGTGGGATATTGCTCTCTTTGTTCTAACATTAGGTAAAGTCACTCTAGAATAAGGTCTATGGTAGCCATGTGCACACACACGTCATGTTGGGCTAGGTCGAGCTTTGTCTGCAAGCACAAAACATGGGCCTACATTTGAGCTTTGATTTGGTGATCCATTCTTTTGGGCAACAAAGTGTTAGACAATTAGTTTAATTCTTTATATGTCTTGTTACTTAAATATCATTTATTTGCAACCCTTGAAATTCTTCTCATGTCATTAATGAGTAGACTTGATTGTGTCATGTGTCACAATTGAGTATGGTGCAATTGGAGACCTCTTGAATGGTAAAATCTCCAATTTAACATCATATATATTAATTAATTTTATTTATTTTATTTAAGTCTCTAGTTTGATGATCTATATTGCATCACTTGGCATGGTCCGATGAGGTGTCTGTTAAGTCCCCAAGTCCATAAAAGGGGATCCTTCCCCTTCCTCATTGAGACATGAAAAGATCAAGAACTTTCTAGTCTTTTTCATATTTTTTCTTTTAAATTTTCTAAGTTATTTATTTATTTTTTCAATTGCTAGTTGAATGGTTAAACATATTGTTTGTTCGTTTGATTGGAGAAAGTGGATTGTTGCTTTTTCTTTGAACCAAGGTTGTTGAATCTTGGGGGTAGAGGTCTAAAAGTTTTGCAACAACATAAAATCATGTGGATGAAGCTAATTTACCTTAGGACATGTGTTTTGATTGTTCTCCCTACTTTGGATTAAGTCCATTCGGGGCAATTATTACATGTCTGTTTGCTATTATAGCAAACAAGAAGTGGCTATCATAGCGAACAAGATTTGCTATTATAGTGAATATCAATATATTTTGTCCTCTTCCTTTTGTCTTCAATGTCTCAAGCGTCTTCCGAATTCTTCATTAACTGATCTAATGCATTTAGACCTTCATCATAACATCATCAAGCTTTCCTGTTTTGGATCAACCTTTCTCGTGTCTTCTCAGATAGGTTGAAAAGTGCCATTGAGCCCATTTTCACTTATAACATCAGTTTACAATAGATAAATTGATAAGATCATTTCTTATCTGTCATTGTTTACCGATTCAAGATTATTCTACCGTGATGTATTGGATTTTGACTGGTAACTTTTGTTAAGTGCTAAATTTAATCAATTTCTTTCTATATATTATAATTTCTATTTATTAGAATAATACACTTGAAACAACAATCTAAGGTAGATTGGGTGTTGTCTTGTTCAAGTTAAAATAAACCATTTTACTATTGAGAAGCATGAGAAATTTATTGGACAAATTTCAAGAGATGGCTACAAAAAATTTTGTTTTATCACATGACCCTTAATGTATCTTACATTTTGGTAGAGTACCTATCACACGTGTATAAATTTGGTAGATTAGTAGCAAACAAAGATTGGGAAAAAGATGATTATCTTTGCCGCAACCGCATTTTGAATAGATTATAAAATTCCTTGTATGATTTGTACTCAAACCTATAATTGGCTAAGAAATTATGGTACATGCTGAATAAAGAATAAAAAGATTAAAGAGGTTGAGACCAATAAATTTGTTGTTGGTGATTTTTGGGCTATGAGATGGAAGAAAACATATCGGTCATGTCACAATTAAAGGACCTCTGAATAACCATTCATGAGATCATGGGAAAAATATTTCAATTTGTGAGTGTTTTCGAAGTGCTTCAATTATAGACAAATTACCGCATTGGATGGAATTTAGAAATAACTTGAAACAGAAAAGGAAAGACATGCTAATAGAAGATCTGACTTGTCACACCCCAAAATCCCAACACGAATCCCTATGATTCATCGGTTAGAATCTCGAGGTGTGAGGTAATCAATCACACAATCTGACGGAATATTCATAAATAATAATACTTATAAAAAGAAAATATACGCAGCGGAATAAACATTTAACTAACATCTATACGAGAGTCTAGAGTAAGTAGAAGAAATCGACAAACACTGATATAAGTCAAGATCTTTAATCTCATAATTCATCAGGTTACAAAAATTTCTAAACTAACATGTTTCTTATCTACAACCAAAAACCGTTAGGATCCTCTACTAGTCCTCAAAGACATGGCGGTGGCAAGACATCAATCTGATCCTCCTCAAGGACCTCCTCAAAAGACTCCTCAAAGAACGGTTCTTCAAAAGTTGAATAATTTGAAAGGGGAAGGATATGGTGAGTAACAGGGGAATGTTACTCAGCAGGATGAACGCCGTTCTAACAACGAGTCATACATGCACGAGTAATCAGTTGAACAGTTAAATAATGTAAGTTTTTCATAATGTAACATACGATAAATGTCTAAGCATATTCAATAAACAGTTAAATAATTTCAACCTATCATTTCTATCATTTAAAGTAACCTATGCATCTTTCAAATAAAAACATATATCAAACATCACAAAATAAGAAAAGATACATAATAAGAACACGGCGGTGTAATCGATAAGAGAGCAGAGGAACACGCCGATATAACCGCCTCGGCTATGGCAATACGATATTCCAAACTTAACCTCCGATGTGGAATCCCATCGTTATAATCTGATTTTTGTGGCCGGTCTAGCATACAACGGTTGGATGACCATTTATCCGGCTCAGACTGGCCGTTGACCAAGAACCCAATACTGAGTTCAACTACGGTGAGGTCGACCGTTTGACCACTACAGACTAAAAGTGATCACTAACTAGCCCAGGAGACCCCTCGCGTCGAAGCCTATCAAGAGACAATGCATGTGAACCCCGCCTAGCTCTACACTATACAGAGACCGCTTTTACACACAACGTTCCCCAGGAAATAAGTAGGAGAAATTCCCGGATTTCATAAGCTGTAATATGCTCTAAGGTATCCCATACTACCGAAGAGCATATGACATCTAGTGTTATCCTAGATTGACTCGCCGCTTCCGGACACACAGCAACGCGTCACTCTTTATGGGTTTTCTACAAACCTTTACTGGTAAACAAAATAATTTATTTTGTATATAATATATCATTTTTTTTTAATCGAAAATACAAACAAAGTCTGGTAGTGCCTTCCAGTGACAGTTATCTGTCATTTCCATCCATCAACCATCTCATCCCTCTATTTATCTATCACGTTTTACGTGGCATGGCCACTACGTAGAACTAGAGGCATTGTCCCATCAATCAGTCGAGAACATACGTTCTCTCTATCCATCCATCAATTAAATCGATTAATCAATCATCTAATTTCTTACATATCTATTAAAGTAATTTTTCCTTTAAAGTAATTCGAAATCCATAAAGCATCAACCAATTCCATTCGATGGTTTTGGTTGAGTCGAGAGACTCGAAAACAAAGATAAAACCATAAGACATAAAAGCTGAAAATCTATGAAAATTTAACTAAGTGTTGAAAAAATGATTTTTCAAAGTCGAAATTGAAAACGAGCTATTTATTTATTTATTAAAGAACTTAAAGTAATACTTAATTGTTTTTAATGAAATAACGGTAGGAAATGGGTATACATACTATATGGAAGCAACACAAAAAAAATTAGAACCAAACTCAACACTCGGATACTTTTCCGAATTGCTGATTTTTCGTCGAAACTCGACCAAAATCGATCCAAATATCATATTAACTATAAAATGATTATATTACATCAAATGAACTAAAATCAATCATAAATAAGCATGCAAACATGATTCAAATTGTTCAAATATGTATAAACTTAATGAAACAATCGATTTATCAACAATCATATGGATTTTCTATGAAATTATCGCATAACTAGAAGGTAGAAAGGAAGGCAACCTACTTCAAGCTAATTTCAACGGTTGAACGAACTTTAAAATCGCCTCCGGCCAATCTTCAAAATTTTCTTCCGGCGAAAATCGGATTTCTTTGCATCCACGCGTAACCCTCGGCGAGAGGAACAACTTTCCTTCTTGCGCCTAAGCTCGGATCGTTCTCGTTTGGCGTAGATCTGAGTTTCAAATATTGAAGGAAAAGGGTTGAGATTTGTTTGGAGAGGAGAATAAGAAAAATCTGATTTTTCTAATAGAATTTAGATATTTATATCACTTAAGTTGGGACATACTTGTCATTTTGGGAATTGTTTTTCCCGAATGCCGAATTGGACAAACTTATACTCTATTTCGGGTGATTTTTCGACATGAACCTAATGGTATGATCAGTTTCCTCAAATTAGGTCTCTAAGGTGTCATTTACTTATTGGAAAAATATCTAATGCGAAACTCGAGGATTTGATAATTTTTTCAATCGACTTCAGATTTCGGCGTGCTTATAGGCTAAAGTATATTTCTCGATCCTTCTAAATCTATTGGTGAAGTTAATTTTCCTCAAATATTAAAAATTAACAATCTATACTTTTAAATCAATACACGGATCTAAAATTCTTTCCTTGAGATACATTTTAGGATTTCAAGTCATTACATGACTATTAAACTGAGGATTGAGGAAGACAACAAAAATAAAGAGAAGGAAACAACTATGATAATGGTGTCAAAGATCAATGTGGTTGAAGGTAGCTAAATACTAAAACGGGTTTTGATTTCCCATGATTATTTAAAAAAAAAGAATGGAAAATTCAAGAACTCAAGGAAATATCCAAAAGATTAAAGGGGTTTGTTTCACTTGTGACAAGCTAGATCATTGGGCCAAGGACTACAGGTCCAGAAAGAGCCATGCCAACCTTGATAACAAGAAGAAACTCGTTCAAGCCGATGTAACCAAAGAGGAAAATTTGTCAGTATAGTGTCAGAGGTCAACCTAGTTAATATGATAGTGTCAAAGAACATTTATAGAACTTTGTACCGCCTACATACAATATACTTGTTATGAAGCAAGGACAATACCTTAGAGAAATTTAAGAATTTTACGAAGTTGAAAACCAACTTGTCAAAGAAGATTAACATCCTAAGGTTTGATAAAGGCAGATAATATGAATCTACTACATTCTCAAAATTTTATAAACTAAATAGAATAATTCACCAAATAACCAAATAACAATTGTTGTTTTTGATATATTATTATGATAAATAGAAATCACATTATAGATAAAGTAATGTATTCAATTTACAACTTAATGGATTTGCCAATCCAAATTCATGCAATAAGGTACAATAAGCTTGCATCTTTAAATAAAGCTAAAGAGAAGATATTCTTGGTTGATTTAATTTTATACTGAGACACATGCTGTATACATTGTCCTAAGGTAAATTGGTCCCTTTTACACAATTTCATGTTGTTTCATGTCTTTTGGGTCTTTATCTCCAATATTCAATAGTCTTGGTATTGAAGAGAAGGCAACAATCCACTCTCTAATTAAATTGAATGAACAATGTTTCACCTTTGATTAATGATTGGAAAAGGTAAAATAAAAACTTAGAATATCAGAGAGAATAAAGAGAAAGAAGCTTAGAAAGCTTTTGGATTTTTTCTCACTACAATAAGGAAGGGAGGATTTCTTTTTATAGACTTGGGGGGCTTACAGATACTTTATCATATTATGTTACGTGGCACAATCTAGTTTTCTAACAAGAGATTTAAATAAAATAAAAACAATTCATAGAATTGGTGTTAAATTGGGGGTTATAGTATTCAAGAGGTCTTGAATTGAGACTTCACTTGATTGCAACATGTGACACAATTAATTAATAACATGTTGGTAATTTCAATAGATAAAGTAGATGATATTTACATAATAGAACATATAAGGAATTAAAATAATTGTCTAATACTTTTTGTTCCAAAAAAGAATGGATCATTGGACCAAAGCTCATATGTGGTTCCATGCCTCTTGACTCGAGCTTGGTACTGTCCTATGTGGCATAATGTACATGTGTGTTTTTTTTTTATTATAAACTTTTTAACATAGATCTTGTCTTCTACAGCCTTGTCTAAAGTTTGAATAAGGAGAATAGGGCTTAAAATGGTATGAATTTTATCTGAAATCCAAGTGATCTGAATTCAAATTTAGCTGGTTTGGTTTCATCAAGTATATCCAAATTAAAATATGGTTCGGATATGGGTTGATGTCCATTGACCCGAGTCGGATACGGTTCCATCCTTATATCCACCAAGATCTGAATGATGTAGTAATTTGCAAGTTGTATTCTTATATTTTTAAGTCATCTTTCATCAACCAACAATGGTTGGGTGTACTGGTCAAGGTCTCTCTTTAAATGGAGAGTCTTGAGTTCAAGACACCATTTAGCAATTTTATTTAAAATAATCTTAAATGGTTTGACATTATTTGACCTAACCCATCTGAATCAATGAATTCAATCGGATTGAATCCGGATATAGTTTTAATAAAAGTAAAATGGTTTGGATATGGTCTTTAGCTAATGATCCGAGTCAGATTCGGATTTGGATATGGACACTCGTATTCGGCCCGTATCCTACCCATTTTAAGCCTTAAAGGAGAACTTGTATTTCACAAGACCGCTTTTACTTGGTCGATGTGGTACTAACAATTTTTTTGTTGGAATCGAGATATCTGGGCCTCTTAGAACACCCAACTAATCCTCGGGACACGTGAGTTCCCCTCCCCCACACGCACTAGGTAATGTATAGGATAATTCCTTGGGGGTGGCCCTTAAGTTGGGATTTGAACTCAAGACCTCTACTTCCTAAGGCTTGGTCCTGTCCATCTCACCAACCCTTAGATGGTTGTGGGACTAACATTTTGCCGTAGACAGAGGACTACAAACATAGTGCAATGAGACTACTATGGGATTTATTTTCTGAATCTCCTAAGTAATTTATTTGTTTTCCAACAACTTATATCTCATGTCCCCACTTGATAGTAGTGGACCATGACTTGTGTTGAACCAATTGAGACTTACAACCCCCTAAAAAGTGGATTCCACCAGGTCCCATTCACCACTTGAAAATAGAAATATAGAAGAGAAATTTATTGAAAATTGTGACTTGTAAGAATCGAACCTTGGCCAATAAATTATTACTAATAAATTTCTTCTCTCGTATGCTTTTATTTACATATTCTAGATGATTTGATGTTGTTGCATTAGATTTGGACTGGTAACTTCGTCCATTTGAGTAGTGTAAGTAGTAATGATCACATGGTAATTTTCATCATTCACGAATGCATATTTTGGTCCTGATAATAGAAAACTAGACAACTGTTTACCTGCTTGTTTAACTGGAGTTTTAATGTGTCTCTTCTCTTTATGCCTTGAAGGAAGTATGAAGAGATTTGTGCACCCCGTGTGGAAGAATTCTGCTTCATCACGGACAACACTTACACAAGATCAGAGGTGTGCCCATTGTTACTGATTATTATGTATATTTGAATACTCATGAACCAGACATTAATATTTAGCAGAAAAAGACAATACATTGAAGTTGGACATAACTATTTAGTTAAAGAAATGAGTTAGCTCTCATTCATTCTGTAATTATTTCCTTCTTTCGCAAAATCAATTTTAGCTGTTCTTCAGTCATGAATGTTGGCAATGCTGTGGTACATCTGGAATCAACTATTTATGATTGACAATGCTGTGGTCCTTATGGTACTTCCACTTGAAGCCCTTTGACAACACCATTAGGGTGTTTTAAGGAGGTGATGGTTGTTTTAACGAGTTGAAATATGGCGTAACCATAGAGTTCACTTCAGACTCATCAAACATGTGTTCAAGTTGCATTTCAGTTGGTTAATATTTATTAAAAAATGTGTGATTTTTTTTCATATACGGGTAGCTGTACTTGAACCCAAAATAAATAGTTTCAAACCCATGCCATTACTAACATATTGCATCAATTTCATGAATCATAGAGTTTTTATATTGAAAATCAGTAGACCCTTGTTTGTTTTTTTTGTAGATTTTGATTCTTATACCATTCATGCAGAATGCCTTTAGCCCTTTTAATCCTTCTCAATGGTTGCATAGTTTTTTGTGGTTACACATATTCAATTTTGATGTGGCATGAACCTTGTGCTCATTTTCAAACCTAAAACAATTATATATGTCAATTTTTTTGCATGCACCAGAACTCTGAAGACAGTAAAAACATGCATTCATTTACCTGTCATTAGTTTTGGCCTGAAGATTCCTGCTTATTGAATTTAATGGCAGGTATTGATAATGGAGAGGCGAGTGCTGAACTATTTGGGTTTTCAACTATCAACACCCACTGTACGAACCTTTCTCAGGTAACTACAGCTATTCCAACATCTAACATTTCTTGATGGTAAAAGTTTCTGTTGCTGTACATTCTTGGAGGTTCTAATCCACGTTTCGTCCTTCAATTTTGTCCTGTAGGAGATTTCTTCGAGCTGCACAGGCTTCCTTTTACAAGGTAGGTAGCTAACTGCGTTTCATTGAATCTGTCCTATACTTGATAAGTTTATTTTTCTGAACTTTTCGGTAAACTATAATAAGGCTTCCCAATTCAAAGGTTTGGAGTTATACACAAAGTGAAAAAAATCGTGATTTTAATAGTTGTCAAATTAAATTATGATTATTTCAAAAAATTAAGAAAAAATCTTTGATTTTACAAAAAAAAAAAAAAAAAAAAAAACTATTAATTGTGATTTAATCGATGATTTTTTAAAACATTTTTAAGTGGTATTTTATTATTTAATATACGAAATATATATATTTTTACATTTTATAGTTTTAAAAAGTATTTTTTATTTTTAATTTATCCGATGTTTTCCTGACTTAATCGACTTTTTCTGAAGCTTTCTCTTACCGAATTATTCCAGAACCCCAACTTTGTCACTATGGTTATACACAAATTATTTGGCAAATGGTTTGAAATTACAAGAATCATTCAAAGTTTCTTAATTTTTTCTTCCTTATTCTGCCAAAAATTTCAAGCACAAATCCTAAATTATACTTGAATTTTTTCTGTATCCAAACTTTTCAGTTTTCAACTAGGAGTCTGGCATAAATGTAACACAAGTACACAACTTTACTTTCTATTTCCTGTTTAGGAACGATTGCGTTTGAATTTAAATGACTCTCATTTACAGGTCCCTAGTCTCGAGTTGAAGTTCTTGGCATACTATTTAGCAGAATTGACTCTGGTTGACTACGGGTTACTTAAGTTCCTTCCATCACTCATAGCTGCATCTGCCGTATTCCTTGCCATATGGACACTTGATCAATCAAGCCACCCATGGGTCAGCTTTCTTCCTTGTCTCTTCTCTTTCCTTTGATTTTATTATGCTATGTTCAGAACCTCACTTCATTTACATTCCTGCAGAATCCAACTTTAGAACACTATACCAATTACAAGGCATCTGATTTAGAAACTACAGTTGTTGCCTTACAAGATCTGCAAATGAACACCACTGGTTGTCCTCTGAATGCTATACGTGACAAGTACAGGCAGCACAAGGTAACAAAAGTAATAGAGTAACATGTGTATGTGATTGTTATACTTGCTTTCGTTTTTTGGTTCCACTGCTCTCATCTCATTAGTAGATCTAGGTTCAGCTTGGATTTTTAAGATTGTCGTAGAAATATAATTGGGAAACTGATTTCCATAGTCCCAGCCCCCCACGGTGGGATTTGCATGATGTGCTATGAGAGTGATTTACTAACTTTGAAAAATGGTTTATTTTACTTTATAAGGTAAGTAATTTTGTCGCTAAGCCTCAAATTGGATGTAAGTGTACATTATGTTCCTGGTTTACTGTGCACCATTGGTGATTACCAACTAGATTCAAGACATCTATTACAATGCATGATATTTGGTTTAGCACTTTTTTTTTTAATATATTGATTGTTGTTAATATGACAGTTTAAGTGTGTGGCGGCTTTGTCGTCCCCGAAACCACTCCAGACTCTCTTCTGAAGATAACATTGCTGATTCCTCAATTCTGTATTATGGTTAACAGATGGAAAGTCTCTGGACATCGGTATTTCTCTCTTGATGGTGTCCGTGATATCTAATCTCAGTTTTTATTTACCATTTTTTTTTCGCTCCCTTCTCTTTCTATTATATCTTCATCGATGTTGTAGCTTTTTTCATATGGTTCTGGTTCCCAGACCTCTCTTGTAGCGTGGGTTTTTGAGTGCAAGGGACAACGAATCGACGATGCTTGGCTGCTATTAACTTGAAATTTAATTTCCTAATGGCTAATTTATTTCAAGCTTTTCTAGCCCATGTAAAGAACTCATTTAACAGTTGACCAAGATTAATCTGTTGCGTTGTAACTAATTGAAGATATCTTTTGTATCCCAGACCTCATTTGATTTTTGTAAATGACCTTTTTATACTGTTTCATTTGGTTTTGTTATGGAGATGACTTTGTTCCAACAAGTTTTTTTTTTTGTTTTTGCTATTAATTTTTTTTACTTTAAAAGAGTATTTGGACATATTAGATTGTTATGTGCCAGGGTGACCATATACTTTTTTGTGATAAGGTTTGACGGTGAGTTCGATTATATCACATTGCAAACCATTCCGACAACAGCATCAGAATTCTATGTCACCCAAACCATGCATATGAATTCCAAACAACAAAAAGTAGATTCAAGATCCATTATGCTGTCCTATTCCTATACAATAGTATAGGTGTTTGTGTGGTATGTTTTAATTGGAGTTTAAAATGTCTCAGTGTGAAGGCCATGCACTACGACACCCAGAGTTAGGTGTAGTTTGCCCTGAAGTCACTTAGGAGTACCGATGTAAATCCATGCAAGACTCACATATGAAGTCATGTTAGTCCCGTGTCAAGGCATATCTGTTAGCTTAGTAGCATTTTTGTAATAAAAGAGTATGACTGGTCTTTACTTTTGATGTTTCATTTTGAAAACTTAAGAAAGATTTTGTGTACTTTTAGTAGGAAGGGTGTTTTTGGTCCTAATCCCTGACCTACATCCACATTGACCTTGAGTCTTTGCCTAAGTTACGTGGTGTCTCGCGTGTACTAGATCACCAGTTACTTGTAACACATTTTATTTGCTTTTGTAAGGTGTTTTTTCGTGTAATTGCATACTATATCAATAAAGTTGCTTTCGGGTTTTATCTCGTGTTATCCCCGTTTTCTTATATTGCTAGCTACGTTTTGTGTGTGTGAGTTATTTGACAGTCTTGTTTGCAGGCTAACACCCCTAGCGTCGCACGACCTCGCTTTGAAAGGACAACGTTGTGACAGTTGGTTTTAGAGCCCAATTCTTCCTCAGTTCCATTTAGTTTACGCAAACAATGGCAAGAGGAGAGAAAATCATCGTGGATCAACCCGTTTCAACTCCACCACCCTCATATACCAACAAGGAAAATATAGAGTTCCTTGAAGTTCAGATGACCCAGCTATCGGGTTTCGTTGATGGTATTGCTCAACTAGGTGATCATCAAGACACATTGGATAACGAATTCATGACCCTCAGCGCTAGATTGATTGACTTCGAGTAAAATACCTGAGGATCCCTAATACAACTATAGGAATAGATCAAAGAACTCACTACCAAGGTAGGTCTCTTGGTAAGAGTCGTTGGTAATAAATGACTTATTGGTGTTGAAGCTCCTCTTGCACACATGCGAGTCTCCGAGCCATGCGTCTTTAGTGGTGCTCGTGATGTGAAAGAACTTGAATTTTTTTTGTTCGATATGGAGCAGTACTTATGTGCTGTTTGCCTAAATTCATAATAGGTGATGCCAAACTATGATGGTGTATTAAGTACTCCGAGATGGAAAATGACCATCGATATATGGAATGACCTCAAATGAAAGTTGAAAAATCAATTCCTACTAGAGAATGTGGAGTTCATTACCCTTAGAAAATTGAGGCAACTCCGCTAGACATGTATTGTGCACGATTATGTCAAGTAGTTTTCCATCTTGATGTTTGATATCCGTGACATGTATGAGAATGACAAACTGTTTTTATTCCTAGAAGGACTTAAGCCTTGGGTTCAAACTAAATTCTAGAGGTAACGTGTGCAAGATCTTATATTTGTAATTGCCGTAGTTGAGCAGTTGACTGATTATACTCCTATGGATGGGGGCAAAAAGAAGGTATATCTTCACTCGAAGGGGTACTCCCATCAGCGTGAGCACACTTAGGAGTCTTCCAAAGGTAGGAATGGAGGACCTAGACCTAGTTTTAGCCAATGATCCCAGTGAGATTCCTCCCCTTCGAAGAATACAAGTACCTCGCTTAACAATCACCACAACAAGTTTAAATGAATTTTGTGTGATGGTCCTCATAAGACATTCAAGTGCCTACAGCGAGCCAAGTTGAACGCACTATTAACCTCCCAGAGCGACTTTAGTCACGAGAGTACAAGTGGACGAGATGATGATGTGTCTCCTCACATGAGAGCCTTGCATTTGCTGAATGCACTCAAACAGACCTCTGAGACTCAAAGCCTTCAACGGAAGGGTCTCATGTATGTAGACATCGAAATTGGTGGTAAGAACACTCATGCATTAGTTGATACATAAGCTACATACAACTTGATTTCCCCTACAAAGGTGAAACACCTCAATATTTGGCTCAAGACATATTTTAGTCGCATGAAGCTGTTGACTCCCAAGTTACTCTTATCCAAGAATTAGCTAAGGCTGTGTCCATCAAGATAGGCACATGAAGGGGTAAAGCTTGACTTGCTCGCAGTTCCACTTGATGAATTCAGAGTCAACATTGGGATGTACTTCTTGCAACAAAACAGGGCCGTTCCAATGCCATTCGCCAACATACTAGACATGCTAGGTGAATGCCCAAACTTCATTCCCATCTCCATAAGCAACGAAGAGGAAAATATTATATCAACCCTTCAATTGAAGAAAGGGGAGCAAACTTACATTGCTACTCTACAAGTTGAACTTGATGATCAAGACCATAGTTCAACTCCCACCCTGGTTCAATAGGTATTAAGAGAATTCGCTGATGTGATGCCAAATGAGCTTCCTAAAACCTTACTTCCGTGCAGGCTAATTGACCATAAGATTGAACTAGTACCTAGTACCACACGTTTTGCGAGGGGGCCTTACAGGATGAGTCCTTCAGAACTAGTTGAACTATGCAAGCATGTCATCAAGTATTAGGGTGTGCCCAAAAATATTGTCAGTGATAGAGATTCAAGATTCACAAGAAAGTTTTGAACTGAACTGTTTAGATTACTTGGGTTTCAGCTTAACTTTTCGACCAGTGGGTATCCTCAAACAGATGGGCAAATGGAACGATATAATGTTATGTTGGAAGAGTATTTAAGGCATTTTGTCAATGTCAACCAGAAGGATTCGGCAAATATTCTTGATGCCGCGTAGTTTTGTTTCAACCTTCAGAAGAACTCTTCTTCCAATAAGAGTTCTTTTGAACTTATAACTGATCAACAACTTTTAACACCTCACACTATTATTGTAGGCTATCAAGGACAATGTCCAAGGGCATACAAGTTTGCTAAGCTTTGGCAAGAGAACAATGAAATTGTTAGGTCTTACCTTGAAAAATCGTCCAAACGAATGAAGAAATGGGCTGTGAACATTGTCGACCAGATTCTTTCAAAGTTGGTGACTTAGTTCTTCTCAAGACAAATCAGTTGAGAAGGTTTAACCGAGTTCAGCGAGCACACAGAGGCCTAATACAACGTTATGAAGGCCCAATGCTTTTCCTCTTGAGAGTTGGCAAAGTCTCCTACAAGTTGAGGCTATTGCACTGGTTATGCAACATTCACCCTATTTTCCATGCCAGTTGTCTCAAGTTGTTCCATGCAGATCTAACAGATCCCGCATGTAGCATTCTAACACGCACACCTTCTCATTTAGCATTCAACCAGAGCGTGTTGTCAACAATGTCCTCGTAGAGCATCAAGTTAACAGTAGTTTAAGCAAGCAACATAATGTGGAGTACTTCGTCAAGTGGAAGAACATGCTAAAATGTGAAGCTACCTAGGAGAGTGTAGAGAACTTACTGTCTTTCAAACAGAAGGTTAAAGAGTTTCTTAGAGATAATGCGACGATGACGTCTGTAGAATAAGTGGGGGAGACTATGAAGGCTATGCACTATGACACATAGAGTTAGTTGTAGTTCATCCTGGAGTCACCAGGGAGTACTCATGTAAGGCTCACATATGAAGCTATGTTAGTCCCGTGCCAAGGCATATCTGTTAACTTAGTGATATTTTTGTAATAAAAGAGTAGGAACGATTTCTATTTTTGATGTTTCCTTCTGGAAATCTAGGAAAAACTTAGCGTACTCTTGGTAGGAAGGGTGTTTTTGGTCCCAATCCCCGGTCTACACCCACATTGACTTTGAGCCCTCGCTCAAGCCATGTGGCATCTCGCGTGTATTAGATCACCAGTTGCTTGTAATACACTTTATTTGCTTTTATAATTGTTACTTCGTGTAATTTCATACTATATTAATAAAGTTGCCTCCGGACTTTACTCGTGTTGTCTCCATTCTCTTGTATTGCTAGCTACGTTTTGTGTATGTAAACTATTTGATAGGCTTGCTTGTGGGCTATCACCCCAAGAACCGCACGACCTCATTTCAAAAAAACACGACTGTGACATTCGGGCTCCTAATCAAGTTGTTCATGTAGGACAATGGGTTTATTTTCTAATCAAATTATGTCACATAGACACCGATCCTTTCTAATAACAACGAGACACCTTATGGGATTTCAACTCCTAAAAGTAAGGGTGATTTGCCCTGGGTTTTCAAACTTCACCCATACTTGGGATGCGGTCTACTATTCAAAGCCAATACAAATGATTAAAAAGCATGTTTTCAACTTTTTCCCAAAAAGCCTTGGTTTGGTTTGATTGCATGGAAATTCAATTTCTATGGATTTTGAAATTTCTGGAAAAATGGTGGGTAGAAAATGAATGGGGTGGAAAAACAAATATTTTATCTTTAATGAAATTTAGAAAAAGATAGCTGGAAAAAAAATCAGAAAAAGGGGAGATGAGAGAGAGAGAGAGAGAGAGAGAGAGAGAGAGCAAGTAGTTTGTGTAGGCAAATTAGGATGGAGAAGAAGAAGAGATTAGGGTGGAGGTAAGCAAGTTGGAGGCGGAAGGAGGAGAAAGAAGAAGAAGTAGAAGAGAGGGGCGATGGTGGCCAATAGAGATCGACTGAGATGGCGGTTGATAGTCATGGTGGGGTGCGAGGGAGAAAAAAAGGTGTTAGGATTTTAATTTTGGGGTGAATTTCATTTTTCTACCTATAGGTATAGGTACAAAAATGAAATTCAAGTTTTGTTGAATTTTTGAAAAACGGTGAGAAGTCATTTCATGACAAAAACCAATCAAACACATGACAAATGATTTTTTTCATGAAAAATTATTTTTCACCCTATTTTCCATATGCAATTAAACACACCCTTAAAATTTGTTTTTTTTTTTCTCAAAAACATTTTCACAATTAGAAATAAAGTGTTTATCTAGACAACCTTGCCAAATAAATCAAGGGTTGATAATGATGGGTCTTTGGGAAAAACAATGAGGAGTTGCCAAATAAATCTAAGAGGTCGACCGGTAATTATTCTTGTAATGGATTATAAAGATGATTTGGTATTACAGCAAAAAATCAAATGGGCTTGATCTTGTAAAAAAAAATGTCGTGACTCAGCTCATCGTTGCACAATCATCTATACTATATGCTGTGGTTAGGATTAGGATCAGTAGCCTTTCCATATGAGGGGAATGCCATGAAAAGTAGGGGTGCACATTGGATTGGGTAAATCCGAGAACCGAATCAATCCAAAGCCTTTTGGATTGGATTGGTTCGAATTGAGCATGGTTTGGTTCGGGTACGGATTGTATATAAAAAAATCCGCTTGATTTGGTTCGATTTCGGATTAGGGGTATAATAGAACCGAACCAATCCGAGAACCGAACTAATCCGAAATATCTATTATAATATATATATGTTATGAAGAGGTAAGTCATCAAAGTCTTCAACTTTATCTCCTCTATTTTTTTCTAACAAAAACTCATAAAAAATGTACACAAATCTCTCTCTCAACTCTCAAATGAATCAACCCATTTATGGAAAAACTTTTTCAAAGAGTTTGATTCCTTGTTTTTTTACGAGAACCTTTATACCGTGTTTGTTAGATGAAATTTACTATACGAATATAGGTTTGGATTCGTTAATCTACCATTTATGGATTAGTTTCCTCACTAATCCATCCAAAATATCAATCTTAAAATTGTAATTTGTTTTAGTCACATTGAGCTTTCTCTAATTTTCAATTTATATAGATTTCAGTTAGAATTTAATCATAAAATCATTTTCATTTTAAAAATAGGCATTATTTATGATCTGATCCAAAAGATTCTTTTTTTGAAAGAAAAAATACTTGTTTTTCTATTTTAAAAGTATGAGAACCGAGAACCGATCCGAACCAAGTTTAGTTTGGATTGGTTCGGTTCTATAGGGTAATTGGATTGGTTCGGTCCTAAATTTGTAAAATCGATCATGTTTGGTTTGATTCCAATTTTGTCAAAATCCGAACCAATCCGAACCATGTGCACCCCTAACGGAAAGTCATATACAAGAAGGATTCAACCATATGAGAGGGTATTTCGGTTGATTATCACGAAAGATAGATAGATAGATAAATACAACAACAATCCAAGACAACCATTACATATTTAATAATATAATACGATATAATATATAATATAGTGAAATTAAAAGGCATTAATCCAAAGAATGAACGTAGAACAACAATTCAAGACAAATGAATTCAACCATTACATGTTTAACAATACAATATAATATAGTGAAATTACAAGTTTTTTATGATTAATTTGGAATAAGTAGGATCCAGGCCAGGAATGCATGGTTAGTAAAATTCTTCAAAAACCAATACAATTCGGTTTGAGTAATCTTGATGATCTCAAAGTCAAGGCAACTTGCACACATTTTATATTTTTTTAGGGGCAAAAAATTCAGTATTAACTCAAATAACGATCTTAAGATCCATTTCATCCTCTTTCATATTATATGATTCATGTAAGAATAAAGATATTTCTGACTGATTTTCCTTTGGGATTTAATTTTTCTCAAAGAGTCGTGATAAATTGATGCTCTTTGTATGCTTCCTGCTGTGGTAGTGCATAGAACTATAAATCTTTTTCTTCGATATACAAAAGGAAAAGTCTATGGTTCTATGCAGTATATAATGCCATGTCAGAGAGTGTACAAAAGATGAGAGATTGTTTGCTCACAACCCAACATCGGTTTAACATGTGGGGCTGATGATGTTAGTAATAAGAGAGAAATTTTCTCTCTGCTGTCTGCACATCCACTACCCAAAAATCTCAATTTTTAGATTTCAAATCTTAAAAAGTATCGTGGGATCCACATGGATTATCATATTGGCAATTGAACACCGCAACCTTCTAGATTTCATGAAGAACTCATGGTAAAAAAAAAAGTTATCCGAACTCGATAAAGGTGTTTAAAATGGATAACTAGCGAGCACCCAAATTTAAAATTAAAATTCAATATTGAAAAATAACTTTAAAAAAAAAAAAAAATCATAGAAGTTCATCCTCTACAACATTGTGTTATTGGATCATGTTTTTAAATGCCACAAGGTTATCTAATCAGGAAAGAGTTGTGATAATATGACTCCCCCATGTGATATACTCAATCGATTCTCCTGGCGTGGGGTGGGCTAAAACCATAGACTATATGCCTTGGGATACAAAACCGCACATCCTCATAAATCTGTGCAGTTGTATGTATGGGGATGTACGATTGTGTATGCCATGTGAGGGGAGTCATATTATCACCACTCAATCAGAAAATTTTATTTTTTCACCGTTGGTAGGAGAGAGAAAAGTTCTCATCTTACTGCTTGTGTTATCAGCATCACATGTCAAAACAGTGTTGGACTATAACCAAATAATCACTCAATTGAAGATAATACGTGCAAAGGAAAAAAAAGAGTCGTGATAAATCACTCCATTCTATGGTTCTATGCCCTTGCCACATTATCCGCATACAACCCGCATATTTTTAAGCAAGTCGATTTATAATTAGCCCAAAAAAAAAAAAAAAAATGTAAGACTTAGGGTTTAGTCCCTTAAATCAAACCTACAATTCTTTATGGTGTGCTTAAATACTTTTCTTGTAATATCAATAAATTTTTTACTAAGATGTGAAATTTTCGATAATTTAGTCTTATTATAACAATTTAAATACTTAACCTTTTAAGTAAGGGTCGGTATTAGGTTATTCACGGAAAATAACTCGTATAAAAACACATGATCTTTGACTATACAAACACAAAATCCATCGATTGAGATTTATGAGTATCTTAATAATATATATCTCAATGATACTTATCCCGAGGATAAATCTCAACTGTTGAATATTGAGTTTACACGGATGGGCCTCATGTGTTTTTCACAAAAGTCATTTTCCATGAGTCATCAAAGAGTTGACTATGAAGCGGTCATCCCGCTTCAAATTTCGAAGGAACCCTTTTCACTACTAGACATGTGGCATTTTTTATTTATTTCACGCACCTACATTTCTGTCAAAATTTTTAAATACTTCATTTGAAATGCCATGTGGAATCTAATGGAGAGGGTTTCTTCAAAATTTTGAAATAGGCTGATCGCTTCAAAGTTTTTTCCATAATCGTAACCTAACCCACTAAGGTGGTGTTTGTTTGCGCTATTTTTCAGCGCTTATTGCTGAAAAAAATTAAATTCAGCACTTTTGTTAAAATAGCGCGTTTGTTTACTCGTGCTTATTGCTGAAAATAAGTGAAAAAAATTCAGCACTATTTTGATGCTGAAAAAAAGTGCTGAAGCGGTAAGCACTTCGCTTTTTTCAACACAGACAAGTATGCCCTTTGTTTTTTTGAGCATGGACAAGTATGCTCTTATTCTTAAAAAGATATTACCTCTTATATCCCATGGATAAGTATATAAACACCCTACAAATTAATAAATCCACACCATAGCTAAATTATTTTATCTTATATGGGTTAAAAGTTTTGGAATGAGTTGATTTTTGGTGAGGATGATCTCTACAATGAGGAGATTATCCTCACAAAAAATCAGCACATCTTGAAACTTCTAACCCTATCAAAACAAGTTCAAGAACCGTAAATTGTCCATTTTTTTTTTTGAAAACTATTTTTAACGAGTTAGAAGTTTCAAAATAGACTAATTTTTGGTGAAGATGATCTCTATACGATATAAACCATCCTCACTAAAAATTTGCTCATTTCAAAAATTTTAATCCATATAAAACAAGACAAAAAATGGTATAGTGTGGGTTGCCCTTATTAATTCATAGGGTGCTTTTATAATTACACATCCTTCATTTCCATTGAATATTATTCATAAAAAATTAAGTTATTTTAAAGTTGATTTCAAATTTTGGTGACTTGTATGACATTATTATTTTTAATTTGAAATTTGTGGGCTTTTATAAATAGAAATTATTATTTATAAATTGAAGATTTGAGTATTATTTATTATTTAAAAATAAGTTATTTTTTTAATTTTATAAGAAATAATATATTTTATTGTGTTTGATAATAAATAATCATTTGAAACATGTAAACAATGTATAATATGATTGTAAGGGTAACAAAGACAATTTATCAGTTTCAGCAATGTGTAACAAATATAATTCAGCATCTAAACAAACAACTTTTTCAACACTTAAATTCAGCGCTTATAAGTTTCAGCGCTTAATGCTATTCAGCACTTATTTTTTTCAGTTTAACAAACAGCACCTAAGTAAATATTGTAAAATAGAGGATAGTTTAGTCTTTTTATTACAACTTATCAATGGTCAAGACCCGTGATTTTGACCGAATTTCACAAATGCAGAAGGGACAATAGGCCATTTCACAATCACCAATGATTTAAAGCTTTAGCATCTATAAATATAATAAGATTTTTGTTAGTGCGCAACCACTACTCCACCTTATAATAAAAAATTATAATTATAATTATTTAAATACAAGTAAGTGTGTATGACAAAATTTAGGATTTCAGTATATTAAATATTTTATTATTATTTTAAAAATTTTCAAACAAATTCAAATATGTAATCTTGATAGAATCAAACCTATTAAACTAGTTAGCACCTAATGTAATATAATTTTATTTTATATTTTATGGGTAGCGTTTGGCAATTCACGTTAGTCAGTCAATCTCGGGAGTTAAAATTTGTCCTATATGACTTTAAAGTTTTCGATTTAACTGATTTATCCTCATGAAAAATCAGTACAATTCAAACTTTTAACTCATATAAGACGAAGGCATTAACTCCGTTGTCGACTTCCTAACATTGGTTGCCAAACATGACCCAAATTTTATTATATAATACATCATAAGTTTTTTATAATTTAAAATATTAATTAAGACATTTTAAATACAATAATAAAATGATAGTTTTATTATTTTATAAAACTAACTAATTTGGTTATAGTTGTTATTGGGTGTGTGTGTGCGGGATGAGAGGTCAGACTTTATAAATAATAATAATAATAAGTTTTTATCTGATGAACTTTAATTTCAGATACCATTTTACATGAACTCCTCTAAAGTTAGATATGAATTTTAAAATTTTTCTAGATTGCTTAACTCAAATTATTATCGCTTGTAAGATATTTTTGTTATTTATTTATTTATTTTTTTAATTTTTGTAATTGAATTTTTAAATGAAATGTTAAAAATATATTCCAAATTATACTCTTATTAATTTCACTATCATTTTCCATATTACCTTAGTAAAAATCGTTTTACTCAAATAAATTATCACATTGGCAACACAACACCACAATCCTTTAGATTTTGTGGAAAAACTCATTTAGAAAAATCAAATTTCAATAAAATATTTCTTTTGAACTTGATCCAAGATTTTGAAAATGGACGACCATTGAATTTGCATATAACTCCAAAATTAAAAATTGAAATTTAACGATAAAAAATAAATTTTTTTAGAATTTATTTTTCAAAGTTCATAGAATTTTGTCATTTACAATTCTAAAGTATCATATCATGATTTTGGATGCCAAGTTGTGCCTAGGGACCTTTAGTGGTGAGGGTGAAATCCTTATTGGACTCAATTAATTTAGTAAAATTTTTTTTTTATAGTACACCCCCCATTGCTAACTAAAGAAACCCTTTTCTTACTGAGATAGTGAGGAAAAATGGCTTATTAAGTCTCATCCACCATAAAATAAAACCTCGAGATTTAAATCACAAACCCCAATCTCAAGGTGTAGTTTGGCCTGCTAGGAATCCGTATGTAACACATGTCCAGGAATTTATAGCCTCCACAATTATTGTAATATTAATAAAATTAATAGATATATCTATATTTTTAAAATTTATATATATATATATATATATATATATATATATATATATATATATATATATATATATAGGGTCAGGTTCAAACGACAACAATTTCAACACACATATAGACAACGTGTTTTGTCTTATATGGGCAAAAATGTTTGGAATGGGCTGATTTTTTGTGAGGATAATCTCTGTGGTGAGGAGATCATCCTTGCCAAAAATCAGCTCATTATGAAACTTCTAGACCGTCCAATTTTTGTTGAAAAATTATAGACCGTCCAATTTTTGTAAATCAATTTTGATGGGGTTACAAGTTTTGGAATGTGATGATTTTTTGCCAGGATGATCCCCTCATCACAGAGATCATCCTTACAAAAAATCAGCCCATTCCAAACATTTTTACCCATATAAGACAAACACGTTGTCTATATGTGTGTCGCAATGTGTGTTGCAGGAACCCGACCCTATATATATATATATATAGGGTCAGGTTCAAACGACAACCATTTCAACACACATATAGACAACGTGTTTTGTCTTATATGGGCAAAAATGTTTGGAATGGGCTGATTTTTTATGAGGATGATCTCTGTGGTGAGAAGATCATCCTTGCCAAAAATCAGCTCATTCCAAAACTTCTAGACCGTCCAATTTTTGTTGAAAAATTATAGACCGTCCAATTTTTGTAAATCAATTTTGATGGGGTTACAAGTTTTGGAATGGGATGATTTTTTGCCAGGATGATTCCCTCATCACAGAGATCATCCTCACAAAAAATCAGCCCATTCCTAACATTTTTGCGCATATAAGACAAACACATTGTCTATATGTGTGTCGCAATGTGTGTTGCAGGAACCCGACCCATATATATATGGGAAATGTTCAGCACCCTTAGTTTTACCACACACTTTAACAAACGTTTTTTGTCTTACATGGGTTATAAGTTTTGGAATGGGCTGATTTTTGGTGAGGATGATCTCTATAATTAGAATATCATCCTCCCCAAAAATCAGCCCATTCCGAAATGTTTAGCCCCATATTTACACGTTGAAAAATCGTGGACCGTCCATTTTTTGTAAATCATTTTTGATGGGGTTAGAAGTTTTGGAATGAGCTGATTTTTGGTGAGGATGATCTCCTCACCATAGAGATCATCCTCACGAAAAATCAGCCCATTCCGAAACTTCTAACCCATGCAGGACAAAACACGTTTGTTAAAGTGTGTGGTAAAGCTTAGGGTGCCGAACGGGACCCATATATATATATATGGGTCCCGTTTGGCACCCTAAGCTTTACCACACACTTTAACAAACGTGTTTTGTCCTGCATGGGTTAGAAGTTTCGGAATGGGCTGATTTTTGGTGAGGATGATCTCTATGGTGAGGAGATCATCCTCACCAAAAATCAGCTCATTCCAAAACTTCTAACCCCATCAAAAATGATTTACAAAAAATGGACGGTCCACGATTTTTCAACTTGTAAACATGGGGCTAAACGTTTCGGAATGGGCTGATTTTTGGGGAGGATGATCTTCTAATCATAGAGATCATCCTCACCAAAAATCAGCCCATTCCAAAACTTCTAACCCATGTAAGACAAAAAACGTTTGTTAAAGTGTGTGGTAAAACTTAGGGTGCTGAACATTTCCCTATATATATATATGGGTCAGGTTCAAACGACAATCATTTCAACACGCATATAGACAACGTGTTTTGTCTTATATGGGCAAAAATATTTGGAATGGGCTGATTTTTTGTGAGGATGATCTCTGTGGTAAGGAGATCATCCTTGCCAAAAATCAGCTCATTTTGAAACTTCTAGACCGTCCAATTTTTGTTGAAAAATTATAGATCGTCCAATTTTTGTAAATCAATTTTGATGGGGTTACAAGTTTTGGAATGGGATGATTTTTTGCCAGGATGATCCCCTCATCACAGAGATCATCCTCACAAAAAATCAGCTCATTCCAAACATTTTTGCCCATATAAGACAAACACGTTGTCTATATGTGTGTCGCAATGTGTGTTGCAGGAACCCGACCCTATATGGGTCAGGTTCAAACGACAATCATTTCAACACACATATAGACAACGTGTTTTGTCTTATATGGGCAAAAATATTTGGAATGGGCTGATTTTTTGTGAGGATGATCTCTGTGGTAAGGAGATCATCCTTGCCAAAAATCAGCTCATTTTGAAACTTCTAGACCGTCCAATATATATATATATATATATATATAGGGAAATGTTCAGCACCCTAAGTTTTACCACACACTTTAACAAACGTTTTTTGTCCTACATGGGTTAGAAGTTTTGGAATGGGCTGATTTTTGGCGAGGATGATCTCTATGATTAGAAGATCATCCTCCCCAAAAATCAGCCCATTCCGAAATGTTTAGCCCCATGTTTACAAGTTGAAAAATCGTGGACCGTCCATTTTTTGTAAATCATTTTTGATGGGGTTAGAAGTTTTGGAATGAGCTGATTTTTGGTGAGGATGATCTCCTCACCATAGAGATCATCCTCACCAAAAATCAGCCCATTCCAAAACTTATAACCCATGTAGGACAAAAAACGTTTGTTAAAGTGTGTGGTAAAATTTAGGGTGCTGAACATTCCCATATATATATATATATATATATATATATATGGGTCCCGTTCGACACCCTAAGTTTTACCACACACTTTAACAAATGTTTTTTGTCCTATATGGGTTATAAGTTTCGGAATGGGCTGATTTTTGGGGAGGATGATCTTCTAATCATAGAGATCATCCTCACCAAAAATCAGCCCATTCCGAAATGTTTAGCCCCATGTTTACACGTTGAAAAATCGTGGACCGTCCATTTTTTGTAAATCATTTTTGATGGGGTTAGAAGTTTTGGAATGAGCTGATTTTTGGTGAGGATGATCTCCTCACCATAGAGATCATCCTCACAAAAAATCAGCCCACTCCAAAACTTCTAACCCATGTAAGACAAAACACGTTTGTTAAAGTGTGTGGTAAAACTTAGGGTGCTGAACGGGACCCTATATAATATATATATATATAGGGTCGGGTCCTGCAACACACATTGCGACACACATATAGACAACGTGTTTGTCTTATATGGGCAAAAATGTTTGGAATGAGCTGATTTATTGTGAGGATGATCTCTGTGATGAGGGGATCATCCTGGCAAAAAATCATCCCATTCCAAAACTTGTAACCCCATCAAAATTGATTTACAAAAATTGGACGGTCTATAATTTTTCAATAAAAAGTGGACGGTCTAGAAGTTTTGGAATGAGCTGATTTTTGGCAAGGATGATCTCCTCACCACAGAGATCATCCTCACAAAAAATCAGCCCGTTCCAAACATTTTTGCCCGTTAAGACAAAACACGTTGTCTATATGTGTGTTGAAATAGTTGTCGTTTGAACCTGACCCATATATATATATATATTTGGACCTGTTTGGCTCCACTGTCGGAGAGTCGGTTCTCTCTCTCAACACATTCTACCTGGGTCCTGGAGCACGCTCATTCTCTCTGTCGTCTCTCCATCGAAACCCTAAGCTGATAATCTTTCTATTTGAGCTAAAGAGCAGAGAAGGAGAATCGAAATGGAGAAATTTCTGATCCAACAATTCGTAGTGTCTCTGTTGATCTCATCTACGATCTCCATTACAGCTTACAAGCGGAAGTCTCTTGATCTTTCGGGAGCATTTCTAGGGTTTTTAGTCATGTCTTTCCATTTTGTAACTGGATACAGGTTCAGTTTTCCATCTTTATATATTGAACAAATTCATTTTTCTACTAGTATATTTCTTGAATTTTATTATTTTTTCTGTTCAAATTAATGAATCTTTGAATAGGTTCGGAGCTCTTCTGCTCGTCTTCTTCTTCACATCATCTAAGCTTACGAAGGTAGGAGAGGAGAAGAAGCGAATCATAGATGCTGAGTTCAAAGAGGGAGGACAGAGGAATTGGTAAGAGTTCTTATTTATTATTTTCCTATTTGATTATTGATTATTATATTGAGATTAGGAATTAATCATGGATTATTGGTTAAATTTTGTTTTTTTTCAGAAGGAATTTTGGATTGATATGTTTTAGATGAGAAATATCAGGTTTAAGAATCTGGTAATTGAAAATTTATATTATTTTAGATTAAAAACTGTAAGAGGATTCTCCCTTAATATACAAATTACAACTTATTGTTAATCAACTTAAATTTGCTGACATTAATCTTCAAAAGGAATTTCAAGAAGGCACTATTATCGCCAAATTTCCATCAAGTTGGAATGAGTGCTACACAAGTTCTGAACCCTAACCATGGATCAACTTCAACTTCATCTTAGAATTGAAAAGGATTCAAACTTGAAGATTCTAAAGTCGATAGAGAGGTTGGTCCGAATTTTTTGTGTTTATAGTTGAAGGTGGTAAATCCAAAATTAAAAGAGAAGATTACCTTATTTTCATGTTGAGGGTGCCCCTACCCCTCTTTATGATGTATTTCCATATCGATGATGAAATGGGATCCTTATTATTTATTTTTATTTTCTTATACCTTGGGTATCCGGGCCTCTTAGAGCACCCGACTAATCCCACGTGGCACACATGTCACCCCTTCCACATGTACTATGTGTATTGGGATAAATCCCAGAGGGGGGGGGGGATTGAACTGAAATGAAATTCTTATTATTTAGTAATATTTTGACCTTAATAGATTTATCCTTGATTTCAAACCAGTTGGTTGTAAGTGGATCTTTAGAAAGAAATTAAAAGCGGATGGTTTTATAAATAAATTTAAGGCTAGATTAGTAGTTAATGACTTTAGGAAAAAAATAAGGAATTAATTATGTTAACACCTATGCTCCAATTAGAATTAAGAGAGAATTGTAATTAGATTAATTAGCCCTAATTAGGTTATGTAAGTATTACATAAGAGAATAAAGAAGTGAAAAGACTAAAATAACCCTACAGACTTATTTAACACTCCCCTCCAAGTTGGTGCGTGGATATCAACAATGCCCAACTTGGACAAGACATCTTCAAAGGAGGTTTTACTAATACCTTTAGTAAGAACATTAGCAAGTTGTTGAGAGGTAGGAACAAAAGGAGTACAAATCTGTCCAGAAACTATCTTTTCTCTAAAGAAATGATGATCAACTTCTATGTGCTTCGTTCTGTCATGCTGAACCGGATTTGCAGCTATGTTAATAGCTGATTTATTATCGCAATATAGTAAGAAGGGGACTGGCACAGGAAGACATAAATCAGCTAGTAAGATTTTGAGCCACAATAACTCGCATACTCCAAGTGCCATGGGTCTGTATTCTGACTCAGCACTCGACCGAAAAACCACATCCTGCTTCTTACTACGTCAAGTTACCACCAACTTTAGTACAATACCCAGAAGTAGACCGTCTATCAGTTACTGAACCAGCATAATCTGCATCTGTCCATACCTCAATGCGAAGATGACCATGATTGTTGAATAAAATACCTCGACTAGGACATCCCTTAAGGTATCTAAGAATACGATAAACGGCAGCAAGATGAGATGTTCGAGGCGAGTGCATAAACTGACTTACAACACTAATAGCATAGGCAATGTCAGGGCGAGTCATAGACAAGTAGATCAATTTTCCCACAAGACGCTGATATTGGCCAATATCTGACACACACTCCCTCTCAGAATCAGCCAACCTGTGATTCTGCTCAATAGGAGTATCAGCTGGGCGAGATCCAAGTTGACCAGAGGTATTGAGTAAGTCAAGAACATACTTACGCTGAGAAATAAATATATCAGACTGGGACTGTGCAACCTCAATACCCAGAAAATAGCGAAGATGTCCAAGGTCCTTAATTTCAAATTGACGGCCTAAGTAAGTTTTGACCTCAGTAAGGCCATCGGCATCATCTCCAGTAAGAACAATATCATCTACATACACAATCAAAGCAACAGTTTTGCCTTGGGAGTGACGCAGGAACAATGTGTGATCAGCAAAACTCTGATGGAAACCAAACTGATGCATGGCCTTAATGAAGTGTTCAGACCAAGCACGAGGAGACTGCTTCAGACCATAAAGAGACCGGTGAAGACGACAAACATGTGCAGGAGAAGCAAAAGAAAGAAACCCAGGAGTTGGACCATATAGACTTTTTCCTGAAGATCACCATTGAGAAAAACATTCTTGACATCTACCTGAAAAAGTGGCCATCCTCGGATAGCAGCAACAGAAAGGAGAACGCGAATGGTGGTCATCTTGGCAACCAGAGCAAAAGTTTCCTGATAATCAATCTCATAAGTCTTACCATAACCTTTGGCCACCAGACGGGCTTTATAACGAGCAATGGAACCATCCGGATTATGCTTAAGCGTGAATATCCAGCGACAACCCACATCTTTCCTTCCAGGTGGAAGATGCACAATTTCCCAAGTTTGAGTCTTGTCAAGAGCAGTCAATTCATCAATCATAGCTGCGCACCACTCAGGATGAGCAATAGCATCTGCAACAGTAGTAAGAAGAGAAACAGCGGAAACATAAGCAAGAAAACTTCAATAGGAGGGTGAGAGTGCAGAGTTAGATATATAATTTTAAATGGGATAAGTACAAGTGCGCTTACCCTTACGAGTGGCAATAGGACGATCATCACAGGAAACAGACGGAGGCGGAGCTGGAGGCGAGGAGGCGAGCTGGTCGGACATAGAAGGGATGGGAGTATCATGTGGACGTCGAGAGTAAACTTGCAATGGAGGAGAGGACGAACTGACGGGGGGTGGAGAGGGAGGAACAAGCAGGGGAAGGGGAAATAAAGAAGGAAAATGATCATCAGGTGAATCTAGAGGAAATCACTCAGATTGAATGCCAACGGACCCACTATAATAAGGAGTATGCTCAAAAAAAGAAACATCTCGAGAAATGAAACGTCATCGAGAAGGAGGATGGTAACAACGGTATCCTTTCTGGGTAGAGGAATAACCTAGAAAGATACATTTGACGGCCTTAAGGTCAAGTTTAGAATGATTTTTGTCAAGAATTTGAACAAAACAGACACACCCAAAAACACGCGGAGGAAGTGGAAACACGGGACGATCTGGAGAGAGCTTAGAGAGGGGTGTGACAAACTGAAGAACACTGGAGGGGGTCCGATTAATAAGATAAACAATAGTAAGAACTGCATCAGCCCAATAGGATTGGGGCAAGTTTATGCCAATCGAAATGGCACGGGCTAACTCTAGAATATGACGATTTTTTCTTTCTGATCGGCCGTTCTGCTGAGGGGTCTTAACATTGGACATTTGATGCTCAACGCCAGACGCTAAACAAAGTTTTAGGAGCTCACTATAGGTGTACTCAGTACCATGATCAGAACGGAAGGTCTTGATGGTACGACCAAATTGGGTTTGAACCATAGCAAGAAATTGCTTGAAGATCCCATAAACCTCACTCTTGTGTTTCATAAGATAAACCCAAGTGGTACGACTGTGATCATCAATGAACAAGACAAAATAGCGAAAACCAAGAGTGGATGTGACAGGGGAAAGACCCCACACATCAGAATGAATTAAGTCAAACATAGCAGGTGTAGTAGGATTCGTACTAATAGGATAAGAAGAACGCACATGTTTAGCTAATTGATAAGTTTCACAAGAAAAATCAAGTACATTGTTATTATTAAATAAATTAAGGAACATGTGTTTCAAATATTCAAAAGAAATATGGTTTAAGCGTAAATGCCAACGCATTACAAGAGCCTTATTAGATTGACTACTAAAACTACTAAGCTGAAGAGCAGAATGAGTGCTAGGGGAATCGGGAACATCCAGGAGATACAATCCATTTCACTTCACGTCCAGTGCCAATTGTCCTCTTCGACTCCAGATCCTGAAAGACACAATGAGAAGAATAAAAGGTTACACTGCAGTTCAAATTTTTGGTAAGACTACTAACGGATACCAGGTTAGTAGTAAGTTGAGGAACATGTAGTGTTTTAGTTAAGGATAAAGAGGATGTAACAGGTAAAAGACGTTGACCAGCTATGGAAGACAAAGAACCATCAGTCAGGTGAACCTTGCGATGACCAGAACAAACACTATAGGTTTGAAAAAGGGAGGACATACCGGTCATGTTATCTAAGGCACTAGAATCAATGATTCATGGTGACGAAGTGGTGGAAACACTGTTTGCAGATGCAAAGATATCTGAGTGAACGAGGGTAGAAACCGGCTGTGATGAAGTCTCTATCTGATTGAAGAATTTTCTGAACTTGTCAAGCTCGGGTTGGGATAGAGATACCGAGTCTGATGAGGATGTAGTAACTGAAAGATGTGCTGAATCAGTAGTCGACTGAGAAACTATATGAGTTGAAGATCGTTGAGACTGTTTACGTTGCTGATTAGGATGACCATGAAGTGCATAACATCGAGCCTTCACATGACCTAATTTTCCACAATGATCACACTTATGTCGTTGATGGGTAGGCATAGACCCACTGGGGGGTTGTGGAGAAGATAGACGAGTAAGCATAGCAGAATGATCCCCTGAAGAATGAGGTAGGACAACTGCACGACGACTCTCATCCGCTAAGACATATGAATAAGTAGTCTGTAGCGATGGAAAATGATCCATACCCAATAAATGAACTCGTGCATACTCAAATTCGTCCCGGAGACCCGCTAGAAACTGAAAACCCCGATTCTTATCCAGAATTGACGAATATAATGTCTCATCAAGAGGATCCTTCCAAGCATAGGTTGAGGAATAGAAAGTCAACTCTTCCCACCGAGCACGTAGCTGTGAGATATAAGTGGTAACTGAAGAGTCTCCTTAGGAAAGACGAGAAATCTCACGCTCCAAATTGAAGATCCTGATATTATTCTGACGTTGTGAGTAAATACTCTTTGCGGAATCCCATATCTGTTTTGCTGTTGAGGAAAACATAAAACCAGCCGCAATGTGTGGTTGCATAGAAGTAACCAACCAAGAACGGACCATAGAATCATTAGCAAACCAATGGGAGTAAGAACTATCAATCTGTGCAGGTTGTTTGTCTGTCCCAGTTAGATAACCGATTTTCCCTTTTCCACCAATGAACATTTCAACTGATCGTGCCCAAAGGAGATAATTAGGACCATCTAATTTTACGGTAATGATCTGAATACCTAGAAAATTGGTTGAGTGAGATGAAGGACCACTCGATCCATTATTATTACCAGTAATCGAGGAAGATGTCTCAGAGGCCATCAAATAATCTGAGTACTCTGGTTGGACGATAGTTCGAGTAAGATTAGGGCACAACTCCCTAGAATAAAGTGACCGCAGCACCTTAAAGGTGACAATATACGATCAGAAGAGACGTGAAGGCTGATTAACCACTGCTGTGGATTACCTAAGCGGTCATTCTCGCAAGCATAGAGACTCAAGAAGTAATATTGCTGTTAGAACAAACCCAAACAGCACCTTACTGTAATCAAATGCCTCCGTAGGTAATCAAAACACTGTTGCCACTCCCAAATAGCTCTTACGATGATAAAAAAATAAGAAAAAATCTACTGCTGTGATCTCAAGACTTATAACACAGCATATCAGTCACCTATTAACGTCAGCTGCTGAAAAAACAATCACTTGCTGTGATTAAAAAACTAATCAGAGTCACCCACTACTGTCGCACAAGGTAGAACATCGTTGGCTGTGATTGAAAACATCCAGACAGTTACCCACTAGTGTTGCACAGGGCAGAGAGGCCACCTAAAGGTGTCGCCTGCTCCAAATACAGCACCTACTGTGATCATAAGGCTCAAACAGTCGCCTATTAGCGTCGTTCGAGGCAGAACAGCCACTCACTGTTGTTGCCTGTTAAGAAACTCTCTTCTACTGTGATCGCAGGGGTTAAACAAGGCTATGTTGGGTGTCGCAGGGCTTAAACAAAGTCATTGTGGGTGTCGCTGATCTCAAACAGCGCCATAGTTGTGAATACAGCCTGATTGCAGGCTCTCTACAGATATTAATCCCTATCGCATGCTTCGATTAGGGGTATACTGAGATGGAGAACCCCCTCAGGGGTGATCTGAGTTGAAAAACCAACGTGAAGTTAGGGTGTTGTTTGAATGAAAACTAGATCGATGGGATTTGTTGCAGAAGAAGTTCGATGAAGGTAGAGAAGGAGGCTCTGATACCCAATTAGAATTAAGAGAGAATTGTAATCAGATTAATTAGCTCTAATTAGGCTATGTAAGTATTACATAAGAGAATAAAGAAGTGAAAAGACTAAAATAACCCTACAGACTTATTTAATAGCTCCGGTCGCAAGAATCACAACCTAAAGGCTTCATAATGAAAGGGAAAAAACTTCAAATTAGTCAAATCCTTTTGTGTTAAAGCAAGCCCCTAAATTACGGACAGAAGATAACCCATCCAATAAAGTTGTTTTGACATTGTCATGATAAGGTTATGGATAGAAGATAAAGCTAATAAGAGTCTAATAGTTGTGAATCTTGCAAATAAGAGTAATTGTTGTGAATGGGTTATCTTCTGTCCATATCCTCTTCTGTTATGGATTTATTCTACTTGAATTATCAAATTCAGAAGTCAATTAGGTTTATTAATTGTCCTTTGGGAAAAATACTGAGAATCAAAACCAGTCCACCCTGAGTGAAGCTACTCAATAAATTCTTGTACAGATTCGAAATTGTACAATGCAACTATTCAACCCTAAGCTGAGCTCTTGAAAAATTTATATAGACATTCAAAACACTGAAAAGGTATTATGGTTGAGTTCTCTCCACCATTTCTCAATCCTTGGGTCTGAAATATTGTTTTGAAGACTAAACTCATTATGAAAAGCATGCCTGTTCCATTTCCCATGTCATAAAGTTATAGTACAAACATCCCCACATAAAATATTTTCTGAATCTGTGTTGCTTTCTTTTGATGGGGCATATGTTATTCTCCTTTACAGGATTCAAGTTCTAGCTAATAGCGGCATTGCGACTATTTTGGTTGTGATTGCTGGGACATTGACGGGATGGCAAGACAAGTGTTTAGACTCAAAAGACTCATCACTTATAACATGCCTTATTGGTGGTATTATTGGACACTATGCCTGCTGCAATGGAGATACTTGGTCATCAGAGATTGGGGTGCTTAGTAATTCACAGCCTCGATTGATCACAACCTTCAAGGTATATATCCTTTTTTGTTTTAATAATTCATATAATTTCTTTTCATTATGCTTTAGAAAATTGCTTTGATTGAGGCTTGCTTGATAGTGCCCTCCCACCAAAAGACCAGTTCATGTGCTTGAGATAACGAACACAGTACTTGGGAGAAGTTATTTCTTATTATAGCCGTCCGTCCTGTTTGGTTTTGTGTTGTCTTTGTTGCTGCTTTAGTTTCTGATTCAATGGTTTTTCTCTTTACTGGTTTGCCCATTCTTTTAAGCTTTGGTACACTATCATAAAGACCTTTTTACCTTCTACATTTATTGGTTCTATCACTAGTAGATGTTAATTTTCTCTATCTTGATAGAAGATTGCATCTTTAATCGGATATTTTTCTGATGCTTATTGAATGTCTTCGATGGTGACATGTTGGGGTCAGTTCACTCTGTACATGGTACAATGAATTCAGCTTTAATCGTATATTTAAAAGAACAAAGACAGATGGAAGGAAAAGGTTTGGGTAATTCGGACTTCCTTTACATTATGCAAGTAGGGTAAACTTGAGATGTGACTTGGGTATGCTCATCCATTATAGTCCACTAGAAAGTGGCATGTGCAAACACACATGTATCTAAAGGGCTTATCTTTAATTTAAAACATTGATTAAAAGGTTTCTGAAAATTACATAGCAAGAAGGATATTTTGTAATTTTGAAAACTATCCAACATGATTCTAGGGCCATGTGCTGCAATTTTCTTGGTTTTTGACCAAAATGACCCTGATTATATTGCGTTAAAATGTAAAAGTGAGGGCATTTGTGGGATCCAAAATTTGATGTCGAACCACTTGTACTCCGCCTTCTCTCATTATAATAGTAAAGATATTGATTACTGGTGTACTTGTACTGCCCTTTCATACATAATTTCCATCAACCTCACTCCAGCACGATGGAGGGTGGACAGTTGATCTCCAGTCCTCCATGTGATGTCTGTCGTTCCCTTCAATTAAAGCTTTGGTCCTTTTCAGGCTTCTGCTTAATAGTTTGATATCCCTCTTTGTCAATGTATTGTCTGTTTCCCTTCAGAAGGAAGAGGACAAAAGGAAGATGATGGCATGCCTTTGTTTGTATTCCCGTGGTCCAGTATTGTATCATATCAAATCCGTGGCTAAAGGTGGACCGTTCATCTTACCGCTTGAAAGAAAGCAAGGCTTTGACAAAAGTTTTTGTTGTAAGCTGAAGTCGAACCCGTAAATTTGAAGTTGTGTGTTGGCCATCTCTACCTAACAATAAGTGAGCCCGAGTCCTCATCCTAACCATTTTTTCCAGTCTTGAACTAGTTGGACATTGCATTAGTTGTGTATGATTTAACTATAAGTAGTTTAGCTTGACGAAATACAGTCTAATTTTTTTTTTAAACTATAAATTTTCATTAAAACCAAAGCAAAGAGGGTGATCGAGGGGATCAGTCCAATTACAAAGCACCAGGGAACAGAATTATATGACGAAACTAGATTACAAGCTGATCCAAACACACCAAGAAATCTTCAAAAAATACTCTAAAAGCATTTCCCCAAAATAAAAACACAGATAAATTAAGTACAATAAGCCATCTTTTGTTTCAAGCAATCGTTTATTTCTTGATAGTAAGAGCCAAGTGTTGTGGATCATGACTGCATCATAAAATCGACACTATTTTACCTAATTCTTGATTATTGGTTTACTTCTGAACATTAAAATAGATTAGAAGAAATAATTCCTTCTAAGACACTTTCAAATCATGAATTCTAATACTCAATGTGTAGTAATGCTATCAGCCAGTTCGGAAGGGTACAAATGGTGCTGTGACAACGACAGGACTACTAGCAGCTGTAGCAGCAGGCAGCATCGTTGGGTTGACTTTTGTTCTTTTCGGATTTTTTACAACCAAATGTTCTTCTGATGTAACCTTGAAGCAGCTATTGGCAATACCCCTTGCTGCAATGGCGGGACTTTGTGGAAGTCTGATAGACTCTCTGTTAGGGGCAACAGTGCAATTCAGCGGATTTTGTACTGTACGGAATAAGGTAAGAAACATCCATCACTTGTGCTAATAATAATCAACTTCCAAATAGCCTGCAGCCATAAATTTACACCATCTCCACAATTCAATCTGTTGGGTATCACAGAAAAGTCTACAAACTTATGTTCTCCATCGCAATATATATAGGTTGGGATCCGTTGCCTCATGAGAGAAACACATGATCCCAACCGTGTAACCATAGAATCCAACGGTTGAGATTTATGCTTGAAACTTAAGTGTCATCAAGATTTGTGGTATCCGGATACATATAGATTCCTACAGTTGGATTCCATGTTTAATCAGTTGAGATCATGTGTTTTCTCACAAGTCATTCTTCATGAGTCACTGGATCCCGACCCTATATATATAGGGTGGCGTTTGGAGGCCCTAAAGAGAGCCAAACATTTTTTCAATGTATGGGTTAGAGGTTTCAGAATGGGATGATTTTTTTGTGAGGATGATCTCTATGATGAGGAGATCTACCTTACTAAAAATCAGCCCATTCCAAAACTTCTAACATCATCAAAAGTGGTTTATAAAAATCGGACAGTCCATGATTTTTCAACTTGTAAATGAGGGTTAAACTTTCGGAATGAGCTGATTTTTGGTGAGGATGATCTTTTCACCATAGAGATCATCCTCACAATAATCAGCCCATTCTGAAACTTCTAACTCCTATTTAAAAAAAATGTTTGGCTCTCTTTAGGGCCTCCGAACACTTCCCATATAGATATATGGGTGAGAAGTTTTGGAATGGGCCGATTTTTTTGTGAGGATAATCTCTAATCATCCTTGCAAAAAAATTAGCCCATACTGAAACTTCTAACCCCAGTTTAAAAGTTGAAGAATTGTGGACCGTTTATTTTTTTGTAAACCACTTTTGATTCGGTTAGAAGTTTTAGAATGGGTTGATTTTTTTGTGAGGATGATCTCCTCACAAAAAATCGAAACTTCAAACTCATATAGGATGGAACACGTTGGCCAATATTAACTTGGTGACTCATAATTGCCTTTGCAGGTGGTCGGAAAGCCTGGACCAACAGTGAAGAAGATTTCGGGTCTGAATATCCTTGACAACAATGCCGTCAACCTTGTGTCGATTTTGCTAACCACATTGCTTACTTCCATTGCCTGCTTGTACATTTTCTGATGCTTTCATTTGAAAAATGTTAGAGATCCTATTTGCAGTCATGTGTCCAGACTCCAGATGCTTCAGTGCAGAGTTTGGAAATTGGAACCAAGTCTTACCGATCGGATGGATCTTATCCATTTGATACATGGACATTTTCTTTGAATCATTCAAGTAGATCTTCAAAACAAAAGTCTATTTACGAGATATCCCCTATGCTTTCAAATCGATGAGAAGCACCCTTTTACCACGGTCTTCTCAAATAGACTGAAACAAAACGACCTAAATTCCCTCATCTTCAACATCTTCAATCTTCAAGCACCTTTAGAGAAATAGAATGGAATTTTGAGTCGAAAAATGAAGGTTTTCTCCAAGGGGTTGAAAGACTAAGTTGAAAATGATGGAATGAAGACGTGGTTGAATGGATTTAATGTAATTTATTGTAGAGGTAGAAGATGACATTTTGTAGGTGGATGGGTTAAAGGACCTTTTGACTAGGGGATGGAAGATAGGATATTTGTCAATTTCTTTTGATGGATTTAGAGAAGGGTTGTGTCAGAGTGACGTCAATATTGCATCTCATATCACACATCTTAGACGTGAAAGTGTCTAGGAACCATAGATATCAATTACTTTTGTCCTTGTACTTAGCGAAGAGTTGTGTTGGACTGACCTAGACGTGAAAGTGGGTTAGAAACCATAGATGTCAATTGTTTTTGCCCATGTCTTTAGAGAAATTTTGTGTAGGACTGACCTCGACGCGGAAGTGGGTTAGAAACCATAGATGTCAATGTCTTTTGTCCATGTATTTAGAGAAGAGTCATGTGGGCCTGACTTCAAGATTGTACCTCATATCACACATCTTGGCATGGAAGTGGGAACCATAAATGTTTTTGACTCTTATCTCAATGAAAACGTCTATGGCTCTCACACACTTTCATCTTAGGAGGTGTGATATGAAGTACAATCTCGAAGTCACTTCAACATTATTCTTTAGAGAAACTTGTAGAGCTCTCTCTCTCTCTCTCTCTCTCTCTCTCTCTCTCTCTCTCTCTATATATATATAATATATATATATATATATTATATATATATATAGGGTAGCGTTCAATGGCAAACTTTTTAGCAAACTTTTTGGCAAAACA
Source organism: Akebia trifoliata (assembly GCF_017979445.1). Lineage (NCBI taxonomy): Eukaryota > Viridiplantae > Streptophyta > Magnoliopsida > Ranunculales > Lardizabalaceae > Akebia > Akebia trifoliata. The sequence goes on along the minus strand of NC_141386.1, from coordinate 9,609,002 downwards.
TTTTTCAAAACATGAGTTAGAAGTTTTGGAATGGGTTGATTTTTGGTGAGGATGATCTCTACGGTGAGGAGATCATCCTCACCAAAAATCAGCTAACCCATGTTTACAAGTTGAAAAATCGTGGACCGTCCATTTTTTGTAAACTATTTTTGATGGGGTTAGAAGTTTTGGAATGGGTTGATTTTTGGTGATGATGATCTCCTCATCGTAGAGATCATTCTCACCAAAAATCAGCCCATTCCAAAACTTCTAATTCATGTTTTGAAAAATGTTTTGCTAAAAAGTTTGCCAAAAAGTTAGCCATTAAACGGGACCTATATATATATATATATATATATATGGGTCTCATTCAGCACCAAACATTTTGGCCAACATTTTAGCCAATCATTTTTGTCTTACATGGGTTAGAAGTTTTGGAATGGGCTGATTTTTGGAGAGGATGATCTCTACGGTGAGGAGATCATCCGCACCAAAAATCAGCCCATTCTAAAACTTTTAGCCCCATGTTTACAAGTTGAAAAATCGTGGACCATCTATTTTTTGTAAACCATTTTTGATGGGGTTAGAAGTTTTGGAATGGGCTGATTTTTGGTGATGATGATCTCCTCACCGTAGAGATCATCCTTACCAAAAATCAGCCAATTCCAAAACTTCTAACCCATGTTTTGAAAAATGTTTTGCCAAAATGTTTGGTGTTGAACATTTCCCTATATATATATATACAGTTTAAAAGTTTTGGATTGAGTTGATTTTTTGGTAGAGTTTGCTGATGTCACATACTCACTAAGAAGATCATGAGAATGTAGTACTACTGGACAACGATGGAAAACGATTGTTACCAACATGTTCAGAAATGCCATTTATGCTAGATTTATACTAATAAAATCAACGTTCTACCTCAAAAGCTACCACCTAATACTATTTTTCAATTAAAAATCCAAAGCCATCATTCTCTCCAAATCCCTCATCACAAGTCATCCTCACACCCTTTCTTTCTAATCAACCCGCTTAACAGACACTACCCATGCCTTTTTGACACTAGTCATCATCTATTCAATCCTTCAAAAATATCAATCACCTCTTACACCATCATTCTTCTAACAAAAATTCACTCCCCTTAACCCTATCTAACACAATCGAAATGGATTAAAAGATCCAACCTATGTGGTTAAAAAACAATATATTTACATCACCTTTCACATATACCCTCCTCCTAATCTTAAATTGTATATACCCCGTCCATAAACCCCATGTCATTTTACATTTCTCCACACTTTCACTTCATTCTACCTCTAAAAGTTACCTCCAAAACTCTATAAAACCCCCTTATTCTCTCACAAACACCCAAGTCTTAAATTCCTTAACAAGCTTCAACTCTATCAACTACTCTTTCTCTCTCTCTCTCTCTTACAACTTCTATACTTACATCCATCAACTATTAACATTCTACACCACAAACACAGTAATACTAAGATCAAGAAGTTCACACCTGGAAGGAAAAGAAGAAGTCAAGAGCAAGGTAGGGTGAGGACAATAATCCTCTCTTCTACTTCTCCCTTCTTTACTTTTTATTTTACTTTTTCTAACACAACCCTAAGATGTAATGTCTACCCTCCCCTACTTCTGGTAGATTAGGCTTCGGTTTGGTTGAAATTGTAGACGTTGAAAACTATTTTGAAAAACATTTCTTAAAATGGGCCTAAGGCTTATCACAAAATGTTTTAGGTCTAAGGCTTTGGGCCATTTTCTCATGAAAATGGGCCTTTGACCGATAAGTCCATAATTTTTAAAATGTTCAAAGGCATGGATCGTAGAAGGCCCCTTTCCTCAATAAAGAGGTCCTCTTTGGTTTAAGTCGAAATCAAAGTCCCTTGCACTTGAAGGCAAAAAATCAGGTTTTTTTTTTTTCAACTTTTTTATTCTTTTTCTGAAAAACAATCGAATCTAAGGTTACCACTTATGGTGGAGGGAATAGGGTACCTAATACCTTCCTTATTCCCTAACATGGACTCCTTTACCTAGATTTTAGGTGGATTAGCACCCTTATTCGTACGAGAGTCGCTACAAAAAAAAAACAAATTTTCAAAACTATTTTTTAGGTTCCCATTCACACATTTTTCTAAAAAAGAAGGTTGGTGACTCCAAATACAAGTAATAGAGATCTTCCGACTAAAAAAATCTCATATTTATAGTTTGGCGACTCCATTAGGGATTAGGGGTCCACGTTGTGAATGCGAAAGAATACGTAGTCGGTCATCAAAAAGGTAGGCAAATCGTGCATCCTGAACCCTATATCTAAAGCCTCTGAAAGGTCAATAGTAAGAATCGGGGGTCGGGTGGAAGTCCGGAAAAAGTAAAAGCCTAAAAAAGATGAGTAGAGACAATCAAATAATGAACAAGCTAATGAAAGGAAATAACTGAAATACAATTTTACTTAAGAGGGAGGAGGCGGATGAGCCGAAGTGCTGGCCCCATCGTAATGTTGACGATAGTTCTGAAACATCACAAAAAAAAAAAAAAACAACCAAGGATTAATCAATAGTGACATAAGTACGGAATTCAAAAAAATAGGGTAAGAAAAGAATGTACTGTCTCTGCCTGCGAACGAGACTCCCGCATGGCCAACATCATCTCAAGCTTGTAGATGCATTCTGCCTGAGCCACCACCTTTGCTTGAGTAGTCCTTCATTGGCTCTCTATGTTCGCACATCGATTTGCCTAAGCCTCGATCACACTGTACCCCTCCTGGAGACGATGTAGATCATCAACCTGAGAAGGGAATAAGACTATCAGACATTGCATTATACAAAGAATAAAAATGAAAGACGAAAGATTAAGAGCATACCATGTCCTCATGTTTTAGGATGAAAATCCCGTTGATCTTAGTGATCCCAGCACGGACGGGCATCAAACAACCGATGAAGACAGTCTTAAACCAGCTGATATAATCATCCTCCACCAGAAGCCCCTGCACCAGTACCCCACCAACCTGGGCTAGATACTCCTCCGTCATCAAATTCATCGCAGAAGGCATCATAGGAACCGTTGGGATTCTAAGAGACCGATCATGCTAGAAGTACAACCGCTCTCCGAAGTAGTACACGTAAGAGATACGATCGATAAAGCAGGGATATATCTCCCATCTTCCAATTGAAGGCCGTCCATACCTCTTGGTGCTCCTGGATGGAGTAAGGAAGGTCTGGGAAGGTGACAGAAAAGATCTGCAAAACAAAACATAATTAGACCGCAAACATCAAATTAGGAGTCCAACTCTACAAAATGAAACAATACTCACCTCATGAAGGCGACATCGATCGATGTGGGCCCGAGCACTATGGGGAATTGTTCTTGATGGTGTGCAGATCTCAGGTCGCCCAAAAAGCGCCAAAAGGATAGCCCTCGCCGGGATGATGCATGGTGGGGAGGTAATACGGGAAATGGATGTTAACAAAAATCTGAAAGAAAAAGAATGAAAATCAGGCTAATGGGAAGAAATAATGCAAAATTTAAAGGCATAAGCTCCAAGATAGAATATACCTCAATAAGTGGGCAGAAGAATCTGGTAAAAAATCCAATGTCGCAAGGTGGAGTAATGCCCTCAATGACCCGATGTAGACACCCCATTTTTGCACTCGCTTGATTAATCAACTCGTTAACCTGATTGCGACGGTTCCCAATGATGGATGGTTATTCCAATGCTTTATTTTGTTACTAGATATGTTTCAGAAATTCAAGTGAGGTATTTCAAACTAACAAAACTGTAGAAATCACGCTACGCTAGGAAAATATAACTCCAAAAACATAGAAATCATCATTTTTCAGACAAAAAAAAGCTTCACGGTAAAAATCACTAAAAAATGAATAAATTACCAAAATACCCCTAATGTCAAAACATCCCTAGAGCTTACATTACGCTTAGGAAAATCCTTTCAAACACATAAAACAACAAATCGAAATCAAATAAACCATTTTGTCAATTTTCACAAAATTCGACAAAATTACGAAAATGCCCCTCATAAAGTTCATGACCATTTCGAATAAAAAATTTCATAAATGATACAAACTAATATTTTCATTGAATTCCTTACAAAAAATCGATTCCAAAATATCTTGAAACATTGAAAAATGACTTAAAACACAAAAAGTCATCTCCAAGGTCAAAACGGTAATTTTACAATTTAAATAATTAAAAATTTTAAAATTAATAATTAAAACATTAATTAATGTAAAGTAAAATCTTAATTAAAATTAAAGTCAATTAAGTAAGACTTAAGTCAAAATCCTAAAATCTAGTCAATTAAGTGAGACTTAAGTCAAAATCATAAAATCAAGTCAATCAAGTAAGACTTAAGTCAAAACCCTAAATTCTAGTCAATCAAGTGAGACTTAAGTCAAAATCCTAATTAATCTAAGAAGACCAAACTCAAACCCTAATAGAATTCTAATTAAACTCTAAAACTATCTAAAGAATTCTAATTAAACTCTAAAACTATCTAAAATAAACATAATTAAACTCTAAAACTATCTAAAAAGCTCTTTAAAAAATCTATAAATAGGGGTCTCTACAACCTATTTTCGTATGAAAAAGAAATCCTAGAAAAAGTAGGTCAAGAAGCCTCTCCAACCTTCCCAAAATCCTGATTTTGAAGCCCTAACACCTTACCTATCATCCAAACCCCAAATTTTGTTCAAAAAACACCCAAAAAATCTTCCAAAACACTCAGAAATCCATAAATCAGAAAACTCACAGATCTAAGAAGGAGATACATCAACTTGGGGATCAGAAGCAGATTCGGTGACAAGAGAATAACAAGGAAATACATACGAGGATACTCTTCGCTAGTGCTGAGGGAATCGTTGTAATTGACAAGGTAACTTTCTTTTATTTATTTTTTATTATTATTTGTTGTTTTCGGTCTATTTTGCAATGTAATCATTTTTGGGAAGTAGTAGAGATCGGCACTTACCGGGCGGGGTTGGTGGCTAACACTTTCTAACCCCGTAACATGATCCCCGGACCTATTTTCTTTTGTATATTAGTTTTCCTTATCTGTTTAGAGTCGATGTTCGGTTCCTAGACCGTAATAATTAGGTGGCGACTCCCAAACCTCGAAAATCAAAAGCGGATCCGCATACCCTGCAGATCGAGGACGCTTTCACCCGGTCAAAGCCACCTAAGATGGTGCCCTAAATGAAACTCCCCTAGTTGTAGCTAGTGATCCGATGGATATCTTGGAGAGGGAAAGAAACCATGTTATCATGATTGAGTCATCCTAAAAAAAATAGCTCCCGAGGAGTCAAAGGAAGCTGAAGTGGAAGATCGTGGCAAAATCATCATCTCCTTATCGGACAATGCACCCTCGATGACCCAATGTTGACTAGAGGAACCGCATGCTCAAGGGGTGCAGTTTGCCAACCTCGGCAACTAGTATAAAGGGAACATCGATCATATTTGCAATCTCCTCAATGGGGAGCATGTAAGGGAAGATAGGCCTCCCTCCATCTTGATCCCTGTAACAACAACGAAGTTCGACTATCGGATGCCCATCTCGGTCTCGGACACGTGGAAGGTATGTGTAGCTAGGAACCATTACTCCACCATCACCAAGAAGATCGAGCGGTTATATCTAAGATATGGGATCCTCAAGAATGCTCCGAACCTAGCTCAAGTAAATTGCCCCATCAGATCCTTAGTAAATAGGGCATACTTAGTCATGAAGGTTCTCCAATTGTCTATGAAACTATTTGAAAGATAGCGAGTCGGCACGTCCATCTGCAAGTACATTGAGACATAATCGCTCAGTCCTATCAGAAGAGGGTGTCTGGTACACCCTTTTGAGCCTTCTCCAGGATTGCAGTGCGTATTGTCTCTATTCCTCGACCTCTATTACCTCTATCAATAGCACCTTCAACTCCACCAACCCGTCCTCCTTGAAGCACACGTTGAATAGTGGATCAACACTGTGAAGTATTAGCCTCAGCCTCATTCCCCGACGATGAACTACTTGATGGAGATTGCTCTAACGGAGTCGTTTCCTTCACGAGCGATGCTCGGACAGTCTCATGCTCGTAGTGAGCTCTCACAGCCAGTCTGCTTCCGGCCTCGTCAATAAGAGCCACTCTGCCCCCTCGAGTGTGCACCATCTACATAAAAGGCCAACCACTCAACAAAAAATGATCAACCACTTGAACTAAATTGAACCCAAGCCAACCTGTCAACAACCAAAAGCCAAGATTCCATCCAAATCATTGCCCCTCCCTAACCAACCTAACCAAAACCTTAGCCCAACTTACCCTACCCCGGAACCAACTCCAACCCATAGAGACACATTCAAAACCTTCTCAACTCAGTCTTAACACCACCCCAAGCCCGATAAACCAGTTTAAGAACCCGATTGAAATCAAAAGACCTATTTCCCCCAACGACCATATCACACAACCCAAAACCCACAAATACCTACCTCAACCTGATCCAACCTACCCAAGTACCCAAAGAAAACTCACCCATGCATTATCTAAGCCAGTCCATTCGACAACCCAAACCAATCCGAAAACCTAAAAATCTATTTTAAACCCAATTTAATCGCTACATAACCATCCCTACCTACCTGTCACAAACCTAAAGTCTATAGCCACTCAATTGCACCCATGCTAGACATTCAAAATAGACCCTATGACTTCTAAGGGTGTGTGCTCAAATAAAAAGCATCAACATAGCATATGGACATGCGATAAAAGTTTTCAAAAGAACAAGTAAGGCAAACATTAATAAAAGGAAACCTATCATCATCTTCATCACATGTTCATAATCTACAGAGCAAGCATACGTGTATGCGATAAAATCTTTCGAAAGAACAAGAATGAGACAAAAGTAAGAAATTTTTTTTGTTCTTCACGACATGTTCAAAGGAAAAAAAAATGGGCATACAATAAAGTTCTTGCAAGAAAGAGAAGAAGAAAAGTTAGACCAACCTCTATCCAATGAAAAAGAAAGAACCAAAGAGTGTAGCAAGTGATCCTTGAGCAACCTGAATCCAAGATCACTACACACTTGCTCAAACCTTGCACAAAAACCACCTCGACAGCGAGATATTACAATGGAAATAAGAAGAGACAAGAATAAGAAAACCAGAGGGAAATGAAACGAAAGGGCATAATGTAACATGGGCACGCGACTTTTGAATTTAAAAGTATCCTAGTCCGTACACAGAGTACAAACTGAAGGAAAGCAAAGTAGTCCATGCATTATGCATGGTTTGAAAAATTGCAAAATTTAGTTCGTATATAACGCACAGACTAAAATGATGTCACATAGTCCATGCTTTATCAATAGACTCGAAAAAATATAATAATAATAATAACAAAAAATGGCATTTTTGCAAAAAGCCAAGGTCAAAATTTCAAAACTCATTGAAAAACTCTGGTTTCAAAAATTTCATTAAGTCATTACAAATCCAAGGCCTTAAACGAGCTCTGTGCCACGAAGTTGAGAAATTCGAAAGGCTAACCTTGCCAGACACTATGTTTGGGTAGCCACTTTCATAAAATCCGTCAAACTTACTCAGTGTTTCTAAAACTTGTCTTAGCAAAATTCTTGGACCTACACAAATAAGAGTTTCATCTATTTTTTACAGTTCTTTGCATGCAACTCCTACAAAGAGGGACAGTTGTAGACACCCCAATTTGAATGTGCCCCCATGTAAAAATGTCCAAAATACATAAAAAAATTGGAATGGGCTTAAAAGCCTAAACCCTTCAAAAAGAAACTTATTTTATTTTCAAATAATGGCTCACCCTTTTGCTTGGCCCATGCGTTAAAAACCTTCCCCCCTAAACCATCACCACCTCACTTTTCAACCCAACCCAATCCTATACATATCCTAACCTACTCAAATCCAATCCAACCCCTAAACCCATTGGAACTAAAGCACCTCACCTCTCAATCCAACCCAAAATCACTATCCTATCCTAAGCCCAAATCTCAACCCAAGCCTAATGACTACCACCAATTACCACAAAGATAAAAAATCATCAAAATGGGACAGATGCCACTACCACAACCCATCCCCTTAATCCATCTACCCACCCCTATCACCATTCTCTAAAAAGTTAACCAATCCACATCCATGTCATAACCCCCCATCATTCTCTTCAAATTCAAGTAGTAGAGATTTTCAGACTTGAAAATCTCATGTTTATAATAACAAAGTGGATTAAAATGATAGAAGAGAAATTATACTAACATTATAGGAGGTGAAAAATAAAAGAAATAAAGTCGGTCCCATGTCACTCTAGCTAAATGGGATATTTAACGCACAAAACTGTTGATGGTGGGAAGTTTGTTTTGGTTGGACTTGTTTCCTACAACACTGTGGTTGATTGGACGTTTGTGTCACACATAATTGTTCAAACTCAATTGTGTTTTAAAGTGGTAAAAGATGAAAAATAATAAAATAGATTTAAGGGGTAGAAGTGAAAACATAGTAAAATTAGAGGAGGTTAAGAATAAAGAAAATAAAGTAGGTCCTATTGTAGACACCCAAATTTGATCGGGCCCTCGACGCAAAATGCCCAAAAATCGAAATTTTTTTTGGAATGGGCTCCAAGGCCCAAACCTACAAAAATCCAATGAATTTTGTAATTCATTTATTGATAAATGGCTCAAGGCCTCTCACGTGGCCCACGAACCAAATCCCTTACCATCCTTCTAAACCCAACTCAACCCAAGTCCAAGCCTATTCAACCCAATCCAAACTAAACCCATCACCTAAGCCCATCTAAATTAACCCTACCCATCAAAACACTAAAGCCCAATCTACAACCTAAAATCAAACCATTCTTTAATCCAACACATTACCACAAGCCCAAATTTCTACCCAAGCCCAACATCACAACCAATCACCCAACATGACACATGTCATTACCCCCTCCACCTCCCGCATCCAATCAACCAACCAACTCCATACTTCCCTCCAAAAATTAATTCACCCATAACCCTACCCTAACCTATCCTATCCATTCTCTCAAATCAAACACTTATAACCTATCACCCTCCCCTAACCTACTTCCATCATTTCCTACAAAACCCATCTCTACAACCTACATCTACACCCATCCTCTCAAATCAAACACTCATCCTTTCCCATCAACTCATCTCCACCCTTCATTTCCACCAACTTTGACACATGTCATCATCTCCCTCACCCTCCCAAAATATCATCAACCACCCCATTAAATCCTCCATTCTCTTAAATCAAACACCACTTAATCACAACCACCAATTAATTACCCTCTTTAAACAATCTCATCATCTCAACCACTCTCATCAATTCTCTTCCATCTAACACTCAACCCAAATGGGTTGAAAGATCCAACCCATTTAACCCCCCTTCCTTAAATACCCTCCAACCTCCATCAAATTACACCCACCCTTCTCTTAAACCCCATACCATTCTATCACTTCTCAATCCTTCACCCCATTATACCCCTAAAATAACCCTCCAACTTCTATAAAAACCCATCCATTCTCCCCTTACAATAACTAATGAAAATTTGACAAAAAGACTCTAAAAAATTACAACTCTCCTCAACTCTCTACTCTTACTCTATTCTCAACACCCAACTCTCAACTCTCAACTCTCAACCTTCTCTCAAACAAGTCAAACAAGGAAAAAGAAATCAAAGGAAGTCAAAGGAAGTCAAAGGAAGTCAAGGAAGGAACAAGGTGGGTTTGGACAAAAGGAACACCCCCCTCAACTCCCCTCCTCTACTCACCCCTTTCCTACACATTTGCACACACCACTATGGTTTAAATCACCAAAGGACCCCTTCTTCATAAAGGGTGCCCTCAATGATTTGAACCAACATCGAAGCCCCTCACACTTGAGGGCACACATCAAATGTTTTTCTTTAAATTTCATTTTCTTTATTTCAAAAGGCCGAATCCGGATTACCACGTTACGTGGATGGAGTAGGGTGCCTAACACCTTCCCTACTCCATAAATGGACCCCCTTACCTTTGAATCAAGGTTGGACCAAACATGCATTATCCAACGAGAGTCATCAAAAATGTCAAAATGACGTGTTTTTCAAAATATACGACTTCGGGTGACCATTCACACCCATTTTCGAATTTGAATGGTGGCGACTCCAAAACACCCCAAAGTGGAGGGATGTTTCAAAAATGTTGAAAATCTCATGTCCACACCTATGACATTATAACTTGATGGGAGGTTTAACCCATAAAACTATAATTGATTGGACATTTGTATCATACACAACTGTTCCAACTCAGTTGTTTCTTATTATATAAATTATCCTAGTCAAATACATCAAAAAGAGCGACAGGGCTTTGAACCCTATTATTAAATATTTCTTGTCACATATGATTCTAATGTGGTTGATCAATAAGGAGGATCCTTTCTATTTGCTCGTCAAATCAACTGCCAAGAATGAAAACCTTGCATCTCGAACCGAGATTGTAAACTATGAATTTAAAGGGTATAAGAGAAAATTTGTAAAATTAGAGGAGGTGAAAAATAAAAGAAATAAAATGGGTTCTATGACACTATAACTTCATGGGAGGTTTAACCCACATAACTATGATTGGACGTTTGTGTCATATACAACTGTTTCAACTCAATTGTATTTTTTTATATAGATTATCTTAGTCAAATACATCAAAAGGAGTGATTGGGCTTTGAACCCTATTATCAAATGTTTCTTGCCACATAGATTCTAATGTGGTTGATCAACAAGGAGGATCCTTTTATTTACTCGTCAAATCAATTGTCGAGAATGAAAACCTTGCATCTCGAACCGAGATCGTAAACCCTTATTCCAAACTATTTTTAATATTCAATTAGAGTCGGATAAAAATGGAATCTAACCGATTAGGAACTTTAATTGATTGGTTCTACCCTATGGGTACCTGTGGATAATTGGAATTGATTTATTGTAATATTTTTTATATTGTAAATGATTTAAGATTTTCGTACCTTTTTAAAGTTAATAGATATTACATAAATTTGTCATATTTTCACATAAATTAAGTATTCTAATTTAGAACGTTCATCTTTCCTATAAGTTAATTACATGTGAAAAATATGAATTTTTTTCCTCATATTTATTAGAACAATTTGTAATTATATTATTGACGCTTTTAGAGATGATGTATTGTGTTATTGAAAGAATTTTTTTTTTCAATAATTTGTAAATGATATTATTTTTTAATAAAAAAACTTGCATATATATATATATATATGTTAAGTAACAATTTAACCCCTTGGTTAGGGTTGCAACCTGGTTAGGTTGGAGTGTAGATCTAGGTTCAATCCAAGTGATAGAGCCCTCAACCTGACCATCAGGCTTGAGCTCATTAACCTTAGTTCAATGCGAGTTTAAGCTTTTAAAATCGTGTTGAGCTTAGGTTAGGCCAAATAAAATGGTTTCAGCCAAGGTGCACAAGTTGGATGGGTTGGGCTTGTTGAGCAACCCTAATTTCATTTTGATCAACAAATACATTTTATATATGATATGAAACAAGAAATACATTAGATAAAGTAATCACTAGTAAATAAAACCATATACAACTTTTGAATAAATCATTGAAAGAAGATTTAAATAAATTAGCCTAAACCCACATTAAAAATATCCAATTATTGACAAGCAATAATAATAATAAAATGGAACCAAAATGCTAGATTGAAAAAATAAATAAAAAATCTCGATGATGCTTCATTTTACTCCTAAGTTCTTAACGTCAATATCATTCCTAAAGAAAATAAAAACATAAGTATAGTTACTAAAAATATATGGAGGAAGAAATAATTTAAAATAAGTAAAAATATATAATTAATAAAAAAACAAATATTAGTCTATAGCACTGGGTAGAGTTGGGTTGCCTGATCTCTCAACCCGAATTAAGATTGGGTACAGATATTCTATCCCAGGCTCAACTCATCTTTTGCATATCCCAGTCTAAGCTTGTCCATCAATAAGATTGAACCCGGGTTGAGCTCGGGCCAGTCCGCCCAAGTTGCAGCCCTACTCTCGATCTCAGTACAAGTTTTGTGATCGTCATTAGACACTATAATTAATATAAAAAAAAATTCTTAAGTGACTTGAAATTACACTAGAAGGTAGCACTTGCTTGTAGAAAATCCGATAGATGTCCCTTTTTAACAGTTCATACATTTTAGAGAGTTTTACGGGGCAGACCTATTTGTTGCAATTCTATTACAAAAATCCCCTATTTTATCCTGTATGTTACTCGAGCAAACCTTACTTTATGCATCTGGCTACCATGACTAACTTAGTAAGATTTGAAATCTTACTAAGGGTCATTGTGTCCACATGGATTATTAAATTAGCAATTCAACGTACATCCTTCTAGATTTAATGAAAACTCAGATTCAACAGAAAAATTAAAAAAAAAGATAAAAAAATAAAAAAATTGAGATTGATTGTAAGTGTTGAAGATGGATAGCTACCGAACTCTCAAATTTAAAATTAAAATTTAGCCTAGAAAATTATTATTATTATTATTTCTTTTCTTATTTTTCTTTTAAAGTTCTTAGACTTTTGTCTTTTATAATCCTGTGGCACCGGATCATATTTTTTGATAGTGCAAATTAATGGGTTTAGAATCCACTCCAAAATAAGTTAAGTAACAATTTAACCCCCTTGAATTAGAATATTATGACATGGGTCCCACTCTAGGGCTTGCTCCGTGACAAACTTGATAAAGTGAGGTGCGGTGGGTAACAAACTTCATAAGGACTTGAGCTTTTTAATAAAAATGCAACAGTTGGGTTTGCTGGGTAAATCTTTCTATTTTATGTTGAGTGCTGATCTTCTAACTCACCTTGACAGACTAAGTTAAAAACTCATTGACGTGGCATGTGCAATAACCGCAGTTTTTTTTTCTTTCCCTTGGGATACATTTGTGTACTTGAGGGAAAAAAAATCAGTGATTCGTCTTGTGCATACCATATTAGTGAGTTTTTGAGTTAGTTTTAAGTTAGAAAATCATTACACTTTTATGATCTACATCCACTTGGCACTCAATCATATTTTTGGATGTTACATAAGGCTATATGAAATGGGATTAGTACTCATGAAAATACTCATATATAAATTAATCTCAATCGATAAAACATGATATCCCAACAGCTAATATAATATCTTAGAGGTATGTGTTTTATCGGACCATTGGATTTATTGTTTTAATGATCAATATTGCATATTTATATGAGAGATTTTTATTACAAAAACTTCTTTGAAGTTCTGACAACTCCAAGGGAATCATACTTATCAAGTTTGTTATCTACCAAACCGTACTTTATTAATTTTGTTACCCGCCAAACCTTCTACAGGGGATCTACATCATAAAATTCAAATTGATGGGGCTAATTTGTTACTTAACATACCTTGGAGTGGATCCTAATCACATCAATTTGTGGCATCCAAAAAGATGATCTGATGTTGTAGGGTTTAAGACAAAATTCTAACAACTCTGAAAAAAAAGAAAAAAAATAGTTAATTTTTACTGTTAAATTTTAATTTTAAATTTGAGAGTTCGGTAATTATCCATTTTCAACACCTTCGATCAAGCTCAAAAAATATTCTTTTTAAAATTTTGTTCTTTTGGATATGAGTTTTTCCATGAAATTGAGAAGATTGTGATGTTGGATTGGCAATTTGATAATCCATGTAGGTCCAACGACCCTTAGTAAGATGTCAAATCTTACCAAGCTACTCATGTCAGCTTAATTCATGAAGTAAGGTTCGCTCATGTAACAAACTTGATAAAGTAAGAATTTTTTAATAAAATTACGACAGATAGGTCTACCTAGTAAATCTCTTTATTTATATATGAGTTTTCATGGGTCAATGGATATAATATAACCCCTTAAGCACCACCCTCAAGGATTTATCTAAAGACTTTATGGGGATGTTAGCATTTTTTATCACATCCACTTTTCAATAATACCCTTATCTATTTTATCTTTTTATGAAAAATGATAAAGATATTTTCATCTTTTCCATGATAATCATTTATTACAAATAAGACATTTAAATCCAAAGACTAAAATAATAGTTATTAAGTAAAATACAATTATTTATCATGTAAAATATCAATATATCTTTATTTTTTTTACTAAAAGACAAAATGGACAAGGGTATTATTGGAAAGTGAATATGGTGAAAAAGACTATTGTCCTCATGAGATCTTGTACTTTAACAATCTCTTATATGTATACTTTTATTATTATAATTAGAGAAGGTAGAGTAGAAATGGTTTGACACCAAAATTTGAATTCCAAAAATGTCCCCACCTTATTGTTAGGGTCGTTTTGGTCTAAAACAAAGAAAATTACATTCCCAGGTCCTCCCGTATCCCTAAAATCACATAATTTAATTTTTAAAATTACATAAATATCCTTTTTACTATGTAATATTCAAAACCTTTAATTAATATTTTAAATTACAACTAAGCCCTTTAGAGAGGTGTGTTTGCACAATAGGAGAAGGCGGAGTTGAAATGGTTTTGACAACAAAATTTGAGTGACCATAAATGCCTCCACATTTATTTTTAAATTTAATATAATCAAGGTCAGTATGGTAAAAAACTAAGAAAATTGCAACCTTTGACTAGATAATCACATTACTTAATTTTTAAAATTACAAAAATATCCCTTTTTCCTATGTAATATTTAAAATCACTTTAATCAATATTTTAAATTAGAAATAAGCCCTTTTGGTACATGTGCATTTGCACATGCCACCTTCTAGTATTTTGTAATATAATGTGTAGAGGGAACTAATTGCAAGTTAAATCTAAGTCATACTCGTGTCCGAATCAACTAAGTAGTACCAGGCGCAACCCTGTAGGCAGGGTAGGTCAGAGTAGGGACCTCCCTAGTCTGGTTGGCAGGGCAACATAGCAATTAGCCATACAAGGCCTACCAAACAGGACAGGTCAGGTCATAGGAAAACCATAAAATTGTTGCGTGCACATTAATCCCAGAGATCACGGGAGAGATCTCTGCAGGTAAGTATAATCAATTCAGAAGATCTCGATTAAGTAAGCAATTCCGTAGAGTTAGTGGAAATCCCATGATTACAACCTATAGAAGAGGAAATCCTATGGGCAGTTGGGGAGATAAGTAGCACATGAAGCACTATTAAAGGGGACCTCTTGGGAGAGATTAGAGTCTAACCAGTACTAAGGACGATTCCCTTGGCTTCTTTAACTTGAGTGTTGGAGTGATTTTGACAAGTACCATGCCGCCGCGAGGAGGGAGGTGCTAGGAACGATTTCAGATTAGTGTGGTTGGATTCATCTTAGCCGTTAACCAGATTTTGACTGCACAGAATTGGCGCTATCAGTGGGAACACCAGAAGCAAATTGATTTCGGTTGAAACAATGGTGAGATCTATAAGAACAGACGAAGTCAATGCACCTTCACTAATGGTTCTAGTCGCAGATGCACAACTTTTGGCAATGTTGGATGCCATGAGAAAACAACAGGAAGAAATGGAGAAGAAGATGGATGATTTAGTTGAGTAGAATCAGAACCTGAGCCAACACCTCGACAACCAATAGTTAGTGAGGCATGATAGTTTACCAAGAGATTCTCTTTCCGCAAGCAAAGATGATCATGCTTCCAGTATAGAAGGGAGTACACCACTATTGATTCCTACGGGAGAAGGTGAAATAGAAGTTGCTACTACGACTGCTCGGACTGAGCCTGTAATGGGTTTGACTAGAGAGGAGGTTAGAGAGATGATTAGGAAAGAGAAATAGATGATGAAGAATGCTGACATAGGCATGACAGTAGCGCAAGGTGTTCGGGAGATTCAAAAGTCTCCCTTTACGCCATAAATTTTAGTCGAAGAGATCCCGAAGAAATTTATACCATCGCATTTCATTCCATATTTAGGGACGAAAGACTCGGTGGAACATCTTTTCCACTTCCGGCAGATGCTTGGTTGTGGGAGGAGAATGAAGAGTTGATGTGTAGATTGTTCCCTTTGAGCTTGTAGGGGAACGCACTGACTTGGCTCCACAAGTTGCTTTGCAGATCCATCGCCTCGTTCGAGGAACTCTGCACTGCCTTTGTAGCACGATACATCGACCAAAAAAAAAATGGAAGAGACGTCGATGCGTTGCTTAGCATAAGATTGGGATCTGGGGAGAGCCTTAGAGAGTTCATGAGGAGATTCAGAGAGGAAGCGATGTCCCTAGAGAGTTGTGATGAGAGAAAAGTCGTGGTGGCATTCAAAAATTCTTTACCGTCTAAATCAGGGCTGTACAGGTCCCTAGTGAAGAAGAGGCCGGAAACTCTGGGCTAGCTGTTTGAAAGAATAAAAAAGTACATCCGCTTAGAAGATGATCTTTGGAGTTCAACGAGGAAGAATAAAGTTATACATGCTATAGAAAAACCCAGTAAATAGCATCAACAGCAGCAGCAGGGCAGGAAAAGGTTGTTTGAGCAAGAAGGGGAGAGAAGAAGAGGGATGACATATTTTGCTATGCCACCCAACGAGATCTTGGCTCTCATCACATATGAATCGTATTTTGAGAGGTCCGCACCTCTTCTTCGAAATCAAATTAATCAAAATGAGAGATATTATGAGTATCTAAAGGTACGAGTGCATACCACTAATAGATGCCAAGCCTTGAGAAGATTCTTACAGAGGTTGGCAGAGCAGGGCAAGTTGAAAGACCTGCCTAGGAGACAAAGAGAAGACCTATCTCGAGACAGGAACCACAGGCCTGACCAGCCACTTGTTGAAAAGTAGGAGGGAAGGGCAGCGGTGATACATGTTGTCTTTAGAGAGGAGAGTAAAAAGTCAGGGCATAATGGAACTAGTGAGAGGACAAATAGAAAGAGGGCTAAGCATTTGGCCCATGTCTTTATGAAAATGAGTGGGCCTACTGGGCAGATAGGGTCCTTTGGAGAGCAAATGATGGCGTTAACCGAGAAAGACTTGGAAGGGGTAGTAAGATCCCATTACGACGTGCTGGTAATAACATTCCGAGTAGGCACCTTCACACTCAAGAGGGTGCTGATTAACAGTGGAAGTTCAGTAGACATTTTGTACGCTTCGACTTTCTTGAAGATGGGCTTTAGTCGGAAGGAGTTCTCCCCAGCAGGAGCACTATTGATCGGGTTAGATGGAAGATCCAATTAGCCTTGTGGGGAAATAATGTTGCCAGTACAAACAGGATCAATAACCTTAATGATCAGGTTCGTAATTGTTGAAACGAGTTCACTGTACAATACCATTCTGGGGAGATGGTGGACACATAGATGCGAGCAGTCCTACTTACGTACTACTAGGTCCTCCGATTCCCCACATTGTAGGGGATGTGGGATGTGCGAAGCGACCAAGTGACATCTCAGGTGTGCGCATTGGGTAGGAAAGAGTTGTCGGAGGCTAAGGTACAACAATAACAATTATAGTGGGGGGAGGCTAAGTTTAGTGGACCCCCATGCTTAGAAGGCATTCAGATGGTAGATATGGACGAAGGAAAGTAAATAGGAGTAGGACCGGAGTTGGAGTTGGATGAGTTGAAGAAGTTAGCGGAATGTTTGAGGAGGAATAGGGATGTCTTTGCCTGGTCCATTTAAGAGATGCTAGGGATCAACTCGGAGCTGATTTGTCACCACCTGAATGAAGAGCCAACCTTCAGGCCAGTCAAGCAAATACCAAGGAAGTTAGCGCCGCGATTCAAAGAGGTAGTGAATGAAGAAGTGAGCACGTTGATCTGGGTTGGATTTATAAGGGAGGTGCAATTCCCAAAGTGGATAGTGAATATTATGGTAGTCCCTAAGAAGAATGGGGATGTTAGAGTCTACATAAACTTCACGAACTTAAACAAGGCCTGTCCCAAGGATAGTTTCCCGATACCATGGATAGACCAGTTGGTAGATGTGACTTCTGGTTACGAGAGATTGTCTTTCATGGATTTCTACTCTGGGTACAATCAGATCCACCTCAGCCCAAAAGATAAAGAGAAGACATCATTCATAACAAAGCAGGGGCTTTATTGTTACAAAGTAATGCCCTTTGGCCTAAAAAATGCGGGTGCCACGTATCAGAGGTTGGTAACGGAGCTCTTCAGATACTTGTTGGGTAGAACAACATAAGTGTACATAGATGACCTACTAGTCAAAAGTAAGAGGAATGAAGACCATGTCAGTGATCTAGAAGAAGTTTTTGTCCGAGTAAGAAAAGTGGGAATGAAGCTCAACCTGGATAAGTGCATCTTTGCATTGACTTCAGGGAAATTCTTATGTCACCTGGTCACGAAGAGGGGGATTGAAGCTAATCCAGATCAGATCAGAGCACTATTGGAAATGCCTTCCCCAAGGACTCAGAAGCATATCCAAAAACTGTGGGGAGAGTAGTGGTACTAAATCGTTTTATTGCTAGATTTTTTGATAAGTGCAGACCCTTGTACCAACTGCTATGAAGGAACTTCAGGTTTGAATGGACGGATGAGTGCAAACGAAAATTTTTTTTTAACTAAAAAGGTACCTTGACAAACCACCCATACTCTTGAGGCCAGAAGTAGGGGATGAGTTGGGATTGTATTTGGCCACTTCGGACCATGCGCTTAACTCGGTCTTGGTTAAGACCGAGAAAATGACATAACAGCCCATTTACTTCCTAAGTAAGACCTTCATGGATGCAGAAATGTGCTACTCTAGACTCGAGAAGGTAGAATTAGCCTTAGTATTGAAAGCGCCCTTGATCCGCGAGGTGCGCGGATCTGCTTTTGACCCTTGAGGTTTGGGAGTCGCCACCTAGTTATTATGGTCTAGGAACCAAACTGACTCTAAAATGGATAAAAAAACTAATCTATTACAGAAAATCTGAATCTGGGGATCATGTTACGGGATTGGAAATTGTTAGGCACTAACCCCGCCCGGCCAATGCCGGTCTCTACTTATCCCAAGTAAGACTACATTGCTAATGACCCAAACTTGATAAAAAAATAGAAAAATGTTACCTTCGATACGCAAAGATTCTATTCCCTCAGATCTGGTGAAACTGCTCCTTGTACCGTACTCCTTGCTTTGTTCTATCTCCGGATCTGATTTCTAATCTCCGAGGTAAGGTATCTATTTCTTAGATCTGGATGCTTTGAATTTATTATGGATTTTTGGGGTGTTTTTTGAAAGATTTCTAGATGTTTTTTTAGGCTAAAATCGAAGTAGGGGTGTTAGGTAAGGAGTTGGGGCTCCAAAATTAGGGTTTTGGGGAGGTTGTGGAGGCTTCCTCACTTACTTTTTCTAGGGTTTTTTCTTTGATACGAAAATAGGGTGTGGAGGCTCCTATTTATAAAGTTTTTTAGGAGAATTAAGGTTTGATTAGGATTTCTTTTAGGGTTTCAATTAGGGTTTAGACTTTGGTTTCATGAGATGGACTTAATCTTTAGGATTTTGACTTTTAGTCTTATGAGATTGACTTGATTAGTTTAAATTAGGGTTTTGACTTTAGTCTCATGAGATTGACTTGATTAGTTTATATTAGGGTTTTGATTTAAGGTTTTGACTTTAGTCTTATGAGATTGACTTTAATATTTTGACTTTAGTCTTTCTTGGTTGGCTTTTAATATCTTGACTTTAGTCTTACTTGATTGACTTTAATGTTTCAATTTACGTTATTTATGATTTATTTATTAATTTTGAAAATTTTAATTATTAAAGTTGTAAAATTACCGTTTTGCCCTCGGAGAGGATTTTTTACGTTTTAAGTCGTTTTTCAATGGTCCAGGATGTTTTGGAATCAATTTTTCATAAGAAATTCAATGGGAATGTTGGTTTTTGTCATTTATGAAAATTTTTGTGTGAAATGGTCATGAATTTTGTGAGGGGTATTTTCGTAATTTTGTCAAATTATGTGAAAATTAGCGAAATGATTTATTTGGTTTCGATTTGTTATTTTATGTGTTTGAATGGATTTTCCTAAGCGTAATGTAGACTCTAGGGTTGTTTTGATATTAGGGGTATTTTGGTAATTTGATCATTTTTAGTGATTTTTATCGTGAAGCTTTTTTTTGGTCTGCAAAATGATGATTTCTATGTTCCTGGGGTCGTATTTTCCTAGCGTAGCGTGATTTCTAAGTTTTGTCAGTTCGAGATACCTCATCCGAATTTCTGAAACATATCTGGTAACAAAATAAAGCATTGGAATAAACATCCATCATTGGGAACCGTTGCGATCGGGTTGACGAGTTGATTAATCAGGCGAGTGCAAAAAATGGGGTGTCTACAAGTATATACAGTGCTGCACCTATGACCATATTTCTAGGCACATCGGGTGCAAGTCATCATCGAATTTCCTTTAAAATCTGTATTGGGAAAGGTAGAAGGCTTGAGCATAATGGCTAAATGGGCAATGTAGATAGTAGAGTTTGGGTTTGAATTCAAACCTAGAATCTCATTGAAAAGCCAAGCGGTAGTTGATTTTTTAGCAGACTTCTTAGTGAAAGAGAAAGTATATCTACTGGTAGAAGAGTTGGAAGAAGCGGATGGTAAACAATAGTTGCAGGGTGTTCCAGGATGAAGGGCTTATGTGGATGGGTCATCTAACTTCGAAGGATCGGGCATTGGAGTAGTGCTGGTTACCCTAGATGGGACGATAATAGAGAATGTGGTGAGATTGGGGTTCAGAGCGTCAAACAATGAAGTGGAGTACGAGGTGATGTTGCTAGGCCTCGAATCTTTAGCGGGACTAGGGGTATCTGAAGTCACAGTCTACAGTGACTCTCAATTAGTGGTAAATCACATCAATAGGATGTTCGAAGCTCAAGATCCAGGATGCAGCTCTAGCTAGATAAGATTAGTTCCGCTATGCATCGCGCACGAAGAATAAAAGTAGAGTATATACCCCGGACAGATAATAAGCATGTAGATGTTCTAGCCTACATCGCTTCGATGCTGGTCAGACATGACAATAGAGAGTTGCCGTTAGGTTATCAGGAGCATCTAACGATAAATGATCCCGGGTTGGCCAGTATGGTAGTAGTTGTGAGGGACCAAGGGTGGAGGAATCTAGTTCTAGCCTTCCTTCAGTAGGAGGAGCAACCTAGCGATCCGAAGAAAGCTAGGCGAGTTAGGAATCGAGTAGAGAGATATACTAGCCTGGATGGGGTTTTATACAGGAAATCTGTGGGAGGACCATTCCTGCGTTATCTAGTCCCAGAAGAAGTGAAATAAGTACTAAGTGAAATACATGAGGAAGACTGTAGAAATCATTCCGGGATGCGATCTTTGTCGCATAAGTTACTCTCACAAGGCTATTTTTGGCCCTATCTACAGAAGGATGTAGCACTGCACGTCAAACACTATGACAGCTGCCAAAGGTACGGGAAGATAATCTGGCAGCCAACAGTACAGCTCAACTCGCTTGTCAATCAATGGCCCTTCGTGCAATGGGGGATCGATTTAGTAGGCCCGTTGCTCAAGACGCCAGGCAATCTGACTTTCTTGCTTGTAGCAATGGACTATTTCACAAAATGGGCAGAATCGTTTCCTTTAGCCAGAATTTGACAGCAAGAAGTCCAAAAGTTCCTCTAGGAAAACATCATTTGTAGGTTTGGCTTGTAACACACCATAGTTTCTGATAATGGAATACAGTTTATTGGAGAGCAAATTAGAGAGTTATGTAGTGAGCATGGGATAAAACAATTGTTTTCCACACTGCAGTACCCCCAGGGTAATGGTCAAGCTGAGGCTATGAATAAGGTGTTAATAGACACTTTAAAGAAGAGGTTAGGGGAGGCAAAAGGCAGATGGATAAAGGTATTGTATGAAGTCTTATAAGTTTACAGAATAACCGCCAAAACCTTTTCAGGGATGTCTCCGTTCGTTATGGCCTACGGAGTGGAAACAATCATCCTTACAGAGAACACTTTCCCCATAGTGAGGTCCAGAGTAGTGCAAACTGACATAAATGACCAACAGATAGTCGTAGAACTAAACCTATTGGATGAAAAATGAGATGCAGCGCTAGTCAGGTTGGAGCATTATCACAAAAGATTGCGAGGCTACTTCAACAAGAAGGTCCATCCCTGACAGTTTCAAGAGGGAGACTTAGTGCTGCGATGCGTATTCCGGAATACTAAAGAACAGAACAGTGGCAAGTTGAGGGTAAATTGGGAAGGGCCATATAGAGTGACGAAAATGAGCCAAAAGTGAGCTTATTACTTAGTCACAATATCCGATCATGAGTTGCCTAGACCATGAAATGCATGTACTTTGAAAATTTATTATCAATAAATGTGTTGCATTAGTTGTTCTAAATCTCTATACAGGGATTAGTTGAAGATAGGAATCCAACAGGGATCTGGGCCTACATGGGTGTTCTTTGGCTTCACTAGCAGAGCAAGAAGTTGGTCAGGGCCCAATTCTGACATGAGTAACAAAAGTACTATATGGATCCAACCGGGATCTGGGCCTACGTGGGTCTTTTTTGCCTTCATTGGCAAGGCAAGATGCTAGTCAGGGTCCTACTTTTTCATAAGTTTTTAGAGCATTAAGTGGAATCCAACCGGGATCTGGGCCTACGTGGGTCTTCTTTGCCTTCATTAGTAAAGCAAGAAGTTGGTCGGGGCCTAATTTTGATATGAGTAACAAAAATACTGTGTGGATCTAGTCGGGATCCGGACCTACGTGGGTGCCCTCGTTAGCAGAGTAAGAAGCTGGTCGGGGTGCTACTCTATCAAGAGTTTATTAATCGAAAAGTTAACCGAATGACATAGTCGAGAATTCAAACAAAGTCAAAGCCTTCTTCAAGGACAGTGACTTGCATAGTCGTTTGCAGAATTAGCCTAGTATAGGTTCCACCTAAAGTAAAACGTACTTTAGGTAGAACCTGGGGGAAAAATGTGGAAATGCAAAGGAGCATCGTCCATGTCCTCTTAATCACCCCCTTCCTCACCATTTTCTTTATACTAAATTCGAGCAGCCTCAAAGCTTTCGTGGTAGGCTTTTGTAGAAGCCTCCTTCACCAGCCGAAAATACTGGGCTTGCAGTTACCCTAGAAGCTTCCTGATTTCAACCTCATCCTCCTTGGCCTGAGTAGTCTTGGCTGAATCAACACTTGTTCTCAGAAAACTCAATTCGAGCTCTTATTGTTGTACTTTTCCTTGGAGTTCGACTACCTCTGCTTACACTCTCTCTTTGTAGCTGGCCAACTCCAATTGAAGAACACCTTGAAGATCTGTCAACTTCCTATTAGAGGCATCCAAAGCTAAGTTGGCCTTAAAGAATTGAGTTAGATTAGACTCCATCTCCTCTCTAACCTCTTGGGAAAATTGGCTAGAAGAGACCAGCTCAGCTTGGAGCGTAGTTATTTTCTCTTCCTGCTCTCTGGTCAGGATAGTTGCCTGGTTCTTAGCCTCACGTCATTTCAGAAAGACCATAATTCCATAGACGTGGTGATGACAGATTGAAAAGAGTAGAAATTACCTGGTAATGGCCATGGATAAAGTGACTAAATCCCAGGTCAGTGTTAGCCTGGTCAGCAACATCCCAGTCCATAGGAGAGATAGACTGGGAAAGTAGAGAGTCGGTGGTTACTAGGTCTTTTACCTCGTAACTTTTATTGTAGACGTGGCAAGGGGGCTAAAAAATATTACTCTCATTCCATCCCATAGGAAGGCCCTGCAACCCATCCAAGCAAAAGCGGTTACCTTCAAAGGAGACTTACGAAGTGAATGACCCTTGTGGTCAGACTTCTTTGGAGGAGAAGGACTTCTCAAGCTTTTCCTGACCAGTCGACACCTCTTCTAGGGTCAAAGGTCAGGAACAAGGTTGTCCTCCTTGGTGGTGGTAAAACTCTACCTTACCCACATTTGAGTCTTTGCAGGAATCTCTACAGAAATAGTTGCAGCACTAGTAGTAGCATCAATAACACCCCCAGTAGAAATAAAAGTAGGGATAGAAGCAAGGGCATCAAGTTCCCCAGGTACCACAACCAACTGACCAGCCTCTCTAGAAAAGCTAGAACCACGAGAAGTCTGACTCCTCTTCTTTTTTCACTTCTTAGTTTGAATAGTGGAAGGAGTAGCCCTGGTGGTAGGGGAACATGAGAGCAAAAACTTCGAGAGATTGATGTCCATCACACCGGAGGACCCTAGCAGAATCCCAAAAGGGGGAGAGTCTGAATCAAAATGGATCAAATGTTTCAGACCTTACCCGCCTAAAGAAGAAGGAGTTGGATCACTGGGATCCCATCGTTGTGGAAGAGGCCGGAGGGGAGAAGAGGCAAGAGGGAGTGGATCAATACATTCCACGGTCTGCCCAGCTCGGCTAGAGGGAGCATGTCATGTAGGTGGCCGTCGAACGTCACCTAGGAGATCTTCTACTACTGCCCTTTCTGCAATCTTGGTTCCGAGGTCCACTGGCCTACGATCTTTGGATGCTCTGCATTGTTCCTTCTTAGCCTCCGTAGCCACCAGATCAGAAAAATCTGTGAAAAAAATAAAGAAGTTGGTAAGAAAGCAAAGCAAATTCTGGACACGATGAAAAATAGAACACAACCAGATAGCATTACCTTGGAAGGTCCGAGGAACTCTGAATCCCTCATGAGGAGTGTTAGGGGAAAATTCCTAGTCCCTAGAAATGTAGAGGGGGTCTCTATACCACCCTTTATTAGAATTAGAAAGATAGGGAATTAGAGCTGTTGCAGTCTTTGAGAACAACCAGTAATATCCCGGTCGTTGGGAGATGGCCTTCAGGTTGTATCGGGAAAGGAAGTTGTTGGGGGTAATACCCATCTTCTCCGCAGTCTCTACCAGACGGTAGAAGTTCTCAGAAATTTGGCCAGGGGCCTGATTTATCTTACTTAGTACCTCTCTAAGGAATGCAAAGAGAGGGAAACTAAGGTTAGCCTTAATTTGGCCAGCAAAGACAAAGATTTCTTCTTGGCAGCATTTGCCAGGGGCGTTAGAGTCTCCGTCAACTCGAATGTGTATAGAGGCAGGAATATACAAACTTCATTGAAGTTGGGCCATAGTGACAGCCATGGAAAAGTTGAGTATTAAAAAAAATTTAACAGGGAAATAAAAGATTACCTCGGTGTGAAAGAGGTAATTGTAGCAACAAAGTAGAAAGAGAAGTAGATAGGGTCTTCTTAGAAAAGCATAGAGACGAGTGAATAATGCACTAAGTCCCCTATTTATAGAAAAAGGGCAAATGAGCACATACACCTAAAAGGACAACTTGAGCCCAGTTGAAGTGTTGTGAGATTGGGGGTAATGCAAAAGGCATTAGGGCACGTGGATAGGTATAGATGAAGAACAATCCATCTAGGTCGTTAGAAAAGATTTGAAGCCAAGTCGCATTAAATGCGTCAATTCAAAAATTACAGACGCAATTATGAAAGTATAAAGTAGCCAATTAGAAAATAGAATTGTGTCTCGAGGAGACAAAGAGACCTTGCGCCTCCTCGAGAGGGGGTAATTGTAGAGGAAAATAATTGCATGTTAAATCTAAGCCGTACACGTGTCCGAATCGACTAAGTGATACCAGACATAGAACAGTATATGGGGTGTAGCCCTGGAGGCAGGGTAGGTCAGAGCAGGGATCATCCTAGTCTGGTTGGCAGAGCAACATAGCAATAAGCCAGACCAGGCCTGCCAAGAAGGGTAGGCAAGGTCATAAGAAAATCATAAAACTGTTGTATGCACGTCAATCCTAGAGATCACGGGAGAAATCTCTACATGTAAGTATAATCGATCCAGAAGATCCTGATTAGGTAAAAAACTCAACAAAGTTAGTGGAAATCCCATGATTACAGCCTATAGAGGAGGAAACCCTATGGGCAGTTGGGGGGGGGGATAAATAACATAGGAAGCATTATTGAGGGGGATCTTTTGGGAGAGATTAAAGTTTAACCAGTACTAAGGACGATTTCCTCGGCTTTTCTAACATGAGCGTCAGAATGATTTTGGTAGGTACCATGTTGCGATGAGCAAGGAGGTGCTAGGAATGACTTCGGATCAGTGCAGTTGGATTCATCGTAGTCGCTTACCAGATTTCGACCGCACATAATGTAATGTGATGTAAGACAAATGATAAGAAATTAAAAGAGGAGTACCCTTTGTTGGCCCAAGGTGTAGAGAGGTTGGAGTTTAAGGGGCGTTTACTGGGAGGGTGCCTAGTAGGACCAAGTGGTGCCTAATGGGTTTTGACCATTTAATACACCTCCAAATGGTAGCTTCAACGGAATTTTAACTCAAAGTGTGATTCAAATGGGCTTGGCATCCCAATTGAAGCCAATCAATTTTCTAATGGATGTTATCTTTTGAATGAATCTTTTATAAATATGGGAGCAATTTTGTCAAATAGTACACATTAGAAAACAAAACAATAATTATCTATCTCTCTCACTCTCTCTCTAACAATTTAATTCTAGTATTTCTTCTAGTTTCATCCAAGTTTTTAAAAGGCATTTGCGTATCAAAGGACTTGTGTGACAGGTTCATTTTAATGATAGTGAAAATTTTGAGCCAATGTAAAGTTCTTTTTTGTAAAATTTGATTATGTTTTATTCTTCAAGAATTAGATTATATATTTATGTTACGTGTCTGAGTTCAAATTTGGTGTAATAGGGTATATTGAAGTATGATGGTTCTGGTTGTGATATGTTAGTCAGTTAGGTAGTTATATGTTGTGGGTTTCTGTAAGAGCACTTAGTTGTCAATTCTGTGGAGTCGTGAGTAGTTAGTGGGCTGTAGTGTTGTAGGACTAAGTCCTTAATTAGTAGGAAGTTGACTGCTATAATGAAAAGATTAAAGTTGCTGTATTTAATTAATTTCTATGAAGGAAAATGCAAGTTGTTTTATTCAGACTTAAAAATTTATCTAAGGAGGCAGAAGTAATCATCTTTGTTTTCCTTTTCTAAATTGTTGAAGGTGATAAGGCGTGCAACATTGGTGTCAAAGCAGTTGACTCCAAGATGGTAGAAGGTAAGCCAAGTGTTAAACTCGATGAGATGATGGATCTTTGGAAGATTACTACAAAATCTATGGGAAGTTGCTTAAGGAGCTAATGGTAAAGGTTTCAAGTATGGATACCAAATTTGAGCATTTCTCTGAAGAACAAGGCGGGAAGATAGGAGAGAGTTTTAACAGAACAATTAACTATTTACTTGATGTTGACAAGGGAATCTAAGCTCAGGATAGTATGCTTGAAATTTCCAAGGTTTAATGGGGTGGATCTGAATGATTGGCTCTACATTTTTTTTCAACCAACAGACACCCTCCACGCAAAGGCTGCTTATAGCCTCCTTTCATATGGAAGGGAAGACACTCCAATGGTTTTGTTGGATGGAATAGTTGGGAACAATTTCAACATGGGAGTCTTTTGCTTCTACTTTGCAAGTAAGATTTAGTCCTTTACCATACGAGGACCCAACGACTATGTTGTTTAAGCTGTGACAAACCTCTTTGGTAGAGAAATACCAAAGACAATTCGAGGAATTGGCTAATAGATAGAGGGTTTGAAAAAAGGTTTCATGGTAAGTTATTTCGTAGTAAGGTTAAAGGAGGATCTGTGACTGAGTGTTCAAATGCTCTGACCTACATCCATCTCTGATGTTATTGGGCTTGCTAGAATGCAATAGGAAAATGTGCTAGCTCGGAGACGACATATAAGACTCGCACAATTGCCTCCCTGAGAGGTGTTAACAAGTCTTCTACAATTCCTCTCAAACGACTCACATCGACAGAGATGAAAAAGAGCAAAGATCGTGGATTATACTACAATTACGATGAAAAGTTCTCTCCAGGTCATAAATGCAAAGTTCAAAAGCTCTTTCTTCTAGAAGGAAGTTGGTTGGAAGAGATGGGTGAAGATAAGATGGAGGAATACTGAACATGGGAGATAATGAGGAAAGTGAGGAGCCCAACAGCCAGCCATGGATTTCCTTGCTCACCATAATAGGTTCCTACGCTCCACAAACCATGAAAATTAAGGGAAGGGTTGGGAAAAAGGAGGCCGTGGTCTTAGTTGACACAAGTAGCACTTACAATTTTTTAGACACAATTGTAGTCCAAAATACGGGATTGATCATAATAAAGAGATGCAAGTTTCCGGTGGCAGTTGCCAATGGTGAGAAACTTCCTTGTGGGAGTAAATGTAAGGGCGTGAGATTAGTTTTACAAGGAGTCTCGATAGATGCTAAATTTTATTTATTAAGGTTGGGGGCTGTGAAGCCATGTTTTGGGTATAATGGCTTCAAACACTTGGCCCAATAACTTAAGATTTCTCACTTCTAACCATGGATTTCAACTTTGGTGGGAAATAATGCTAGTTAATGGGAGAATCTGCTAAAGATATGAAGTTCTTTGACGATGGGAGCTGACAAAAGGTTAACAAGGAAGGGAAGTATAGTTTACTCCTTCAAATTTGCAGCACGACGGGGGTAGTCTGAATGCTCGTCTAGACATGCATATCCAAGCCATTCTTGATGACTGCAAATATGCTTTTGGTGAGCTAATTGGGTTACAACCATTGCGTCCACAAGACGATAGAATTTTCCTAGAATAAGGAAGTAGGCCCATAAGTGTTTGACCATATCGATATCCCCATTATTAAAAGGGGGAAATCAAAAAAATGGAGTGTGAGATGTTGCATTCAGGCATAATATGTCCCAATCATAGTCCATTTTCCTCTCTCATACTATTGGTAAGGAATAACAATGGCTTGTGGTGTTTATGCATGCTGGATTACCATGCGTTGAACCAATCGATAATCAAGGACAAGTTTCCCATTCCAGTCATTGATGAGTTGCTAGCTGAATTGCATGGAGCGGAGGTGTTTTCAAAGTTGGATTTGTGTTCTGGCTATCTCTAAATTAGGGTACAACTAGACCGTATTCCAAAAATAACAGTTAGAACTTATGAAGGGCATTATAAGGTTTTTGTAATGCCTTTGGACGACACAAATGTGCCTTCTACCGAATGACATATTTGGGCCATTCTTACAAAGGGTTTTTTTAGTATTCTTTGGTGATATTCTAATTTATATTTGTTTATGGAATGATCATTTAACACACCTTCGTGTAGTGTTGGGGGTGTTACGTTACCACCATCTGTTTTCCAAGGAATCTAAGTATAGGTTTGGATGTGAAGAGGTCAAATACTTGAGTTTCATAATTTCTAAGTGTGGTGTAGTTGCAGATCCTAATAAAATATCTACCATGATGGAATGGCCCTTACCTTCAACTCTTAAATCTTTAAGGGGATTTTTGGGTTTCACCGGATATTACAAAAAGTTTTTAAGAGATTATGGAAAAACTTCCAAGCTTCTCACTGACATGCTAAAGAAGAATACTTTTCCTTAAACTTTAGAGTCTCAAGAAGATTTTACAAAGGTGAAAGAAACATTGACCTACCCACCTATTTTGGCACTACTAAACTTCAATAAGACCTTTATAATTGAGTGTGACACACCAGGTTTGGGTATTGGTGTTGCACTCATGCAAGAAAGGAAGCCTATCACATTTTATAGCCAAACACTGAAGGGGCAATCCTTTTTTGTTCTCAACATACAAAAATGAGCTATTGGTAGTTAGGAAATGAAGATCTTATTTATTCAGATGGAGGTTTATAGTAAAAAATGATCATCAGAGTCTCAAGTACCTCTAAGAACAGCGCATGGGGACATCTTTTCAACAATAGTGGGTATTGAAGCTTATTGGGTATCACTTCATTGTGGAATACCGTAGTGGCAATCTCAATAACTTTGTTGATGCACATTCCTATAAGGATGAAGATGATGAGATAAAGACTATTTCCAGTCCAATTGCTACTTGGTTGGATGAATTGAAGGTTGAACATAATCAAGCTTCTGATATTCAAGAGAAGCCACAAAAATTAAAACAAGGATCATTGGATCCCATTCGGGTTACTGAACAGGATAAACATTTATTTTATGAAGGTAGACTCTATCTAAGTCCTTAGTTTTCTTTTAGAGAAAAACACATTCACAAGCTACATAATAGTTCAATTGAAGGACATTCAGAATTTCACAAGACCCTACAACGGGTGAAGGCATATTTTTATTGGCACGAGAATGTGATAATTGCCATTGTCACAAGGCTAAAAATGTTGCACCTACATGTTTACTTTAGTCCTTCCCATCATTTCTTCTATCTGGACGAATATCTCAATGAACTTCATTGATGGCTTGCCTTCATCTCATGGCAAGAACGCAATCATGGTTGATCAATGTCTCATAATACTAATTTATCCAACATCTCCTAGATATTTAGCTCAATTTAAGTCCTTGTCTTATTGTAATTAGGAAATAATCATGTCATGCTTCATATTATCTTGTTACATGTTCTACCATGTTAATTATGTATAATTGCATGAAATAATGCATTTGTTGGAATATTGATTACGCGCACATTCAATTGTACATGTCAAAGTTCAGAATAATTAAATTGAACACAAAAATACCAAGATGATTTTGCAATGCAAATAAGAGAGTTGAAAAAGGAACCAAGAGAAGATCCAACCCCATAGGAGCTAGCTTGACTGCAGTGCGGCATGCCCAACCCACTATGGGGTAGAAACAAATTGGATCGCCCTAAAATCATGGGAAAATGTTACGTATACATGAAGCAACCAAATTAGGACAACGTCTCGAGGAGGATTCTTCCAGAATCTCATTTACTCTATAAATATAACCCTTGCCTATTGTGGAAAGGGCCCATCTTCTTTAGTTTTTTGGCTCTTAGCCAATTATTTGTTTTTCCATTTTTAGATTAGGTTTCTTTTTCTTTTCTAAAAAAAAAAATGAGAGAGTGAAGAAGAGAATGTGTAATTATACTTTTATTCAATATATACAAGTTTGTTGTTCTTCATCTATCTTTCTTTCTTACTTGCCATGACCTTAGGCTAGTCTCCCTCCATTAGAGAGAGGAGAAGCCTAGATCAAGTCAATGTTGCTATAATTTAATTTCTCACCATCTTAATTTCAATGTAATGCTTGTAAATTTTCTTCAAGACTTGTCCAACTCCAATGGATTAAGGCTAGAGATGAACCCTTACACCCTTTATGCTAGAGCTTGATGTTGCTAACTTAGATAAGCTCAAGATGTTTCATGCCTATTTTAGATATTAGATAGTAAGAGTTTCACACTATAGTGAGTGAAGAAATCCTAACTTAATTCCTAGATCAGTTTTTATTGCTTAATCTTCCAAAAAGAGCAAAACCATGTTGCTTGGATTGAGTTAAAAAAGAGGATATAATTAGACGAGACTATGTAGATGACTCTAGGTGGATCCTTATCTTTAATGACTTTAATTTTAGTATTTTAATTTAATTTTTAGTAAGTTCAATTATGTTTTTGTGACTCCAATCTACTAAAACTATTTTAATTTTTTATTTGATTCAATTACCTCATTCTTTGTATGATTCCACCCCCTTTCCTTCTTGGTTTGACCCTTACTTGCCATCCAATTTAAGATTCATAAATATTAAATTCTAACATCTATCAAAATTGCAATCAGAGTTTTGACACCATTGCTAGGGAAAGGTGTACTAATTTCAGTTTGAAGGGTTTTGTTTCTTTCCATTTCATTTTTTTGGTTTTTGACAATCCTATTTTTTTCCTTCAAAAAATCAATTTCTTTTCTATTCATTGCAGTCAGTTTGACAACAAATGAATTCCATTGAAAAATAGTCGAGCAATTTTCTATTTTCACTGTGCCGTGGTGAAACATGGGGTTGATTTCTCTAGTTTTTCCTAGACTCTTTTGTGATACTACAAATTATTTTGTAACTCTTCGTTTTTCTTTTATATTCTTCGTTTAGTTCAGTTTTAACTTTCAGTCTTTCTTTTGCATCTTGGAGGAAAAAAGCCAAAGATTGATCAAAAGAAGCCCCAAAAATCAATTTCATTTTCTATTTTTTTTAGTTAGGTTTAATTTCAATAATATAAGCTTTATATTAGGTATTTTGTATTTAATTTTGATTGAATATCCAAGAAGGCTGGATTGTAATAGATTTGGGAAGGATGATAGTTGGATGACACTGTCGCGCCTCCTTAAGTTCACACACCCAATTTGGAATTGGTGGCCTAAGGACTCAACTCGTATTTCTTCCCTGTCTAGCACGCGAAGTATTATTTGCAACACCCACGTATTCCTTGCTAGTGGGTTACTCTTTTCCTTTGTTTGTTATTTTCTAATTTACACACACTTGGATCACAATAATTAGTAAAGAGCACCCCTATCAATGGATGACACTAAAAAAATAAGGATCGGAGGGCAGTACCAATTCTTTGTTGTAAATTAGGACAAATAATTCATTAATTGCCAATTCAAATTAATTAGATTTGACTATAAGGCCCATGAGCTCGATAGGGGAAAATCTATTTTAAGTTGTACTGATTCCACTTTTTGATCATTTTTGGTGTTTAGGACGATCTTGCTTTTTAAGGGGATATACTTTGTCTATTCGAGAAAAGAAGGTGATTTAAGAGTGTTTTTGTTTACGCATTGTGCGTCACTTCTGATCTAGAGATCCGACTGGCTAATTTAAATTTCATAGAACCAGATCGAAAGGCTAGTTGAGTTATTTCTACCTAATTAGGAAATGTCTAAAGTTAGGCACCATATCTAGGTCTAATCTTTTTCTTTTTATTGTTTTCGATTGACTGTGTGTTTTGCATGCTTAGTAGATGTTCGTTAGAACCTCTAGATCTTGAGATCGAACGTACCATTAGTAAAATTCGTAAGAAACCATCGTTACCCATGACAGGTGATTGTGAACAAATATTGAATAAGTTTTTTGTTCCTGCTTTTACTACCCCATACGCCTACGTTGTTTTACCATTCAACAATGCCGATCAAATCAAGATTAGGCTAGCCACCATAAACATGTTGCCTAAGTTCCACGGTTTAAAGCGTGAACAACCATACACCTACCTTAATAGATTTTTGACTATTTGTCAAACCTTTAGGAATCATAACTAAATGAGGAGAGTATTAAACTTAGATTATTCCTACTTTCTTTAGAAGATCACACAGTTGCGTGATTGAATTCCCTAGCACCCAATTCCATAGTTTCTTGGGATGTTTTGTCCAAGAAATTCATGGCCAAATTTTATCTTGTGGCCAAAACTAACAGGCTGAAGGATGCCATTAAGAATTTCAGAATATGTACTGATGAAGAATTCTCCCAAGCTTAAGAGAGATTCAATGACTTATTGGTCAAATGCCCACATCATGGCATTGACAAAACATAATTAGTATAGAGTTTCTATAGAGGATTAATCATGAATCAGCATCTACTAGTTAAGTCCATGCATAAAGATTAATTCATGAACCAAACACCCAACCAAATGTATGATTTTTTAGTTAAGTTAGTTGAAAGTGCTCAATACTGAAGTACTAATCATGGAGAGCTCGATAAAGACGATTTAGTAAAGAAATCAAGCAGACCTTGATCTCAAGATTGTCATGATTAGTCTAGTAAGTGGTATGAGTAGTCTTACCGATATATTAAATGCTATCCTCATTACGATTCTCGCTCAGTTTCGCAAGTGTCAGTTGAGTCGAGTACTTTATCTATTTTGTGCGACGATAATGATCATTTAGTCGAATATTGTCCCAACTTGCCGATAGGCCAATGCTATCAATGGTTACAATTCTTTTAGAAAACAAATACCTAATTCGTTCAACCAAACGTACCACCTAGATAATAGGTTTCGTCCCAATTTCTCTTATAGACATAATAAACTTATCAAATCTAATAGTCTACCAAGTTTTAGTAGAGATTTTTCTAAACAAGTTGATTCTCAAATGAACCAAGCATTGCTCCTCAAATTTCGTAACCATCTCAACAACTTATGAAATGTAGAGCTATAGTTCTATATCCCATGACCAATTATAATTCGTCTATCCAAAAAGAGTTATTTTTAGAGTGTATGATGCTAGAGTTGATGAAACAATAACATCAACTCATCCAACAACAACAACACATCACCCAATCTTAAACTCAGATCAATCAAGTCACTACTCAGTCCATAACTAAGATGAAAGTCCAATTGGGTCAGTTAGCTCTTTTTCTAGAAGGGAGAGAGAAAGGTCAATTTTCCAGTTAGACTATTCGTAATCCTAGAGGTCAACCTATGGTTCCAAATAGACTAAAATGACAATACGAGGTAGGAATTCATTTGGGAGTTTCACAAGACTCCATTCAAGTTATCCACACCTTAAGGTCAAGAAAGAATGTTGTTTACCTATTGACGAGAAATAAGATGTTCAAGAGAAGGACAAAATTCAAGTAGAAGAAGTCAAAAATTTTCCTCAGAAAAAAGGAGAAAGATTTAGGAAATCTTACGATTGTTCCGCCAATTCCGTGAGCACCATTTTTTCGTCGCCTTAGAAACTATAAGAGGAGTAAGAAATTTGAGAGTATCCTCGAATTTTTTCAAAAGGTTCATATCTACATTCCATTCTTAGATGTCAATAAGTAGATACATTCTTATGCCAAATTCCTTAAGGATTTGACCATTATCTAGAGGAAAACACATTTTCTTTGGAAAGTCATTATGGTTGCCCAAGCTTCGTCACCCATCCAATAAATAGTTGTATCGAAATTTAAAGATTCTAACTGTTCAATAATTTTTATACACATTGGAGATCAAATAGTTGAAAAATATATCTTAGACTTAGAGGTGAATGTGAACCTTTTACCTTACTCAATTTAAAAACAACTAGATTTGGGGATTTTGAAACTTATCAATATCATGTTGAGTCTAGTTGATAGGTCGATCAAGGTTTCCAAGGAGATGTAGAAGATATCATAGAAAAAGTTAAGGATTTTTATTTTCCCCTTGACTTTGTTGTCTGAGACACAAAGCTAGTCATCAATCTAAATATCCATGTTCGCATCATCTTAGGACGTCTATTCTTAACAAATTTTAATGTAATTATTCATTGTAAAAATGGGATTATGTGATGTAGCGGAAGCGTGTGAATCAATAAATTCAATAGGTTGTGTTTAATGGAATACTCAAAATCAATTTGAATCAATAGATTCAATTGATAAACAATCAATATTTTGAAAGAAAAAGAAGCATAAAACTAAAAAGTTAATTAAAAGAAAAAAGATAATTGAATTGATTATTAATTTTTAGATTTGGAGCTCCTTATATAGATAACTCCATTATAACAACTTGTAATCGTACTAAAATACTAAAAATTAATATTCCTAACCTATCTATAACATAATACTAACTTTTTAATCCTATTAGAACTCAAATTGGAGACTTCTAATTATAGTCTAAATAATAAAAATAAATTTAAAATAAATTATAAATTAATAAGGAATTGTATTCCTAATATAACTAAAAAATAGAAATCCTACTAGAAGTAGAAATAGAAATTCTAGTAAAACTCTAACTAGGATTGTAGATGTCGTACATCAGGCTTCCTTTCTTTGAGAAAACTCATCCCCGAGTTTGGTGTAGGAGTAGAAAAACCATCATTTGAAAAATAAGGATAGATATCCTTTACGTTGAATGTTGGGGATATGTGCATTTATCAGACAAATTCACTACATAAGCGTTGTCATTTATTTTCTTCAAGATACGAAGGGGGTCAATTTTTTTTAGCTTAGTATTGTTGTAAGTTCAAATAAGGAAGTGATCTTCACTAAGATAAACCATGACCAAGTCTCCTTCTTCGTGGTCTTGAATCGTCTATGCTTATCGGCATTTACTTTGAACTTTTCATTAGAAGCTTAAAGGTTTTTCTTCACTTGTCTGTAAAGCTTGTAAAGGTTTTTAATCATATCATTGACCGTCACATTGGACTTGGAATGAGAAGAAAATTGTACCAAGTCCAAAGTATGATTAGGCACTTTGGAATAGACTATGTGGAATGGTGCGTAGCTCGTAGAGTGATTAGGGATTGAATTATAAACGAATTTAGCTTGTGAAAGTACCAAGTCCTATTGTCTCGATTTCTCACAAGAAAGACATCGAATCAAGTTGCCTAAAGTACGATTCACAACTTTTGTTTGTATGTCCATTCGAGGATGGACAGTGCTTGAAAACTTAAGTTCAATTTTCAATCTAGCCCATAAAGTTTTTCAAAACCAACTCAAAAACTTAGAGTCATGATTTGAAGTAGTGGTCTTGGGGATGCCATGTAGACGTACAATTTCACGAAAGAAGAGGTTGGCTATATTTACTGCATTGTGAGTTTTGTGGCAAGGGTAAAATGTGCCATATTAAAAAAGCGATCAACAACAACGAAGGTGGAATCATTGCCTTATTGCATTCGAGGTAGTCCAAGCACAAAATCCATTGAAAGATCTTCCCAAGGGCTATTAGGGACTGGTAAAGGTGTGTACAAACTAGTGTTTTGTGCTTATCCTTTCCCTTTTTGGCATATGAGGCATCGCCAGACAAAATCTTCAACATCTTTCTTGAGAAACTTCCAAAAGTACCATTCTTCCAAAAGTACAATGGTCTTGTCCTTTCCAAAGTGTCCTGAGAGTCCGCTATCATGTAACTTTTTGCTAAGATGCTCACGAATGGAACCATTAGGAATGCATAACCTTGTTCATTTGAAGAGGAACCCATCTTAAACCACAAAGTTTGAAGTTCGTTGCTTTCTTGAATTGTACTTTTCCCATATAACTTAGAATTCTAGGTCGTCAATATAGAGTTCTTTGAGTAAGTTGAAGCCTATCACATTGCTCCTTATAGTAATGAGTAAAAAATCTCTATTTTGTGAGGTATGAAAAGGACTACTACTTAGTGCGTCAACAACTTTATTATTGAGGCCATATTTGTGTTGAATAGTGAAGTTGAACTCCTGAAGCAAGGTGATCCATAAAGATTGTATGCTGCTGGAAAGACTTTGATTTTGGATGAATTTCAAGGCTTGGTGGTCTGAATAGAGCACAAATTTATTTTGGATCAAGTAATGCCTTCACTTTCTAAAAACATGAACAACAACATAGAATACGAGTTCATATGTACTCCACTTTTGCCTTGCCTCCGTTAGTTTCTCACTAAGGAATTCAATAGGCTTTCATTCTTGAGATAAAAGAGAACCTACTCTATGTATGAAAGCATCACAATGGACTTTAAATAATTTTTCAAAACAAGGAAATGCCAAAATAAGGGTGGAAGTAAGTTTAGCCTTTAAGAGATGAAAACTAGGTTCGGCATCATCGGTCCAAGTAAATTTTTTGTTCTTCCATGTGTTGGTTAAAGGAGCTATTACGGAGCTAAAGTCCTTGATGAAACTCCGATAGAAGGATGCTAACCCATGAAAACTTTGAGCTTTAGAGGCTGATTTTGGAGAAGGCCAATCCCTTATGGCTTCAATTTTAGTTTCATTCACGTGTATGCCCTCTTTGGAGACTATGTACCCATGAAAATTACTGAAGATGTGAAAAAGTGGCATTTCTTTAAAATGATGTAAAGATAATTAGCTTTGAGAGCCTTAAAAATAGTCCGTAGATGTAAAAGGTGCTCCGAATCAGATTTAGAGCAGATTAAGATATCATCAAAATAGACTACAACAAACTTACCAATAAAGGATTGTAGTACTTGATTCAGGAGACGCATAAAAGTTCTAGGTGCATTTGATAAACCAAATGGTATAACTAGCCATTCATACAAGCCATCCTTGGTCTTAAAGGCCATTTTCTATTTATCTCTGAGTCGAATCCAAATTTGATGGTAGCCACTTTTCAAGTCGAATTTGGAGAAAATGGTTGAACCTGTTAGCATGTCGAACATGTCATCAAGCCTTGGAATAGGAAGCAACACCTTATAGTAATTTTGTTCACCGCATGGCTATCAATACACATTTTTCATGTACCATCCTTCTTAGGTACCAGTAAGGCCAGAACTGCGCATGGACTAAGACTTGGTTGAATGGGAACTTTGGAAAGTAACTACTTGTTGTTTCAATATGTCCATGCTCTTTTGGACTTATCCTATAATAGGGCAGATTTGGGAGAGTTGCACTGGGCACCAAATCGATGTGGTATTGTATATTTATCATGGGAAGTAATGAATCTAGCAAGTCTGAAGGAAAAACACAAGAAAATTTTTCAAGGAGAGGTTGCACTTGAGAATGAATTTGAGTAGGAGAGTCTCGATTGAAAGGTTGTACTACCACCACGAATACTTGGCTTACTTCCTTTAAGTCCTCATTGATGTTGGGAGAAAGAAAACATATTTTCTTCTCTTTAATTAAGTAATAAGTCTTGGGCTTATCTTAGGAAGGATGTAGGATCACTTTAAAATCATATTAAGCAATAAGTCTTGGGATTATCTTAGGAAGGATGTAGGATCACTTTAAAATCATATTAAGTAATAAGTCTTGGACTTATCTTAGGAAGGATGTAGGATCACTTTAAAATCATTATGCATGAAAAAATAGGTGTTGGCTTTGCCTCGATAGGTGACATCATTATCATGAAGTTAAGGCCTTTCCAAGAGGATATGACATGCTCTCATTGGGACGATGTCACAAATAATATCATCTTTATATTGCCCAATATTAAAAAAAAAACATTGACTTGTCACATTTTTCTTGTACTCATCGTCCACCCAATCTATAGAATTAGGCATAGGGTGTTGCATAATGGGTAGCTTGAGTGCATTGACCATGTAACTTGAAATTATATTTTTCGAACTTCCACTATCTATAATTAATTGGCACAACTTACCTTGAACCTTGCATGTAGTCCGAAAAATACTATGTCAAGTTGAAGGATCAATATGTTGTACTGGCAATAAGCTACAGATAATACAACTAAAATGTTCACCTTCTTCAAACTTCTCGAATTGGGTTTTCAATTCAGTGTTAATGATGAATTCTCCTTTAAAAACCATGAATGTGGATAATAAAAAGAGCTCTGATACCACTTGACATAGTGATAGCGTGTGAATCAATAGATTTGATAGGTTATATTCAATGGAATACTCAAAATAAATTTGAATCAATAGATTCAATTGATAAACAAACAATAGCTTGAAAGAAAAAGAAACATAAAGCTAAAAAAGTAATTAAAAGAGAAAAGATTATTGATTGATTGATTATTAATTTTCGGATTTGGAGTTCCTTATATAGATAACTCCATCATAACAACTTGTAATCCTACTAAAATAGTAAAAATTAATATTCATAACTTATTTATAATATAATACTAACTTTCTAATCCTACTAGAATTCAAATTGGAGATTTCTAACCACTTCTGATTATAGTCTAAATAATAAAAACGAATTTAAGATAAATTAAAAACTAACAAGGAATTGTATTCCTAACATAACTAAGAAATAAAAATTCTACTAGATGTAGAAATATAAATCCTACTAGAAGTAGACATAGAAATAATTTTTTTAATAAAACTCTAACTAGGATTGTAGATATCCTACATCATTATGAGTTTAACATTCGAGTATATGATAGTCAAACTTAACATTTTTCATAGTTTTCAAGGAATTGATGTAGAAGATGTAGAGGAAGTAAATATGATAGATATTTTAGTCAATCGAACATATCAGGATCTAGTGTACATTGATCCTCTAGAAAGATGTTTAGCCTAGATTTTGACTTAGATGAGTCCAAAACAGAAGTTAATGCAATGTTGAAATCTATTCCACTCTTAGACTCTACATGTTGGTATGCTAAAGTCAAAAATCTTCCCATTCGTACTTCCACTCTTATTCATTCCCAAATCGAATCTCCCAAATTAAAACTCAAGTCACTTCTAGAGACTTTGAGACAAACATTTCTTTACAAAAATCAAACTTTTCTTGTGATCACTTCCCTACAACTAAGTCAAATCTAAAAGGAAAAGTTGTTGGTAGTGTTGAGAGAGCATTAAAAAACTATTAATTAGACCATAACTAATATTAAAGGTATTAGTCCATCTATGGTTATGCATCACATATGCTTAGAGGATTTTGCTAAGTCTTCTTTAGAACCTCAGAGATGATTAAATCCAATCATAAAATACCTTGTTAGAAGTGAAGTGATGAAATTACTAGATACGTGTATTATCTACCCCTTCTCTAACAGTCATTGGGTAAGTCTTATTCAAGTAGTTCTTAAGAAGTTTGGTATCATGAGGGTAGTGAACCAAGATAACGAGTTAATCCCCACTTGTCTAGAACGGATGGAGAGTGTGCATTGATTATAAGAAACTCAATTTTATGACTCTCAAAGATCACTTTTCACTACCCTTCATAGACTAGATGTTCAATTGATTGGCAAGACATGCCTACTATTTCTTATTGGCTGGTTATTCCAATTATATTCAAATTCTTGCTCCTCCCGATAAAAAAAAGATAACTTTCACTTACCTTTTTGGAACTTTTGCATACCGTCTCATGCTTTTTGGATTATGTAATGCACTTGCTATGTTTTAGCAATGTATGATGAGTATCTTCTCAGACATGTTAGAAAGATTCCTAGAAGTGTTCATGAATGAATTTTTGGTATTCGGATTAAGTTTTGAGGAATATCTCCATCACTTGACTTTGGTCTTAGTATGCTATAAAGAGGTCAATCTAGTCCTCAATTGGGAAAAATGTCATTTTATGGTAATATTAGAGATTATACTAGGTCATATTATTTCCTCAAAATGAATTTAGATAGAAAAAAATGAAAGTCGGGTTAATTGAAAAATTGCCACTTCCTAGAATTGTCAAAGAAGTTAGGTCATTCCTAGGTCCCATCGATTTCTATCGTCAATTCACAAAATATTTTGGGAAAATCTTGAAGTTTTTATGTGATTTATTAGCCAAGGATGTTCCTTTCGAATTCTTGAATTCATGTCCCTTTATATTCAACAAGCTCAAGTCCGAGTTAACCTTAACTCCCACCATTCGACTTCCAAATTGGAATATTCCATTTGAGGCTACGTACGATGCATTAGATAATGCGATATGCACTATCTTGGGTCAACGAATCGATAAACTTCCTCATGTCATTCAATATGTGAGTAAAATTCTTAATGATACCCAACTTAACTACTTTACAATAGAGAAGAAAATATTAACATTGGTTTATGTCGTTGATAAATTCTGTCCCTACCTTATAGGATCAGAAGTTGTGGTTTACACATACCATGCTTCATTGAAGTATCTTCTAACTAAAAAGGATGCTAAAGCACATCTAATTCGTTTGATTTTGTTTTTACGAGAATGTGATCTCAATATATGAGATAAAAAGGGTGTAGGAAATGTCATCATAGGTCAGTTGTCTAGACTAGTAGTTGAGTCATCAGAGGAATTTTTACCCATCTTTGAAACCTTTTCAGATGGTAAACTAATGCAAATTTCTCATTCCAATGCTATATGGTATGCTGACATTGTTAACTACTTAGTTATTGGTCAATTGCCAGTCTCATGGACTAGGCAAGAGATATTTCATTTTCTTTTGGAAACTAAGTGATATTTTGTGGATGAGCCATATTTATTTAAGTACTATCCTGACCAAATCATTAGGCATTGTATTCCAACCTGTGAGCAAGTTAAAATTTTAGAGTTTTTCCATAATCATACCTGTAGTAGGCACTTCATTAGAAAAAAGATCATTGTAAAAATCTTACAGTGTGATTTCTTCTGACCTATCTTATTTTGTGATGCCCACAAATTCAGTAAGTCATGTAATCAATGTCAGAGGTTAGGAAAAATTTCAAAGTACAATGAAATACCACAAAATCTTATTTTAACCATCATTTTTTTTGATGTTTGGGGCATAGATTTCATAGGACATTTTCCCATATCTCAAGGTTTCCAATACATTCTCGTTGCCGTCAACTATGTATAGAAATGGGTAAAAGCTGTTGTGTGTAGGACTAACAATTACAAGGTGGAGATCCAATTCATCAAGGATACAATCTTTTCAAGATTCGGTATTCTATATGTTATCATAAGTAATGGTGGTTCACATTTTTGCAATAAAAATATTTACTTCATTGATGAAAAAGTACCTCATTACACATGGGGTAATTATGCCTTACCACAATGAATGGGCAAGTAAAGATTTTCAATAGGAAAATCAAGACCATCTTACATAAAACTGTCAATCCCTCGAAGGAAGATTGACCTTTAAGATTGAGTGATTTACTTTAGGCCCATAGGATTACATTTATGACACCTATAGGGATATCTTCCTACTGATTAGTTTTTGTCAGGGCCTTCATTTCCCCATCGAGTTAGCACATTGAGCATGTTGGGCGATCAAGTGCTTCAACTTTGATTTTGATAAAGTCCGTGAGAATTGTAAGTTACAACTCGACAAGTTAGTAAAGATAAAAAATGATTATTACAATTACGCCAAACAACACAAATAATGTACCAAATGTTTCTACAATAGACACATTCTCAGGAAGAATTTCATCCCAGATCAAAAAAGTTTTCTTGTATGATAACATACTTCATCTCTTTCTAAGGAAACTCAAGTCTCATTAGACTTGCCCATATATTATCCAAACAGCTTACCCCATGGTCTCAAGCCTTTTCTTGAGTGTACACTATTACCATAGGAGGAACTTCTCCTCGATAAGCTCGCTTATCAAGATTAACTAAACTTTCATCTAATTGAAGATGTTAAACTTAGCACTTTTGGGAGGCAACCCACTCTTTTTATTTTTAGTAAATTTTCAATTTTGGATAAGTGATGTAGTTTTTCGCTTTTGTTAGCCTAGAACTTGGCCCATTCTTTCATTAGAAACAGTTACCAGTTCATAACCAAAGTGGTAGGTTCTAAAAGAAAAATTATAATTGGTCTTATATGTTTGGGCTTGCACAAAACTTAACAGAAAGGAATAGTTTACCTGTTAATAAGTTTCCCCAATCATATGAATCGAGATAGCATACCGAAAGCACTTAAGGTCTATGTGCTAAAAAATGAAGAACTGGGCATGAATATTAAGTGATAATTTTGGCTACTACTTCATCCAATAGTAAGGATTTTAGTTTTATTTATTTTTCGTATTTATTTCATTTTGTTGTGATTTTGCACAATGTAGGTTGAAATTATTGGTGTGTGTTTTTTTGACATAACCTAGGAATAATTCTTCCATGTTATGAGCACAACCTCCGTTTTTCGTGTTTCTGACTTCATACAACATGATCACGATTAATACGACATATATAGTTGAAACTTTGACAGTGATGAGGGTGTGTTGTATCATTTTAGGGAACATTGTATTGGTAACAATTTTGTAGAATCATTTTCAACTGTTATCCAATCCACTTCATTTTCTTTTGTCAATTTCAGTTTGTGCATTTGCATCTTTACTTGCTGAAATATTGAAGACAATATCATGTTTAAGTTTAGGGGTATAGGGTCGGATTTTCACCTATTTTTTTTATTTTATTTTCTTTTTATTCCCAAAATCACAAAAAAAAAAAAAAAAAAAAAAAGATAAATATTTATTAGCAACTTTGCTACATTATTTTCAAGATCTTAGCATATATCTTTAAGCGTTTAGTTTAAAAATTGTAAATCAATCGTTGGTTGGAAGCTTGGATTTGGAGTGTCCATTGGTGTTTCTTTTAGGAAAACATGTGAACAAAGTTACCTTAAGTTTGAATTACTTTTGATAAGGTTACAAAGAGTTTAGGCTGAATTGAGTGAGTTTTTACCTTCTTTTCACCTAGAGTATTAGGAAAAATCGGGTCTAATGATCTTTGACTTCCTTGTTCATTTGGTTAGTTGATTAGAAAAAAAAACAAAATTCGGTTAATTACATCGTGGACAACAACCATTTAATTAGTTTGGATACCTTGAAAAGGGTTACTTTGTTCTTTAGTGTGAAAAATGAGGATAAAAGAAAAAGATCCATTGAAAAGAGAAAAAAAAAGATTCAAAAAGGATTTTTTTTTTTAAAAAGTAAGAGTTTTAGTAGGATGAAAACTGTCAAGTGTAAAAATGTTAGTACGTTGGAATATCACAGATAAAGTCCCTTATACGTATTAAAGTGAACATCCACACTTCTCACTACCCCAGATAGAATGCTAAGCTTAGAATTAGACCCTACATCAATCCAACTATTCTTGGCTAGATCGAAGGTTAGAATTCACTCTAAGAAACCAAATTTCTAAAATTTCCAAACTGGAAATACTATTTCTTAATGGTCAATTTATGTCTAAGTTTTATTTATAGAGAACTAAGTGTTTGGACTTTATACCAATATTACTTCAAAATGATTGACAAATCTTAATTTATCCGTGCTTTTAAATATAAATTTTGCCTATTATTATTTACTTCAAATTACTTTAATTTTGTGGATATATTCTCTACAAATCCTCACGAGTCAAACTTATCTACTAGGGGTAACCTAGCGATTTAAGGGTTCGTTGCATTCACTAAATCAAGTCAAGAAGCTTACGTAAGTGGCATTTTATTTTTGGGGCTAGAAAAATATAAGTTTGGGGGTATAATCAATATCTCAAAATATTGATTTATCCGCACATTTCCTAGATATTTACCTTAGGTTATATGTATGTTTTACCATAATTAGCAAATAATCATATTATGCTTCATATTATCTTGTTACATGTTTTACCATGCAAATACCAAGATGAATTTACAATGCTAATAAGAGAGTTATCGAAGGAACTAAAAGAAGATCCAACTCCATAGGAGCCAATTTCACTGTAGCGTAGCATGTTCAACCCTCGGCGTGGTAAAAG
The DNA here is from genome assembly GCF_017979445.1 of Akebia trifoliata. NCBI lineage: Eukaryota > Viridiplantae > Streptophyta > Magnoliopsida > Ranunculales > Lardizabalaceae > Akebia > Akebia trifoliata. Next base: position 9,564,274 of record NC_141386.1, on the reverse strand, counting down.
GAGATTAGATTGCCCTAAAATCATGTGAGATTGTAATGTATGCAAGAAGCAACCAAATTAGGATGGCATCTTGAGAAGAATTCTTCCAAAATCTTGTTTACTCTATAAATAAAACCTTTTCCTATTGTGGAAAGGGGCCATCTCTTTTATTCTTTTGGCTCTTAGCCAATTTTCTATGTTTTCCATTTTTTAGAATAAGTGTCTTTATTTTTTTTTGTAAAAATGAGATAGTGAAGAAAGAGAGTGTAATTCTACTTTTATTCAACATAGAAACCCATGTGACTTTACGTACCCTTGATTGAGAACCTTTTTGAAATCATAAAATACATATAAGATGATTAGAATTATGTACCACCTCATAAGAGTATCAAGGCATGCCTATAAAGAAATATTATGAATACCACAGAGCAGAAGACCCTGTGATTGAAGATTGTTACTGACTCAGACATATCATTCAAAATATGTGTAAAATCTTGACTTTTTGATTCGTATATCGAGAAAAAAATAGTGGAAGTTTGAGAAAATCCTTAAAGTAGGAATTAAGGTAAAATTTTAGGATTTTGTTATGATCATTTTTAATGAAATCTAACCTCATCATTGGATTCAAAATGGTAAAAAAACATACTTTAGCTTATAAGTACACTCAAATGCGAGTTTGAACAGAAAAATTACAAAATCCTCAAATTTCGAGTCGGACCAGACTAAAATAATAAATTTTTACTAGAATAAGAAATTTTAAAATTTGATGACATCATTGGGTTCGTACCGAAATATTATAGAAAATTGACTATTTACTCATCATTTTTGGAGTCAAGAAAGTCGAATTATCATAAAAAACGAAAATGATGTTAATTTTAGGGTCCCATCAAGCTGAAAAAGTAAATTTTTGTTAGAGATAAAATTTGAAAATTTTGACCACATCATTAAATTTGAAATGAAAAATTATATAAAATAGAGTATTCACTCGTCACTTTTGGAGTTCAGACAATTAAGTTATCGTCAAACGAAAAAATATGTAAAATACCGATTTCGTCCTGCAACTTATTGTTTAAATACAACCACTATTCATCATCTCTTATATGCATGCAAAACCAGCCGATGGTTTAAAAAAAAAATTTATTTATTTTTTTTCCAACCTTCAACCTCAGATTTGTCGTGAAGGAGTCATCATCGACTTCCGACACATGAGGGAAAAACGTATCCATCATCATCATTTACAAAATCCATCCAATTTATTTATTTTTCTTTGCCCTTTTTTCTCGTTTCGTCAAAAATCAGTCATATGAGATACGGGGGTTTCGACTTTTAAACCTCGAATTTCATCTATTTTGAAGCAAAATTGTCCTTCGCCATAGAAGGAAAAAAGACGATGGCATCGAGATTCAAAAATCAGCCTCCTCGAAGTCTATTATACCTCAATTTTCATGTCGATCATCTCAATTTTCGCACACATGCTACAATTCTTTCACACAGAGATTAGTTAGGAGTCTCAATTTCTATTGATAATCATATATTGTAAAAATTACATTTAGAATTTTAACGAAAATTTGTGATGTATTTCAAAAATATAGAATTCATTTGGTTACTTCAAATTCATGCCAGGACTTGCATATTTGATATGTTTAATTATATTTTATAATAAATTATACGTGGGTAGGACATTTCACTGGGTTACTTCCTAGTTGGTTCTATGCACTACTTGAACCTCATTTTAATATAAGTTTTGTGAATTTTCAATTTAAATGATAAAAATGAATTTCAAAGTGTGAAAAATAATTTAATATTCAATGAGCTCATATTGAGTAAATGAATATCGAAAAATGAATGATGTGTTAAAAAAAGTAAAAAAGTGTAAGAGTCGAAAAAAGGGAAAAATGGGTGAAACGGAAAAATGTAAGAATCACACCCGAGGGGTGATGATTGCATTTTACATTGTGATGCAATATGTGAGTTGATTAACGGATATCCAGGATTAATTTACTTTCTGTTGTCACGAGGTGATCTGCATGTTTATTTACTTTCTGCTAGCGTGAGATGTTGATTTACTTTTATGTTATGTTATTTATTTTAGGCCGCGTAGACACAGTTGTATGGTAGAAAACTAGATATCCATTATCAATTCTGTAATGTTAATTTTTTTTTTGTGAAAGAAATTTTTTTATTTGTTTTCAAAGAAAAGAAAAGAAATGATATGTATATGTAGCTATTTTGTGTACTGTTAAAGAGTTTATTAATACCTGAAATGATAGTTTGTCATATCATCCGGAGTGATATATTATCCTAGGATGTACGGTATGGACAATAAAAACTCATACGTGGCATAGGACACGTATGATATTGGAGTTACAATTGGAATCTGGGTTTATTCCTCTCTAGCTTTACCAGTGAACTTATAATGTAAAGGTAGTCATATACGAATAGAGTTGTATATTTGGGAATCACATGCACGCCTGATAGGCATAGACGAAGATGATTAGTCAGTGATCACTAACAATCTATAGTAGTTGAACGTTCTAACATATCGAAAAGAGACCCATTACTTACGATTACGTCAAACGGCCAACCTGAGCCAGATAAATTGTCAATAAAGTGTGGTAAGTGCAGCGATCGGCTACAAAATTAAGAACTAAAAGCCAATAAATTATTGTAACATCTTGTCCTGACTAGGAGCGATTCAGTCATGAATCCCAACTTTTCTAATACCACTACTCTACCATTGTGTATTATGTATTTGTTGCCTTATTTTGATATATAAAATGAAATGCATGTTTAATATTTCCATTTGGTTAATTAAGTTTGTATAAAAAAATATTATGGTGAGTACCATTGATTGCTAATTTGTGTTTTTTAAAATATTTAGTTGCTCATCCCTAGCTATATGTACTAGTTAATTGTAGTTTCTTTTATAAAACTTTGTATATGTTAAAATGATTCAGTATATTTATTCATTTATGTTAGGAGTATTTATTGACAGAAATTGTTTGCTTCCTTACTAGGTAACTATTTTTACTCATCATTTCCTTCCTATTTTTTTAGTTTTAGAGCCTGTAGTTGATGAGGCGGGTGTAGAACCAGCCAGAGGGGACCATCTGGTGGGTCAGATAAACGACCAGAGTCCGTTACCTGGTGAGTATTGGGGCTATACCCCCTTGTGGTGTCAGTTCATCTAGGAAGTATTATGGATTTTGTACTGAGGATTAGGACTTTTGTTAGAGTGATGAGTTTTGTGTAATCATATATTTTGTTTATCCTTCTGCACTATGATCTATCGTACGTTATTAGTTGTATATAGGCTTCCGATAGTATCATATTTTGTATGTCTATATGCAGGATATAATGTATATTGTTTATTAAGTACAATAGGTATTTAGTACCTTGGAATGCTAACATAAACAGAGAAAAGCATGCCAAAATTTCTAGGTGCCACTTAGTACTTCGAGATTTGACATGGGGCTTTGTGTTAGTATTTCGGGGGTGCCACAGATGGTATCAGGGCGTAGGATTAGATCCATATGAGATACAAATCTACTATATTTATAGGAGTTGGCTGATACCACAAATATTATAGCGATAATCTTAAAATGTCACTAGGAATCTAATTTTTGAACTTATTAATAATTCTATATTGGAATTACGAATTCTTCCGTGTTTAGAAGTCTATAGAGCTTAGTAAGCTTAAGATAGAAGATTCTAGGTTTGTTTTGTTAGTAATTGAAATGTAGTTCATTACTAAGTTTCAGCCTACAGTAGCAATTCATAGTTATGTATGAGCGGTTTTGGCCTTATTTTGATAAGTGCCTTGTTACGGATAAACACAAGTGAGAGGAGTGGATGAAGCAGAGGCCGAAACGCAACAGAGAGAAGACAGGTTTTGGATCAGACCACTGACCTGATAACACAGCTAATGTCATTCATAAGATATATGGCTGAGTCTCATGTCAAATACAGAGAGAAAATATGAATAATACAACCACTACCACCTTTAAGCCAAATGGAAGGAAGGCAATTAGTATCTAATAAGAGACAAATAATTACGAATCTAACAAATTCATAGGAAAAATTACCATATATGAGGATGAGATTATAGACATACCAACTCAATGAATGAAAGAATTTTGTAAGAAACAACAATATACTTTACTAAATCAGTCAAAATAAAGAGTGTGGTATGTTATGAATGTGACAAATGTTAGGGTCTACGTTAACCGATTAAGGATGCGTGGCTCAAAAAGATGCTAGACAAACCAATTCAAAAAATAATAAAACCATCAAATTTTAATAAAGTTGATAAAGTACTTGTGCCACCCCAAACAGACAAGACTAGTGGCTAGAAATGAGAAATGGTATAAGACTTACCACATTTGTAAGGTGCATCAATAAATACAAGAAATGAGGGAGTACCTCCACAAAATGTCATCTATGAAACAATGACATCTATAGATGACATCCTGATCTATTCCAAGTCAAGGGAGAACCACGAGAGACACCTCAAAATCACACTGTAATTGTTGTGGAAGCATAAGCTATACGCCAAGCTCAACAAGTGTGAGTTCTAGCTTCAGAAGGTGAAATTTTTAGGACATGTAGTGTCAAGTGAAGGGATAGCAATAGACCCTTCCAAAGTTTAAACCGTATTATCATGGAAACAACCAAAGATAGTGATCGATATCAGAAATTTCTTTGGGATGACATGATATTATAAAAGATTTATTAAGGGATTCTCCATTCTTGTAGCACCGGTGATGAGACTAACTCATAAAAATATCCTGTTTGAATGAGATGATAATTGCGAGATTGCATTTTAGGAGTTGAAGACAAGATTGACGATCACTCCAATTCTAGTATCTTTGATTCCATGTGAGGGTTTGACAATCTTTATTGATGCAATTTGGGAAGGTTGGGGCATACGTGTTTACAAAACTAAAGAATCATGAAAAGAACTACCTTGTTCATGATTTTGAGTTTGCTACGATAGTGTTCACACTACGCATTTGGAGACATTATTTATATAGAGAGAAGTTTAAAGTATTCTTCGATCATAAAAGCCTCAAGTACCTATTTTCGTAGCGAGAATTAAATATAAGACAATGACGTTGGATGGAATACCTCAAGGATTACGACTTTACCCTTAAGTATCACCCGGGAAAGGCTAATGCAGTTGTCAACGCATTAAGCCGACATACTATAACTCATATGATGGTAAAAGAATAGCAGTTGCTTGAACAAGCCATAGAAACTGTGTTTGAGACTCTGAGAGAGAGAGGTATAGACTGCACATATATCTAGGTACATTGAGGATTGAAAATGAGTTGATAACACGAATTAAGGAAGTCTAAAAAGTAGATAACGATGTGGAAAAATGTGAGTTGAAAGCTAGGGACTTGACTAACCTAGATTGGTCGAAAGGATCAGACGAGGTTATCAGATTCAAAGGCAGGATGTGGATACCTCAAGATTCACAATTGAGATCCGATATACTGGGTAAGGCACACCGTTGTAAATATTTTATTCAGAGATCTACGAAGAAATTTTTGATTTTTGGATATGAAGAAGGTAATCGCAGAATATTTAAGTAGATGCTTGACATGTTAGAAGGTCAAGGCAGAATACCGCAACCCAGTAGGCTAACTCCAGCCATTAACCTATAGTAGAATGGAAATTGGAGCATGTGACCAGGGACTTTGTAGTAGGGTTATCGAGAGCCAGTGACGGGTTAAACGCCATATGGGTGATATTGATCGACTAACAAAATCGACACACTTAATTCCGATTTGAGTCTCATTCGACATCGATAGACTAAGCCAGATATACATAGTTGAGACAATTCGATTGCATGGAGTGCTAGTATTTATCATGTCAGATAGGGATCCTAGATTTACTTCTCGATTCTGGGAGAGACTACACAAAGCCATGGGTACTCTATTGAATTTCAGAACGATTTTTCATGCACAGTCTGATGGACAGTCTGAGCGAGTTATTCAGATTTTTGAAGACATGCTGCAAACATGTGTTTTGCATTTTGGAAGAGGTCACTTACCGTTGGTGGAGTTCTCCTACAGTAACAATTTTCAAGTTAGTATCAACATGGCACAATTTGAAGTTTTATACGGTAGGCCACGTCGATGACCGATTTGTTGGGCAAGTTAGGAGATGCCATAATGTTAGGACCCGAGATGGTTGAAGAAACTACCGAGACAGTACGCATTATACGAGAAAGATTAAGAAGTGGTCAGAGTAAACAGAAGAGCAATGTAGACAAGCGGTGCATACCTTTAGAATTCCAAGTTGGGGATAGGGTGTTCTTGAAAGTATCGTCCCGAAGAGCAATCTCTAGGTTTGTGGTAAAGGGTAAATTGAAGCTGCATTTTGTGGGACCATTCGAAGTAGTGAACGGATAGGACCAGGGACTTACAAATTAATTCTACCACCACAACTTGTCAGGTTCACAACGTGTCCATATTGAAGAAGTATTTGTCAGATCCTTCACATGTGTTTAATTTGCGGGAGTTAGAGGTAGACGAAGATGTGTCCTACGAGGAAGGTGAAATATAGATACTTGACAGGAGAGTAAAGCAATTCAGATATAAGTTTATCCTTTTAGTCAAAGTATTATAGAGACACCACAATGTTGAAGAAGCCACTTGGGAAAAAGAGTTAGAGATGCAGGCTAAATATCCAGAATTATTCCAAGACTAAGGTATCATTTTAATTTCAAGGACGAAATTTTATTTAAGGGGGGAGAATGTAAAACCTTAAGTTTTTTATTCGTATATGGAGAAAAAAAATAGTGAAAGTTTGAGAAAATCCTGAAAGTGGGATTAAGGTAAAACTTTAAGATTTTGTTCTGATAATTTTTAATGAAAATTGACTTCAGCATTGTATTTAAAATGGTTGGAAAACATACTGTAACCTATAAACACGCTCAAATGCGAGTCCAGACAGAAAAGTTACAAAATATTCGATTTTCGAATCGGACCAGGCTAAAATAATGACTTTTTTTTAGAGTAAATTTTTTTTAAATTCAATCACACCATTAGGTTTTTAACGAAAAATTATAGAAAATAGACAATTTACTTATCATTTTTGGAGCCAAAAAAGTCAAATTATCGTAAAAAATGAAAAGATGTCAATTTTAAGGTCCTATCGGGCCGAAAAAATTAATTTTTATTAGAGACATAATTTGTAGAATTTGACCACTCCATTAGAACCATAACAAAAAGTTATATAAAATAGAGTATTCACTCGTCACTTTTTGAGTCCGAACGGTTAAGTTATCGTCAAACGAAATAATATGTAAAATATCGATTTCGTCCCGCAACTTATATAAATAATTTTTTAAACGAAATCACTTTTCATCATCTATTATATGTATCCAAGACCAGCTGAAGATTTTAAAACAAATTCTTTTTTTGAACCTTTAACCTTAGATTCGTCGTGAACAGGTCATCGTCGACTTCTGACGTAGAAGGAAAAACGTCTACAACATCGTCCTCTACAAAATCCGTTTAATTTCTTTTCTTTTTCTCTTCTCTTTCTTCTCATTTTTATGAAAGTCAGTCGTATGAGATACGGGGATTTTGACTTTTAAACCTTAGATTTCATCTATTTTGAAGTCATATCGTCATCCGTCGTAGAAGGGAGAAAGAATGACGGCATTGTGATATTCGAAATCACCTGATTTGTCTCGATTTCCACACCGATTATCTCAATTTTCGCCCACGTACTTCAATTCTCTCGCACAGAGACTAGTAAGGAGTCTCAATTTTTATTGGTAATTGTAAATTACAAAAATTACATTTAGGATTTTAAAGAAAATTTGTTATGTATTTCAAAAACATAGAATTCATTTAGTTATTTAAAATTCATGCCAAGACTTGCATATTTGATATGTTTAATTGTATTTTATAATAAATTATACGTGGGTAGGACATTTCACTAGGTTATTTCTTAGTTGGGTTCCATGCACTGCTCGAACCTCGTTTTAATATAAGTTTTGTAAATTTTCAATTTAAATGATAAAAATGAATTTCAAAGTGTGAAAAATGATTTAATATTTAATGAGCTCATATTGAGTAATTGAATATCAAAAAATGAATGATGTGTTAAAAAAAGTAAAAAAAGTGTAAGAATCGAAAAAAAGGAAAAATGGATGAAACGGTAAAATGTAAGAATCACACCCAAGGGGTGATGATGGCATTTTACATTGTGATGCTATGTGTGAGTTGATGAACAAATATCCATGATTAATTTACTTTCTATTGTCACGAGGTGATGTGCATGTTTATTTATTTTCTGCTAGCGTGAGACATTGATTTACTTTTATGTTCTGTTATTTATTTTAGGCCACGTAGCCACAGTTGCATAGTAGGAAACTAGATATCCATTATCAATTTTGTAATGTTAAATTTTTTTTTTAAAGAAAATTTCTTATTTGTTTTCAAAGAAAAGAAAAGAAATGATATGTATATGTAATTATTTTGTGAACTGTTAAAGTTTATGAATACCTGAAAGGATAGTATGTCATATCATCCGGAGTGATATATTATCCTAGGATGTACGGTATGGACAACCAAACTCATACGTGGCATGGGAAGTGTATGAGAGTAGAGTTACAATTGAAATCCGGATTTATTCCTCTCTATCTTTACTAGTGAACTTGTAATGTAAAGGTAGTCGTATACGAATGGGGTTGTATATTTGGGAATCACATGTGCGCCAGATAGGCATAGACGAAGATGATTAGTCAGTGATCACTAACAATCTATAGTAGTCAAACGTTCTAACACATCGAAAAGAGATCCATTACTTACGGTATTGTCAAACGGCCAACCTGAGCCGGATAAATTGTCAATCAAGTGTGATAAGTGCAACGACCGGCTACAAAATCAAGAACTGAAAGTCAATAAATTATTGTAACATCATGTCCTGGCTAAGAGCGATTCAGTCTTGAATCCCAACTTTTCTAATACCACTACTCTACCATTGTGTATTATGTATCTGTTGCCTTATTTTGATATATAAAATGAAATGCATATTTAATATTTCCATTTGATCAATTAAGTTTGTATAAAAAAAATATTATAGTGAGTACCATTGATTGCTAATTTGTGTTTTTTTAAATATTTAGTTGCTCATCCCTAGCTATATGTACTAGTTAATTGTAGTTTCTTTTATAAAACTTTGCATATGTTAAAATGATACAGTATATTTATTCATTTATGTTAGGAGTGTTTATTGGCAAAAATTGTTTGCTTCCCTACTGGATAACCATTTTTACTAATCATTTCCTTCCTATTTTTTTAGTTTTAAAGTCTGTAGTTAATGAGACGGGCGTAAAACCGGTGAGTGGGGACCATCTGGTGGGTCAGAAAACGACCAGAGTTCGTGACCTGGTGAGTATTAGGACTATACCCCCTAGTGGTGTCAGTTCATCCAGGTAGTATTATGGATTTTGTATTGAGCATTAGGACTTTTGTTAGAGTAATGAGTTTTGTATAATCATATATTTTGTTTATCCTTCTGCACTGTGATCTATCGTACGTTATTAGTTGTATATAGGCTTCTGCTAGTATCATATTTTGGATGTCTATATGCAGGATATAATGTATATTGTTTATGAGGTACAATAGGTATTTAGTGCATTGGAATGCTAACATAAACAGAGAAAAGCATGCCAAAATTTCTAGGTGCCATTTAGTACTTCGAGATTTGACATAGGGCTTTGTGTTAGTGTTTCGGGGGTGCCACAGATGGTATCAGGGCGTAGCATTAGATCCATATGGGATAAAGATCTGCTATATTTATAGGAGTTGGCTGATACCACAAATATTATAGCAATAATCCTAAAATGTCACTAAGAATCTAATATTCGAGCTTATTAATAATTCCGTATTGGAATTACGAATTCTTCCGTGTCTCGAAGTCTATAGAGCTTAGTAAGCATAAGATAGAAGATTCTAGGTTTGTTTTGCTAGTAATTGAAATGAAGTCCATTACTAAGTTTCAGCCTACGATAGCAATTCATAGTTATGTAAGAGCGATTTTGGCCTTATTCTGATAAGTACCTTGTTACGGATAAACACAAGTGAGAGGAGTGGATGAGGCAGAGGCCAAAACGCAAGAGAGACAAGACAGGTTCTGGATTAGACCACTGACTTGATAGCACAACTAATTTCATTCTTAGGACAGATGGCTGGGTCTCATGTCAAATACAGAGAGGAAATATGAATAATTGAACTACTACCACCTAGAAGACAAATGGAAGGAAGGCAATTAGTATCTAATAAGAGACAAACAATTATGAAACTAACAAATACACAGGAAAAATAACCATACATGAGGATGAGATTATAGACATACCAACTCAATGGATGAAATTTTTTTATAAGAAACAACAATATATTTTACTAAATCAGTCAAAAGAAGGAATTGTGGTATGTTATGAATGTGACAAATGGGATCATAAAAGAGAGCAATGTTAGGGTCTACGTTAACCAATTAAGGATGTGTGGCTTAAAAAGATGCTAGACAAACCAATTCAAGAAATAATAAAGCCATCAAATTTTAACGAAGTTGATAACGTACTTAGCCACCCCAAACATACAAGACTAGTGGCTAGAAATAAGAAATGGTACAAGACTTACTACAATCCCAAGGTGCATTTTAAATCCATGAAATGAGGGAGTACCTCCACAAAATGTCATCTATGAAACAATGACATCTATAGATGACATCTTGATCTATTCCAAGTCAAGGGAGAACCACGAGAGACACCTCAGAATCACACTGTAATTGTTGCGGAAGCATAAGTTATGCGCCAAGCTCAACAAGTGTGAGTTCTCGCTTTAGAAGGTAAAATTTTTAGGACATGTAGTTTCAAGTGAAAGGATAACAGTAGACCTTTCTAAAGTTGAAGCCGTATTATCGTGAAAACAGCTAAAGATAGTGACCGATATCAGAAGTTTCTTCGGGATGACATAATATTATAGAAGATTTATTAAGGGATTCTCCACTCTTGCAGCACCGGTACTGAGATTAACTCAGAAAAATATCCTGTTTGAATGAGATGACAATTGCGAGATTGCATTTTAGGAGTTAAAGACAAGATTGACGATCACTCCAATTCTAGTATCTCTGATTCCAAGTGAGGGTTTGACTATCTTTATTGATGCATCTGGGATCGGTTTGGGAGTTGTATTGATGCAATTTGGAAAGGTAGTGGCGTACGTATTTAAAAACTAATGAATCATAAAAAAAACTATCCTATTCATGATCTTGAGTTTGCTGCGATAGTGTTCACACTGCTTATTTAAAGACATTCTTTATATGGAAAGAAGTTTAAAGTATTCTCCGATTATAAGAGCCTCAAGTACTTATTTTCGTAGTGAGAATTAAATATAAGACATTGACGTTGGATGGAATACCACAAGGATTACGACTTTACCCTTAAGTATCACCTGGGAAAGGCCAATGTAGTTGTCGACACGTTGGGCCGAAACACTATAACTCATATGAGGGTAAAAGAATAGTAGTTGCTTGAATAAGCCATAGAAACAGTGTTTGAGACTTTGAGAGAAAAGTATAGACTGCACATGTATCTAGGTACATTGAGGATCGAAAATGAGTTGATAACACGAATTAAGAAAGTCCAAATAGTAGATAAAGATGTGGAAGAATATGAGCTGAGAGCTAGGAACTTGACTGACCTAGATTAGTCGAAAAGATCAGAAGAGATTTTCAGATTCAAAGGCAGGATGTGGATACCTCAAGATTCACAATTGAGATCTGATATATTTGGTTAGGCACACCATTGTCAATATTTTATTCAGAGATCTGCGAAGAAATTTTTTATTTTCGGATATGAAGAAGGTAATCGCAGTATCTGTAAGTAGATGCTTGACATGTCTGAAGGTCAAGGCAGAATATCGCAACCTAGTAGGCTGTCTCCAGCCATTACTTATAGTAGAATGAAAATGAAAGCATGTGACCGGGGACTTTGTAGTAGGGTTATCGAGAGCTAGTGACGGGTTAGACACCATATAGCTGATTATTGATCGATTGACAAAATCGGCACACTTAATTCCAATTTGAGTCTCATTCGACATCGATAGATCGAGCAAGATATACATAGCTGGGACAATTCGACTGCATGGAATGCCAGTTTTTATCATGTCAGATAGGGATCCTAGATTTACTTCTCGATTCTAGGAGAGACTTCACAAAGTCATGGGTACTCAGTTGAATTTCAGTACGACTTTTCATCCACAGTTTGAACGAGTTATTCAGATTTTTGAAGACATGTTACAAACATGTGTTTTGCATTTTGGAAGAGGTTGGAAACGTCACTTACCGTTCGTGGAGTTCTCCTACAACAACAGTTTTTAAATTAGTATCGACATGACACTATTTAAAGCTTTATAGGGTAGGCCACGTTAGTCACCGATATGTTGGGCGGAGTCAGGAGATGCTACGATGTTAGGACCCGAGATGGTTAAAGAAACTACCTAGACAGTACGCATTATACGAGACAGATTAAGAAGTGCTCAGAGTAAACAGAAGAGTTATGTCGACAAGCGGTGTAGACATTTAGAATTCCAAGTTGGGGATATGGTGTATTTGAAGTATCTCCTCGAAGAGCAATCTCTAAGTGTGCTGTGAAGGGTAAATTAAAACTGCGTTTTGTGGGACCATTCGAAGTAGTGAATGGATAGGACCAGTGACTTACAAATTGATTCTACCATCGAAACTTGTTTGGTTTACAATGTGTCGATGTTGAAGAAGTATTTGCCAAACCCTTCACATGTGGTTAATTTGCGAGAGTTAGAGGTAGATGAAGATGGGTCCTACGAAGAAGGTACAATATAGATACTTGACAGGAGAGTAAAACAATTCAGATCTAAGTCTATCCCTCTATTCAAAGTATTGTGGAGACATCACAATGTTGAAGAAGCCACTTGGGAAAGAGAGTTAGAGATGCAGGGTAAATATCCAGAACCATTTCAAGACTAAGGTATCATTTTAATTTCAAGGATGAAATTTTATTTAAGGGGGGAGAATGTAAAACCTTAAGTTTTTTATTCGTACATCGAGAAAAAAGTAGTGAAAATTTGAGAAAATGCTAAAAGTGGGAATTAAGGTAAAACTTTAAGACTTTATTTTGATCATTTTTAATGAAATCTAATCTCACCATTGGATTTAAAATGGTTGGAAAACATACTATAGCCTATAAGCATGCTCAAATGTGAGTCTCGACATAAAAGTTATAAAATCCTCGATTTTCGAATTGGACCAGGCTAAAATAATGACTTTTTTTTAGAGTAAATTTTTTTAAATTCAATCACACCATTAGGTTTTTAACGAAAAATGATAGAAAATAGACTATTTACTTATCATTTTTGGAGCCAAAAAAGTCAAATTATCGTAAAAAATGAAAAGATGTCAATTTTAAGGTCCTATCGGGCAGAAAAAATTAATTTTTATTAGAGAAATAATTTGTAGAATTTGATCAATCCATTAGAACTATAATGAAAAATGATAGAATATAGAGTATTCACTGTCACTTTTTGAGTCCAGACGGTTAAATTATCGTCAAACGAAATAATATGTAAAATACTGATTTCGTCCCGCAACGTATATAAATAATTTTTTAAACGAAATCACTATGCATCATATCTTATATGCGTCCAAAACCAGTCAAAAATTTTAAAATAATTTTTTTTCCAACCTTCAACCTCAAATTCACCGTGAACAGGTCATTGTCGACTTTTGACGCAGAAAGGAAAAACGTCTGCAACATCGTCCTATACAAAATCTACCTAATTTATTTTCTTTTCTTCTTCTCTTTCTTTTCATTTTGTCGAAATTCAATCGTATGAGATACATAGGTTTTGACTTTTAAATCTCAGATTTCATCTATTTTGAAGTCAAATCATCCTTCGTCGTAGAAGGGAGAAAGAACGACGGCATTGAGATCTTTGAAAGCACCTGATCTGTCTCGATTTCCACATCGATCATCTCAATTTTTACCCACGTACTTCAATTCTCTTGGACAGAGATTGGTAAGGAGTCTCAATTTCTATTGGTAATTGTAGATTATAAAAATTACATTTAGAATTTTAACGAAAATTTGTGATGTATTTCAAAAACATAGAATTCGTTTGGTTATTTCAAATTCACTCCAAGAAATGATATGAATATGTAGTTATTTTGTGGACTATTAAAGTGCTGTGAATACTTGATAGGATAATCTGTCATATCCTCTGGAGTTATATACTATCTTAGGATATATAGTAGGGACAACCAAACTCATACGTGGTATGGGATACGTATGAGAGTGGAGTCACAACTGGAATCCAGGTTTATTCATTTCTATCTTTATCAGTGAATTTGAAATGTAAAGGTAGTCGTATACGAATGGCGTTGTATATTTGGGAATCACATGTGTGCCTGATAGGTATAGACAAAGATGATTAGTCAGTGATCACTAATAATCTATAGTAGTCGAACGTTCTGACACATCGAAAAGAGACTCATTGCTTAGGGTCATATCAAACGGCTAGCTTGAACCGAATAAATGGTCAATCAAGTGTGGTAAGTGCAGCGATCGACCCCAAAATCAGGAACTAAAAGCTAGTAAAGTATTATAGAATCATGTCCCGACTGGGAGCAATCCAATCGTGAATCCCAACTTTCTAATTTCATTGCTTCACCATTGTATATTATATATCTGTTGCCTTATTTTGATTTATAAAATTAAATGCATGTTTTATGTTTTTATTTGGTCAATTAGATTTGTATAAAAAGAAAATGTTATAGTGAGTACTACTGATTGACGTAATGTGAGTTTTAAAATGTTTAGTTACTCATCCTTGGCTATATGTATAAGTTAATCGTAGTTTCTTTTGTAAAACTTTGCATATATTAAAATAATTCAGTATGTTTATTCGTTCATGTTAAAAGAGGTTATTAGTAGAAATTGTTTGCTTCCCTACTAGGTAACCATTTTTATTCATCATTTTCTTCCAATTTTTTTTAGTTTCAAAGCTTGTAGTTGACAATGCGGGCGTAGATCAGTGAGTGGGGACCATCTGGTGGGTTAGATAAACAACTAGAGTCCATTACCTGGTGAGTACTGGGACTATACCCCATAATGGTGTCAGTTCATCCAAGTAGAATTATGGATTTTGTACTGAGCGTTATGACTTTTGTTAGACTGATGAGTTTTGTATAATCATGTATTTTGTTTATCATTCCATACTCTGATATATCGTACGTTATTAGTTGTATATAGGCTTCCGCTATTATTATATTTTATATGTATATATGTAGGATATTGAAAGCACCATCGATCCGCGAGGTATGCGTATCCGCTATTAATTTTTGAGGTTTGGGAGTCGTTACTTAGTTATAACGGTCTAGGAACCAAAATATTAACTCTACCAATAGATAAGATACTAATCTACATAGAGAATAGGTCCGGGGATCAGGTTACGGGGTTGGAAGGTGTTAGGCACCAACCCCGTCCGGCAAATGCCGGTCTCTACTATTTCTCAAAAAATGATTATATTGCTAAAAGACCTAAAATAAATAAAATAAAATAAAACAAATAAAAAGTAAGAAAATATACCTAGATGATCGTAACGATTTGTTCCCTCAGTACGCGCGGAGAGCATCCTTGTATGAGTTTCCTTGCTTTTGTTCTATCATTGGATCTACTTCAGATCTCCAAGTTGAGGTGTATTCTTCTTAAATCTGAGTATGTTTTTATATTTTTAGAGAGTTTTTGGGTGTTTTTGAAGGGCTTCTAGGTGTTTTTTGAGTAAAAGTTGGGGTTTGGATGATAGGTAGAGAGTTAGGACATCAAAATTGGGGTTTGAAAAAGATTAAGGAGACTTTTTGACCTACTTTTTCTAGGATGTATTTTGACCTGCGAAATTAGGTTGTGGATGCTATATATTTATAGAGTTTTTTAGAAGGATTAGGGTTTGACTGGGTCACTTTTTAGATAAAGTGAATTAGGATTTTGACTTAAGTCTTGTTTGATTGACTATGTTTTTTTAGATTAGGGTTTTGACTTAAGTCTTGAGAGATTGACTTGATTTTTTAAATTAGACTTTAATTCTTACGTACAATGAAAGAATATATTTTTGAGTTGTGTGGAAAATTCCCTAATTATATCTTTAATTATTTGGACCCCTAGATGGAAGGATTTTTTAATAAATATCAAGGGGGCTCCACTTAAATAAGTGGGCAACCATTAACAATTTTGCTTGAGGGCTTGATTGATTAATTTTCTTAGTTCAGATTTTTAAATTAATTTTATTAAGATTTCACTTTACGTTAATTAATATTTTATTTATTAATTTCAGAATTTTAAATTGTTAAAATTAGAAAATTATCGTTTTGCCCTAGAAGAGGACTTTTGCATTGAAAAGTCATTTTTTGATGTTTTGGAATCAGTTTTTCATAAGGAATTCAATGGGATTATGAGTTGTGTCATTTATGAATGTTTTGCATGAAACGATTGTGAACCTTATGAGGGGCATTTTTGTAATTTTGTCAAATTTGGAAAAAATTTGCGAAATGATTTATTTGGTTTCACTTTATTATTTTATGTGTTCGAAAGGATTTTCCTAAGCATAAAGAGGGCTCTAAGGATGTTTTATGTTAGGGGTATGTTGATAATTTGATCATTTTTAGTGATTTTTATCGTAAAGCTTTTTTTGGTCCGTAAAATGATGATTTCTATATTTTTGGGGTAATATTTTCCTAGTGTAACGTGATTTATATAACTTTGTTAGTTTGAGATACCTTATTTGAATTTCTGAAATATATCTAGTAGCAAAAAAAAAATATTGGAATATTCATCCAACATTGGGAATCGTCGTGATTGGGTTGATGAGTTGATTAATCAGGTGAGTGCAAAAGTAGGGTGTCTACAGATGCTCTTCTTTGGGAGAGAGTTGAAGCAAACTAGATAACAAATCTATTTTGGTAGATAGTGCGATATCCGAATGCCAAAGCTAGTGACAGTTAATTTTACAGTCTGATTTAGCAATTCGTCGAAGCGTTCGGATCCTTGAGGATAAAACTCTCCTCGAACTAAAAGGTTGTCAAGTCCTCGAGCACGAGTTCTCACTAATGGCGTCAGATCCTTGAATTTTAAAAAATTCTCACTGACTAAAAATATGCAAGTGTGTGTACTTAAAATCTGAGATAAATCTCAGATGGTCTGAGCATAAACTATGCATAATTTGAGGATAATTTGAGCATAAACTGAGCATAACTGAGCAAAATCTGAGCATAATTTGAGCAAAAGTTGAATGTCTTACTCTACATACCCTGGGTGAAAGAGTATTATTTTTTTTTTAGAAGTCCTACTTTACCTATTCGGGGTGAAAGAGTAATGAACTATTTTTTTTGGAGTCCTACTCTACATAGGTAGGGTGAAAGAGTAATGGACCATTTTTCTGGGAGTTCTACTCCACATACTCAGGGTGAAAGAGTAATGAACTATTTTTCTGGGAGTTCTACTCTACCTACTCCAGGTGAAAGAGTAATGAACTATTTTTCTAGGAGTTCTACTCTACCTATGAAAGAGTAATGAACTATTTTTCTAGGAGTTCTACTCTACCTACTCGGGGTGAAAGACTAATGAACTATTTAGTAAAATCTGGGCATAATCCGAGAAAACTTTCAATGGCAACTGGCTGAGCATAATCCAAGAAAGCCCATAATCTGAGAAAGCCCTCGGTGGCAACTAACTGAGCATAATCTGAGAAAACCCTCTGTGGCAACTGGCTGCGTAAAATCTAGAAAACCCTCGGCGGTAACTGGCTGAGCATAATCTGAGAAAATCCTCGGTGGCAACTGGCTGAGCATAATCCAAGAAAGTCCTCGGCGACATCTGAGCAAAATCTGAGAAACCCTCGGTGGTATTTGAGCAAAATCCGAGATAGCCCTTGGCGACATCTGAGCAGAACTGAGCAAAATTTGAGAAAATCCTCAGTGGCACTTGAGCAAAATTCGAGATAACCCTCGGCGGCATCTAAGCAAAATCTGAGATAACCCTCGGCGGCAACTGAGCAAAATCCGAAATAACCCTTGGTGGCATCTGAGCAAAATCCAAAAAAATCGATGGTAACTGAGCAAAATCCGAGACAACCCTTAGTGGCATTTGAGTAAAATCTGAGATAACCCTTGGCGACAATTGAGCAAAATTTGAGATAACCCTCGGTGGCATCTGAACAAAATCCAAGAAAACTTTTAGCGACAATCGAGCAAAATCCGAGATAACCCTCGATGACATCTGAGCAAAATCCGAGATAACCCTGGCGGCAACTGAGCAAAATCCGAGATAACCTTTGGCGACAACTGAAAAAAATCCGAGAAAACCCTCGGCGGCATCTGAGCAAACCCGAGAAACCCTCAGCGGTATCTAAGCAAAATCTGATAAACCCTCGGCAATATCTGAGAAAGGTTAAATCTGGGAAAGAATGGATGAATATGAGACAGAATGAATGAATCTGGGAAGGAATTATTGAATCTAAGAAAGAAATAATGAATCTGGGAAGGAATTGATGAATCTGGGAAAGAAAGAAGACCCTATTTCCTATTCTATGTGAAAGGGTAATGAGTTAATCTCTAGGCAAAATCAAATATGAGATCAGAAATGATTTTGTTTGAACCTCAAGGTTTTTCAAAAATTTTATGAATTTTTTAACTTCTTTGTATCTCAAGGATTTTCAAAAAACTGCTACCAAGAGGGTAACCTTAAATTCGGTGTTTCCATTATCCTTTAGGATTAAAATTGATTAAGCTTGAGAACAAAATGCCTCTAATTTGATAGGAAGCACTGCACTGAAGATAATTGAACACAGTTTTTTTTAAAATGCCCCTAGTGTAAGGGAAAAAATTATACGCTATAGAAAAAAAGAGAAGTGCCCTTTGTTTTGAAGATTTGAAATCTTTGATTACCGCAAGCACAATAAAGATTTAACTTTTAACTTTGACTTTTTATATTGAAGATTTTGAGTCTGGCTTAAAGAAATTGGAACAAAATATTTCCTTTTGAGATTTATCATAGAATTCACCCTTCTCTCCCTTGGTTCACTTGGGAAAACAAAAATTTTCAGATCAATCATAGACAAGATACTTGTGGCTTCTGAGTCATTGTTTGGTTTAGGCTAAGTGTTGAACTTGATCATTAGGACTTTAAATGTTTCGACTCGGATCGCTTTTTAGCTTTTCAACTCTATGGAGATTTTCTTCCATTTTTTTTAGTTACTCTGACTTTTGCCTAGATTGTCTTTTCAGATTTTCAAACTAGCGAGCATGCTCTAGCTTTTACCTAGATCGCCTTTCCAGTTTTTCGATCTAGCGAGCTTTCTTTTCTTTTTTTCTTTACTCTGATTTTTGTTAAGACCGTCTTTTCGGATTTTCAACCTCGCGAGCTTGCCTTAATTTTTGCCTAAGTCGCCCTTTCAGGTTTTCAACTTAACAGATTTTTTTCTTTATTCTAATTGTTGCCAAGACCGTCCTTTTAGATTTTCAACCTTATGAGCTTGCCTTAATTTTTTCCTAAGTCGGCCTTTCAGGTTTTCAACTTAATAGGCTTCTTTCTTTGCTTTAATTGTTGCCAAGACCGTCATTTCAGATTTTCAACCTTGCCTTAATTTTTGCCTAAGTTGCCCTTTCAGGTTTTCAACTTAGCAGGCTTCTTTTCTTTTTGAACTTTTGGAGTTACTATTTAATCATGCTTTACTACCTTCCTTAACTTTTTCACACAGTACTTAGGAGGACTTTCATGGGTAAGCTTAGGACTAGGTATAAAAGAAAGTGAATTCTAAGGCTCAAAAACCCAAATGCCCCTTGTGTTGCATTTCTCTTAAATTTTCTCTTTTTCTTTGAATTTTCTTTCCTATTTTGAAGATATTTCTTTTTTAACTTTTTTTTTGTGGAAGAATATATTTTTTTATCTTGATGTGGTCGGGCTTGAAGTAATTTCTCAGGTTGCCTACGTACACCAATATTTTGGGATCAGACCAAAACGTAATTTGAGTCATTTCCTCCCCTGGGTTGGATGATCGGGCTGAGAAAGAAAATGAGACTTGTTTTTGAAAAATGCTGCAAAGGGCCGAGAAAGGAGATGTTGAACTGGGCAGCAGGAAAATTGATTCGACCAAAGATGGTCCTTAAATGTAGTACCGCTTGATCTGGTCAAGGTTGGTTGGTTCTGGTTGTTCAATTCCATTATGACCTTAAAGTCTGACAGTTTTTCCAGGTAATATTTCTTTGATGATGAAAGGACCTCCCCAATTTGGTTTGAATTTCCTTCTAGGGTCAAAGATAGGTGCTCGATTTTCTTTGAGTACTAAATCCCTGATTTGCAAATGACGAACTTTTATCTTTTTTTCAAATGCACAAGCGACTCTTCTTTGATAAGTCTGTACGTGGTACAGAGCTCTAAGTCATTTTTCTTCGATCAAATTTAATTCTTCATGCTGTTGACGAACCAAATTTGCTTCAAACGACTGACTTTCCATCAAAATCTTGAGAGACGGAATTTCTATTTCAACTAGCAAGACTGCTTTCATACCATATACTAGGGAATAGGGAGTGGCCCTAGTACAAGATCAAATTGAAATGTGATATGCCCATAACATGAATGATAGTCTCTAATCAATTCTGGTGCGATTGACACATTTTTCTGATGATTGTCTTAATTTTTTTTTTGTTGGCTGCTTCAACCTCTTCATTAGTTTGAAAACGTAGAGAGAGATGATTTGTGATGCTAGATCCTGAACTTTAAACACAGAGTAATCCTCGACTTTGAAATGAGACCCATTATCAGGGACTAATTCTAAAGGTACCATGTATCGACTTATGACATTTGCTTTGATGAACTTTGCAACTTGAGATGCAGTGAGGACAACATTGAAATGTTTTGTAACATCTTCTTTGATTTCATTGGTATTTCCATTCCATCGAGTGAGTATCTATTCCATGTCAGATAACACCCAAGCTTGCACCTAACATATCCTCATTGGATCACACGAACATGTCTTTTGAAATTTCTGAGTAAATTCATTATTCTCTCGTGTTCCTCTTGGGATAAGATGATTTCTATCTGAATTTCTTTAGGAATTATTTTCTGTTCCGAGGTCAATGACCTTTGCTTTCTCGATTAAAGGTTGAGCCCAACCATTATCTTTTTGTTCATAAAATAAATATATCCTTGAAATTAGATTATTAGTTATTTCGTTAATGCGTTCGAGGTATTCAAAAATTTCCTTTATCCAATCAAATTCAGATGGGACAATAGAAACCTCTATAGACTTGACAAACTAACTTGACTCAGTAGAAAAAGAGTAGACTCTATCTAAAGAAAACATGACATTGAAGAATTGGAATCGAGCTAACCCAAATAACTTAAGACAAGTACTCACAACAGGCTTTATTAGGACTTAGACATTACTTACAACCGACGAGCTAAAGTACTGTGATCTTCAGGGAATAATTGTGTAATTTTGAGAGATTTTGGGGTCATTTCTGACAATTCATTTGGTGTTGACATTTTTTCTAACTGGCCGGACTAATGAGCCTAACATAACGGTGAACGATTGAGTTTAGGTGCAATGATAACCTTGTAACTCTATAGAAGGTAAATTTAATCAATTTTAGTATTACCCCCTTGGTAACATTTTAAATGAACCCTGAGATTTTTTTGAATTCTGTGCACCAATCCATTAAACAATTCATCCATTCAATGATTATTTAGAAGGAAAATAATTTTATTGCACTTTTGAAAATTATTGGAAAATAATGTTTTTATTATATAAAAAGTTTTCACAAATCTGATTATTTTTTGCAATCATTTTCTTTTTAGAAAAACATATTTTGGTAATTTTCCAAGGTCCATGCAAAAAATAGATTTTTTATAAAAAATATATTTCAAAAGTTTTTCATGCAAAACAAGATATTTTAAATCATTTTTCCTTCATTTTTTTTCTTTTGGAAAATATTTTTTCTGAAAAATATTCTTCTTCTGGAAAATATTTGTTTTATTTTAAAATGGGTTGAAACCCGAATTAACAAAGAATTTGAATTCCATTTTGATTGAAATGGCCCGGCCCATCATGATCGTTGGATCAAGATGGACTGGGTCATTATGAACCATTGCCAAGTTTTAAAATGGATTCTTTATTGGGTTAGTGCACCCGGTGATATGATAACCTATAGTTAAATTAAACAAAAATTTTACTTGAGAAAAAAATCAAAATTTCCTGATCTCAACATTTGAAAAGTCCATTTCCGAAAAGCAACTCGATAACACCCACGTTCGAGTTGTGACCTATAGGGAGGTTTCTAGACTTTAGGTTTACTACTTGTAATGTAATTTATCTGGCTACCCTTGCCTAAGTGCACCTATATACCTCTCGAGCGTACACAATCAGACGGTACGTGGTGACTTGGTTTGATATACCGTATATGTGATAATCTAGGACTCCAACCCAAATCTCTGAAGTAAAAAACAACCAGTTTAATATCCAGTTGAGAAGTGGCGCACTATGCTGAGCATGGGCCTACTTAAATACCTCCCGTCTAGAATAGACGTTGTCTATCCCCCTAGTACAATAGGGTACAACAACGCAGGATCTCGCTTAGGCACTGATTTTGACCAAGAAGTGCAATTGGTGAATTTATATTAACTTTGATATACCGTATAGGTACGAGTCTAGGGTTGACGATTGGGACATGTGACATTGCGGCTTACCATAAGATAAAG
This sequence comes from Akebia trifoliata, assembly GCF_017979445.1. Taxonomy (NCBI): domain Eukaryota; kingdom Viridiplantae; phylum Streptophyta; class Magnoliopsida; order Ranunculales; family Lardizabalaceae; genus Akebia; species Akebia trifoliata. The sequence goes on along the minus strand of NC_141386.1, from coordinate 9,541,488 downwards.
GCTCAGGTTGTTCCAGCCTGGGTGCATTGATATACTTTTCAGTGTCACATGATCGAACGGTACTGATGCCCCAGTTTTATATACCATAAAGGTACGTGATTGAAGTTGTGATTTTTGTGTATGACGTCACATCTCACGAGGAGACCGGGTCATATACTAATGCCACGTTGGCTATAAGGGACATGCAAGTATGCAAAGCGGTAAACGTGCCAGTGGTGTGTGCAAAACAGGGTGGGGTGTGCCCCTTTTCAAACAAATGGGCCTGATCATATTATCACAACATGGGTATCATAGAAACATCAATCAAGATAATACACAAACCCGTCATATCAAGATCAAAATAAGTACGTCAAACACATATCTCAATCAAGATTATGGCACATCAAATAGGTAAAAATTATGGCACAAAAATAATCAATCAAATGCTAATCGATGAAATAGGCACAAGAAAAATTTTTATTTTTATTTTTCAAAACGAACTAAAAACAAAATGACTTTTTCTTAATAGCCCAATCAAGGGTTACTTTGGATGATAAAAAATAAATTGAGATTTTAATGAATATTGAATCGAGGATAGGATGATAATCGTTGAGATAAGGGGTGATGACTTCTTTTTTTTTTTTTGCGATTTTTTATTGGAATACTCTCCTCATCACGAACAACATTAAAATAAACAATTTTTTTTTCTTTCTTAGCGCATCACTTACAAATAATTTATTTGAGAAGAAGATGAAAAATAAAAAATCGTTTTTATTGGAATCCTCTTCTCATCACAAACAACATTAAATTTTTTTTTTTTTGTTTCTTAGTGCATCACTCACAAATAATTTATTTGAGAAGAAGATGAAAAATAAAAAATCATTTTTTGCTAACGGCACACCACGCATAAAAATAATTTTTTTTTGTGATTTTTTATTGGAATCTTCTCCTCATCACGAACAACATTAAAAAAAGTAATTTTTTTTTTATTTCTTAGCGCATCACTCACAAATAATTTATTTGAGAAGAAGATGAAAAATAAAAAATCATTTTCTGCTAGCGGCACACCACGCATAAAAATAATTAAAATTTTTTTCTTTTACGATTTTTTATTGGCATCTTCTCCTCATCATGAACAACATTAAAAAAACAATTTTTTTTTCTAAGCGCATCTACTAACGGCACACCACGCACAAAAATACTTTTTGTTTTATTTTTTTTTTTTTACGATTTTTTTCTTGGAATTCTCTCATCATCACAAACAATATTAAAAAGTAAATTTTTTTATTGCTTAGCACATCACTCCCAAATAATTTATTTTCATAACTTATCACCCATGTATATTAACGTGCTAAAAAAAAGATTTTCATCCAAAAAAAAATTCCTTTTAAAAGTCTATGGCTCCTCGTCCCAGCCACCCTCATTTTGTCCTCCATTCATATGTTAATTTGAATATTTCATTGTTTATAGTCATCCCAAATGACCCTAAATTAAATCATAGAAAGTGATACTCCAAAATAACATACTCACAATCAATCCAGATAATGCCAAGAGAAGATAATACAACCCAAAAATATAAAATAAACTAGATAAAAAAATGGGTTAACAATTATTATTTCATATCATTACCCTTTTGAAATCCTACATTATTTACGATTATTCTGAGTGACCCTAGATTGAACCATAAAATACTGTGCCAAAATAAAATATTCACCATTCAAATAAGTAATCAATAATCGAGCAAAAAAGAATGATAAAAAATAAAAATAAACAAAGAAACAGACAACTAAAAATAAAATAAAAAACTAGGTCGTTCTGGCAATGCTTCCCATACTTGAGGCTTTTCAAGTCTAATTCTCCATAATCCCTAGTGGAGTCGCCACTGAAAGCTCCCTCGATCCGCGAGGTGTACGGATCCACTTTTGATTTTTGAGGTTTGGGAGTCACCACCTAGTTATTACGATCTAGGAATTAAAATATTAACTCTACTAATAGATAAGATACTAATCTACATAGAGAATAGGTCTGGGGATCATGTTACAAGGTTGGAAGGTGTTAGGCACTAACCCCTCCCGGCAAACGCCGTTCTCTACTATTTTTCAAAAAAGGATTACATTGCTAAACCTAAAATAAATAAAATAAAATAAATAAAAAGTAAGAAAATACACCTAGATGATCGTAACGATTTGTTCCCTCAATACTAGCGGAGAGCTTCCTTGTACGAGTATTCTTATTTTTTCTCCATCATTGGATCTGCTTCAGATCTGAGTATTTTTTAGTATTTTTTTTGAGGGTTTTTATGTATTTTTGAAGGTCTTTTGGGTATTTTTTGAGTAAAAGTTGGGGTTTGGATGATAGGTAGGGAGTTAGGACTTCAAAATTAGGGTTTGGAGAAGGTTAGAGAGACTTTTTGACCTACTTTTTCTAGGATTTATTTTGATCTACGAAATTAGGTTGTGGAGTCTCTATATTTATAGAGTTTTTTGGAAGGATTAGAGTTTGACTAGGTCTCTTTTTAGATAAGGTGAATTAGGATTTTGACTAAAGTCTTGTTTGATTGACTAGGTTTCTTTAGATTAGGGTTTTAATTAGATGTTTGACTTAAGTCTTATGAGATTGACTTGAATTTTTAAATTAGGTTTTAATTCTTACATACATTGAAAGAATAAATTTTTGAGTTTTGTGGAGAACCCCCTAATTATATCTTTAATTATTTGAATCCCCAGATAGAAGGATCTTTTAATAAATATCATGGGGGCTCCACTTAAATAAGTGGACAACCATCAACAATTTTTCCTGAGGGCTTGATTGATTAATTTTCTCAGATTTTTAAATTAATTTTATTAAGATTTCACTTTACGTTAATTAATATTTTATTTATTAATTTTAAAATTTTAAATTGTTAAAATTAAAAAATTACCGTTTTGTCTCTGAAGATGACTTTTGCATTGAAAAGCCATTTTTCAATGTTTTAGAATCGATTTTTCGTAAGGAATTCAATGAGATTATGGATTTGTGTCATTTATGAATTTTTTACATGAAACGATTGTGAACCCTATGAGGGGTATTTTCGTAATTTTGCCAAATTTGGTAAAAATTGGTGAAATGATTTATTTGGTTTCACTTTGTTATTTTATGTGTTCGAAAGGATTTTCCTAAGCTTAAATGGGGCTCTAAGGATGTTTTTATGTTAGGGGTATTTTGATAATTTGATCATTTTTTAGTGATTTTTATCGTAAAGCTTCTTTTTATCTGCAAAATGATGATTTTTATGTTTTTGGGATTATATTTTCTTAGCGTAGCGTGGTTTCTAGAATTTTGTTAGTTTGAGATACCTCATCTGAATTTCTGAAACATATATGGTAATAAACAAAAATATATTGGAATATTCATCTATCATTGGGAATTGTCGCGATCGGGTTGACGAGTTGATTAATCAAGCGAGTGCAAAATTGGGGTGTCTACAGATATAATGTATATTATTTATTAGGTATAGTAGGTATTTAGAACCTTAGAATGCTAACATAAACAAAGGAAATCATGCAAAAATTTCGAGGCGCTACCTAATACCTCGAGATTTAATATGAGGCTTTGTGTTAGCATTTTGTGGGCACCACAATATGGTAGATTAGGGGAAGTTGAAAAGGTATGTGGTTGCTACTACTGAGGAAAGGAGAGCCCAACTGTGGGATGACAGGCGAATTCCACTTTTACCACCAAGGGACGATAATCAACCACCTCGGGTAGAGCATAGGGTTGTTTACATGATAGTTGAAGAATACAACTTGGTAAAGCATTTGAGGAGCTCGACTCATTTTATGGTAAATAAATTCAAGCATGAAGTCGAGGTAAATCACGTTTTAGGAGTCAATGTAGCATGAGTACCAGAATCTGTGTGGGGAGATAAAGAAATGGTGTTCACACAAGAAGATCTTAGGGGGTTGCCTTACTAATTTTGATGGGTTCGTAATTACCCTTATAGTAAAAAATATATATCTAAAAAAGATACTAGTAGATGTTGAGAGCGCGATAGATATCTTGTTATTAACTACAATCGAGAAGATAAGGGTAGTAGATAGCTTGGATCCCCCCTAAGTTACAATCTTCGAATTTAACGGTTCATTGACTACACCAATAAGAGAATTTACTGTGCCTCTCACAATTGGATCCGAGGTCATCATGACTAGGTTTGTGGTAGTGAATATGGATTCGACGTACAACACTATACTTGGGATAAGGTGGATTCATAGCCTCAAGGTAGTCCCCTTTACTTACCACCAAGTGGTCAGGTTTCCGAATAGAGAAGGGCCAATGGAAATTTTAGGGGATCAAGAAATGTCACAGAGGTACTTTGCCACTTCCTTAAAGGCAGGCAAAGGGTCAAAGAGAACAAAATCAGGAAAGAGAAAAGAAAGGCCCATTTAGGAGGCTCGACAATAACAATTACATACTACCTACTTCCGCCAACCAGGGTGGCAACAGTAGAAGAGGTAGACCTTGGGGAAGATAGAAAATAGATCAGGTTTGTCGGACAATCTTATTTGAGGGAAATCAGAAGCATTTGGTCAATTTCCTAAAATCCATAATGATGTATTCGCTTGGTCCTTTGAAGACATATCATCCGTACATAGTTTTCCTCCCTTATACTTTTACCAACATATTGCTGATGTAAACCTCCATGCTCCCTATCAAGTCCTCGAACATATCGTCGATGTCCGTAGAAGGGAGGAAGACTATTTACGGATTAAATTCGAAGAAATGACCTTTGACGTATCCTCCGAGAAGCTTCTAGGGTATATGATCACATAGAGAGGGATAAAGGCAAAATGTGACCAAATTCGAGCTATTTTAAAAATGCCAAGTCAAAAAATTAATCGGTAGAATCACGACTCAATAGGTTTATTTCTCAGGTATCAGACAAGTACCATACATTACTCAAGATTTTGAAGAAAAGGAAAGGTTTAAGTGGAACAAAGATTATGGCATTGCCTTCTAAAACCTGAAGAAATATCTCGGACATGACCTGATGAGTGTCTCGAAACACTCAATTATACGCACATTTTTCGAACATTTATCTTGATTTTTATCTCTATTACTTCGTATTAAGGTAATAATCATGATAAACCTCGAAACACTATGTTGCATGTTAATTAGGCTTAATTATACATAAATAAATTTATTTACTAGATAAATCTAATTACGTATATTTTTTGTGCAGAAAATCAACATTTTGGAATCAAAATCTCAAGGCAAAAGCATTTGGGCCCACATTGAAATGCCTTAATCCTTAACTTATGTTCTCCTCTTTTGTCTTTTTGTGCAAATAAAAGTGGAGGCTACTTTTAGACTCTTCTACACACATTTTTCTCTATAAATAGGACTTCAATCTCTAGAGAAAGGGGCCCCTCTTGGTTCTCTTATCCAAGACTCTTTTAATCTAAGGCTCTTTGCCTATTTTCTTATTTTTTGTATTTTTATCTTTTAGTTATTTTCTTTTGGCTAAATAGTCTTGTAAGAAGTAGAAGATGAAGAAGTGTTAAGTTTCTCCATGAAATGAAAAAAAGTTCTTTCATATCTTATCTTCCCTCTCTTGCAATAACATTAGGCTAAGCTCCCCTCCATTGGAGAGTGGAAAAGCCTAGAGCAAGTTCTTGTATTGTTTCTAATTTCATGTCTTTCTTTTATTTAAAATGCTTATGAGTTCTCTTTAAGATTTCTTGCATCTTTTATTCTTAATATAGATATTTTATGCTTAGATTAGATTAAGATAAAGTATGCTTAAACTAGATAATTTGTAATAGGAAGTGTTCAAAGAATTCTTCTTTGTTTATGTTCCTTTATTTGATTTCATTTACAAAACTTTCCGATCTAAGGAGTTAACACTAAGCCCTTACGATTGAGTTATAAAAAAAGGTTAGAGACTAGGAATTGCTCATCAACATGTTTTAGGTAGATCCACCTCCAATGGTACTTTAATTTCATAAGTTTACTTGCTTTTAATTTCATTTACTTTAGTTCATTTTCTAGTAATTTTACATCTTCTTATAAGTTCAAAAATACAAAGAAAAATAATTTTAATTCCTTTTAGTTAATTTAAATTTTATCCTCTTAGCTTAACTCTACTCCTCCTTTCTCTTGGGTTCGATCCCCTACTTGTCCCACAAGTAAGATAAAAGTAAAATTAATATTAGCTCCGGTGAGAAGAACAACGATAGTCTCATTAGGACCTGGTGCTAAGTACGCCTAAGGATGGAGAGGATTTGGGTATTTACTTGATAGTTGTCCCCTCTTAGTTAGGTCGGTTTTATTTCAAACAGACTTTGGGAAGGAATGTCCAATTTACTTCCTCAATAAAACCCTCAAGAAATTTGAGGTAAAATATACATGGGCCAAAAAAATTGGGTTAACACTAGTTTACTCAACACAAATGCTCCGACCATACTTTAGTCAAACTGAGTCAAAGTAATTACTAATTATCAGACTAGAAAAATATGCAGAGGTCTGATAAGTCAAGGTGGATGTAAAAATGGGTTGTAATGCACATAGAGTATGATTTGTTATATAAAAATTAGGTTGCTCAAATAAGATAAGTAGTTATTGATTTCTTAGTCGACTTCCTATTTAACGATCCAAACTAGCAGAAAGAGGGAGTTCCAAAGCAAGAAGAGATTGAAGAAGTAGATATTTGGGGACCATAGATCGGGCAGATGATATTCGTAGATGGATCGGCAAATTAGAGCGGCTTATGGGTCGGAGTCGTCCTTTGACTCCGAGCAACGGTATATTGGAAAAGGTCATTAAACTTGAATTTGGGCCATCAAAAAATGAAGCGTAATATGAAGCAGTCATCATAGGACTGAGATTGGGGAAAAAACTCAGATTGAAAAAGGTATAGTTGCTAACCGACTCACAATTAGTGGCAAAACTAGATGAAAAATGAAAGGATGGATAGTTACTTAGTGCTTATGAAAGGCGAGATGGCTATGTTTGAGAAAGTCGAAGTGACAAGGATACCTTGGGATGATAACTGGCACGTAGATTCTCTCGCCTACATCGCATCCATATTAGAAGACCCAAAATCTCGAGAGATCCCAGTGAGATACAAATAGAGATCTAGAATATACGATCGAGTAGAAGAATGCATGCATATTGACTTGAGCTCAAGTTGGATGGATGCTGCCAATTGATCGTAAGGAAGCTTGAAACTTGCTTCGCTATGTACCCAAATGCGTTATGTTTAGAGGAAAGCTATAACGAATATCTCATGGGAGCCATATTTGAAATGCCTATGAGAAGAGGAGGTTGAGATTATTGTGATAGAAATTCACAGGGAAATTTGAGAAAACCATTCGGGATGGTGATCTTTGATCAACAAGGTGATCACTGAAGGATACTATTGGCGGGGAATGTAGGAAGATTGCAAAAGGTATGTAAAAGAGTGCAAGATATGTCAGAAACATGCTTAGAAGATTCAAAAGCCTGCATGTGAGTTATATTCGTTGGTGAGTCCATGGTCTTTTGCGATATGGGAGATGGATATAGTTGAACCATTACCTTTGGGCTCAGGTGGAAGGATGTTTATCATGTCCACAATGGATTACTTCAGGAAGTGGATAAAAGTCATCAACCTAACTTAGATAAGAGGGGAAGAAGTGATTAAATCATTTGAAAGCACATCATAACTCGTTTCAGAATCCCGTATGCACTTGTGTCAGAAATGAGGCACGATTCAAAGGAAATTGAGTCCTTAGCTATTGCAAGACATACGTGATACTCTTTGTAATTTACCCCAAAATACCCCCAAGGGAATGGCCAGACTGATGCGTCAAACAAAATCATCCTGGATAACATGGGTAGATGCGTTACACAATGTCTTATGGGAATACCAAACAATGACGAGAAGATAAATTGGGTTTATTCTTTTTGCCTTGGCCTACGAGACTGAAGTCGTTATACCGACCAAGATATAGGTCCCTACCAAAAGAACCCAAGTTGTAAAAATTAAGGAAAAATGAAGAAATGCTTGCTAAAAATTTCAACTAAAGAGTCCTCGAGAAGTTCGGGCGATACCAAAAGCAGTTGAAGAGGTCGTATAATTGGATGATACGAAGAAGAATTTTAAACTAAGTGACATGGTTAGGTGACATGGTACTACAAAAAGTATCCTAGAATACGTGAGAGCTTAATAACTGGAAGCTTGAAGCTAATTGGGAAATACCATACATCATACACAGGCTCGAAGAGGCCATAGCCTATTATCTTAGAATTAGAGCTGGGAATGCAATATCACCTTAGAATGCTTATTACTTGAAAAAGTATTATCAATAAATTTGATTGTTTAAGAAATTATCCTCTTATTGTGGTTACAAAATCATGATATGTATTGGAAACCAAGTCCAATTGTTTTGGGTTGGATCCACCAGAGTCTTGATTTGTGTTTGGAACCTAGTTTGGTCGTTTAGGATCTGCATCTACAAAGTCTTGGCTCATATTGGGAGTCAAGTTTGACTATTTGGGGTCGAATCCAATAGGGTCTCGGTTCGTGTCGGGAACCAAGTCTGGCCGTTCGGGTTCGACACCTACAAAGTTTTGGTTTATGTTAGGAGTCAAGCCCAACCGTTTGGGGTTGGATCTAGTAAGGTCTTGGCTTGTGTTGGGAAACAAGTCCAACCGTTCAGGGACAACACTGCAAAGTCTTGGCTCGTGTAGGGAGCCAAGCCCAGTCGTTTGGGTTAGTTTTTGCGAGGTCTTGGTTCAAGATGGGAACCAAGTCTGGTCGATCGGTTCAACTATTCATAACACTTGGCTTAAGAACCAATCCCCTTCATTGGGGATGGGTTTGTTTTTAATGTGATTCATATATTAAAGATGATTATTGGGGGTCAAATTTTAAAAGTTGGTTCATCTATAAGATCAAACCTGAATATTAGGAGTCGGATAATTATGTTCATGAAAGAACCAAGTTCGATCAATAAGGTAAGCAACAATTCTCATCTTGGTGCATAAGGGAACCAAGCCCAACTAATTAAAAGTTAAAGTCTTAAAGACAAACCTAAGACCGATCGTTGGGTTGGGCTACCAAAACACTACATTAAAATAGTTTAAGAAATAAGTACGAAACTCGAGAAAAAGAATTTTCATTTCATGTAAAAGGAAAGTATACGACAAAAAGATTAGATAAACCCCTAAGCTAGGGGATAACATCAGAATGGGCAGAGATAGATGGATCTGCAAAAGTCTCGGAGGAATGAGGCTAAGCGTCAAGGTCGACAGTGGGAACCACGACAAAGTCATCCTTAGAAGCAGGCACAGTGACATCAACTGCATCCAATTCCACCACGGTAGGTTGAGCTGGGATGGAGGCATCGTCCAACTCAGAAGGGTGGGGAGCTCCTTCAACTTTCAAAGCCTTCTTGCCCTTCACAAGCTTGGCCTTAAGCTTGGTATAAGCCCTCTCCCACGCCATTTTTGAGGCGTCGACTTCAATCTGGGTCTTGGTCAACTGCTCGATCAATTCTTTCCTCTTCTCTTCCTCTTTTATAGCCTTGATGTCGGCCAATGTCATCCTTAAGGAGTCCAACTCCCCTTAGAGGCCTCTTTGATGGCTTCCTCGAGTTATAACTAGCTTAGATTTCATGGCCTCTAGTTCTTCACTAGCCTTCTTTGTTTGGGCCCACAAGCCATCTCTCTCCTTAAGAAAATTTAGACTAGCTTTTTCATCCCTCTCCTTGTCAATAATAGAATTGTCTTGGGAATGACCTAGTTTGATCATTCTATGTTGAACCTGCTGAAAAAAGGAAACATCGATCAGTTGATAAGAAAACAATCTAACTAAAAACTAGAAAATTTGTCACTTGCGAGAACTTACCACTACCATCGCTCAAAACACATCCTTGGAAATCCCAAAGGGTTGTCTATAAAACCTTGGAGATTTATAACTTGGTCTCTCAGGAATCAAGCCTCCTCTATGATAGCTCGCGTCACCAAAGAGTTGGATAGCGTGGAGTGTTGGTAGGTGATTGAAATATCACCCACCTTGGGGTTAATTAATTAGGGAACCCCTAGGAATCAAAACCCCTTGAAGTCAACCTATCAGAGGGATCGGGATAGATGGAACTGCTAGACGGGCAACAACCTAATCCTTATCCTTAGAAGGAGCTTCCTCCGAAGGCCCTACACTTGAAAAAACACCTTTCTTCAACCTCTTGAAAGGAGGCTGAGAAGAATCATTTTTCTTGGTAGTGGTTGAAGTCAGGGGTGATGGAGTCTTGGGAGTTGTTTCCTGGACTTCCACATTGGATTTCGAATCCCCGAGAGAAGGGAGTTTTGACTGGATCAATGTCATATCGTCTAAATCGTCATTTTCTTCGTCTCATAAGAGTTGGCGGGGTTTGGGGAAGATGGTCTTAGGACCTCCTCTTTTTCATGTTCCTTGGGGGCAATAAATCAGTTGCCTGATCGTAAAGAGCTCAGTTTGCAAGAAGATGAGCGATGATGGCCAAATCTCAAACCCTCTTATCCTTGCTTGGATTTGGGAAAAAGAAAAATAATGATCGCAAGTAAAGCTCAGAGGAGAGAAACCTATAGGATGTTTAGGGATCGAAAGAAACTTACCAGCTCAATTAAAGGTATTGAAAGTAGGGGGGTCTTTGTCCCCGATTTCGTGTTCCCAATCTACTGTCAGTTTAATTAGATAAAGGAAGTAGTCCTTATCCGAGTTGGGGAGTATGAATAGTGGAGTCTTCCCCATCTTCTTAGTAAGATAAAAGTACACTGGCCTTTTTGGACACCTCCTTAGAGTGAACTAAGCTTGGATATCAAAGAGCTCGAGCGTCTGAGCATCATCAAATCGGACATTGATTTGCTCAACTATGTATATGAGTCGCTAAAAATTATCACTCATTTGGTTGGGGTCCCACCTATAGAAATTCAAAACCTTATGAGTCAACTGACTTAATAGGACTTGGAGACCTGCTTTTAGTTGCCCAAGAATACTACAGTGGTGTTTGAGGGGAGGTTCTGAAGGAGGTCCCAACCTCGTTAGGGATGCCATAAGCATCCCTGATTGTATCCATTGGAGGGCAAATTGGGGGGATGAGATCTCCCCTTGGCCAGGGTCAAAAGAGAGATGAAGGGAAATTCAAAATAAAACCTCGAAGAAAAGAAGGGGAGGGGGGAGAAAACCCTAAAACACTTGAACAAAACCCCAAGTTACCTAGAAAAATGTTGAAACCGAATGAGGGAACCTCACTATCAACTGGATAATGTTGATGAAGAGAGTCAACAATAAAATGGTCATTAATAAGGTGCAAACTAGGAGATGAGGAAGAAGAATCAACAAGAAAGAAAATAGAGAGAAAAATGATTTTCGTAAAAGAAGAATGAAGGAGAAATGAAGGCTTTTATAGCTTAAAATCCTTGAGATTTGAATTTCAAATGAACAAATAGGATCACCTTGAGAAAAAGATAATAATGGGATGGTATAGCATTAACTACACATGGGAATTGAGGTGACAATTACGAACACACGTGCTAAATCGAGCAACTAGAATTATCCATGTGGCTAAAATAATAAATACGTTGTCATTGGGTAATGTAAATGATGTAGCCTTGAAGTTGATAAGATGGAAATTGAGGCATGAGCCATCATTGCGCCATCAGATACAAAATGGTCAAGTTTCAAAAATTGAAAATACATTAATAAGTGGAAGCATGAAATTTGAAAGAATCGCCTGAATAAGGAAAAAAGTACGTGTCATTGGTGTCTAGACTCGAATCTCGGACACTCAGACTAAAGTTCAAATCCTTGACAAGGGGTATTGTGGAGGAGATTTCTGGTAAAGCACTGGATTGACACATAACACATTGAAATCCGAGCAAATACATTGGACCTCACAATGCTCGAACATTACCTGTTAAGAGCCTAGAGCATTCGAATCCTTAAAAAAAATCAGATTATGGGGAGACAAAGTCAATTAAGATCTTACGTAAGATCGACAATTCCTATAAAGGACAATCCTTGAAAGGAAGGAAAGAATAAGGATGTAATCCTGATTGGATACATTCCAAATTAGGATTAAACTCCTAAACTCGAAAAGACACAAATTAGGGAAACGTGATCTAAAGGGATCCAAAGGATTCACCTCCATAAATACATGACCAAACGCCCCATAGGGTATGTTCTTTCTTTCTTATTGTTTTTCTGCTACTTTTTACACTATACCTAACTTGAGCGTCTGAGAGAATATGTTGCAAGCACACCTAGAAATTCAAAAGTTGCAGAGATTAAGCGGTTCGTGGAAATCTTGAGGTAATGCAAAAATTGCATCTACATTTATGTTTCTTGATCACCCAACTTTCAACTCATAAAACATTATTGGAAGTATCCTAATTTTGAAGACAAGGTAAAAATTTTACCTTAAGAGATTAAAGATAATGATCTGTTAGACGTTGAAGATGAGGACACTTAGGTAATTTTTGTATAGTATCTCAGATAAGACCAAGGTCTAGGTGCCTGTCAACAGTGAGAAAACACAGGGTATCCGAAATACGAGTTCGCAATGAAAAAAAAAAATTAAAGAAGATAATCCAGTAGGGCGCGGATACAAACAAATCTCCTGTTATGTTAAGGTCATAAGTTCCTAACAAGAAAATTGTAGAACGGAACATAAAGTCAAGAGTAGCTAAAAATATTTTATAAAAAAAGTCAAAATTTGCTCAACTGACGTGGCATTTGAAAGAACCATAGATTTTTCTCCTTGAGATACACAGGGAAAATCTATGGATCTATATACATTTCACATCAGTTGAGTATTTATTTTATTTTTGAGTATATAAATAGTATTATTCTAAAGTGGAAGCAATTTTCCCATAAAAAAGCTAAACGTTGTTTATTTATTTATTAAGAATAGATAGGAGAGAGGAAGAGGTCAATGGAATAGTAGCGAGATCCACTGCATCATCCACTTAACAGCCACAAATTAATATTTAATGCTCTTATTATTATTATTATTGTTAAAACACAAACATAAACTAATTAAATAGAGAGAAATAGTGAGTAGAAAAGAATGGGTGGGTGATACATGTTTTGAGAAAGAAATGGGACGACAAACTTTGTCGCATCCTTATAATCTATGAGCAGCGACAGCAAAAAATATCTAAGCAACACTCGCATGTCTCGTAGCAACAACAGCAACAACACGCTGCAAACAAACTGCAAAAAAGAATAATAAAAACAAAACTCACTCACAATGACTCCCGATTCGACTCACTTAAATTCAATATCGAAATTTTAATTATATATAAAATAGAGAGATTCTATTTCCACACCAACTATTGCTAAATGCACTCCAATTCATATGAAATCAACAAAATGCCATTTTATATTAGCATACATCTGAGTTTTTTTTAGTAAAAGTTGGTGTGGCAATAGAATCTCTCAGAAAATAAAATATTTTCTAATTAGTTTCAATCGAACTCCGCTGAGTATAATAACTACTTTGACTCAGTAATAGGAGGTCGAGATCCAGTAGTGGGTCCAACAATCCCCTATTCACACAGATGATATCTGATAGATTTTCAATAATTATTCGAGTGGGTTGTTGATTCCACTTCTAATCTCTACAAATCAAGATGATGGATTACCATTTAACGGCTATGATCAATCTAGAATCTCATGAATCTGAACAGATCGAAGTATAGAGAGAGAGAGAGAGAGAGAACAAACCAAGAGTAGAGGTAGCCCTTCTCATCGCGACGTCTCTGAACGTGATCGAAGTATGACATTTGTTGATAGGAAGGTGGTGCGTCCATTTTCTCCGAGACCTTAAACACAAGAACTCAATACAACAGAGGAGAAAGACTCTCTCTCTCTCTTTCTCAAAGAGAAGGATTGGACGTGAAGGTGGTTTGTAGGCTAAGGCGGAAGATGAGGGTTGTTACTTTAGAGTAAGGATTTTGTACTTCACAGGAGTTGGATTGTTATCCAACTCGGCAGTTTATTTGCTCATCACCTGTCATTCTCTTTGGGCCAGTGAATTTGTTGGATATATTTATATCTATATATACTTAAAAACAAGAGGAATTTACCAAAATAGTACAATTTTCATAATTAATTATCAAAACGGTAGACTGTAACAATTAATTCCGAAAATCATTTTATCGTTTTCAGAATTAATTTTTTTTACCAAAACAGTAAAAACAATAAAATATAAAAAATTTGTATCGAAAATACCCTTTTTTTTTATTTTAAATATGCATTTATAATTATAACCTTCGTAATAACTCACAATCCAAGTAAATCTTTGGATTCACTCTCTTGCTCGACGATAAAAAGAGGGGAAAATTATTTACAACAGAAATATGAAAGAGGAAAAGAGGATTTATTCGTAATTTCAGTCAAAAATAAATATAAAAAAGGTGTTTTTGATATAAAATATTTACATTTTACTGTTTTTACCATTTTGGTAAAAAAATATTAATTCCAAAAATGATAAATTACCGTTTTTGAAATTAATTGCTACAGTTTACCGTTTTGGTAAATAGTCTAAATGTGGTGCATGTTTTGGTAAATCTACCTAAAAACAACCTGATCATAGAGAATGGAAACCAATCTTAAGTATGTTATAAGTAAAAGTTGGTGTGTTAATAGCAGCTCTCTATATTTATTTAGAGTCACGATAAACTGACTCGAAATTCACTCTCTCATGTGGCATATGCACAGAACCGTAGATCTTTATCATTTTCTTCGCAAAAAGATATATGATTCCGTACACACATCCACCTCAATGAGTAAAATTTGAGTAGCTTTTATCCAAGTCTGTTTATCATTAGTCATTTTAGAATGAGCTTTTCTACCTTCCTGAGTATCATAAATGTAGGGGAAATAAAGGTTTGGTCACGGTGTTAATGGGTTGGTTCTGGTTCAATTGCAAATATGTTCTGATCCAAAACCTAAATGAAACACTAGTTTCGATCATAATTAGCAATTCGATCTATGATAGTAAAAAATAAAAAAAAATCATTAAAATTAATTAGAGTACATTTCAGTGTATACATTTAGTAGTTTACTTTTAAATTTGGTTAAAATGACAAAAAATGACAAAAATTGCAGTACAAAAATGGTTCAAGTATAATTCAAGCACAAAAACAAGCTAGAAAACTTAAAAAAATAAAAATTAAAAATTATGTACATGCACTACATCAAAAATCATAATTAGGAATAATTATTAATGGTTCTTAATGCATCTGGAATGACTAAATAGTTTCCAAATGGGATGTCTCTAATATTTAGGAATGAAAATACGAGCTTCGTACCATACCTAGTCCTAGAGGGGGGTGAATAGGATAATTATAATTTCTTTCAATTTATCCAATTTTAACTTAGATTGATAATTTGACTATGTGTTATAAGTCATTCACCTAGTCTCGATTTTGCATTCATGTCTCTAAAATGGATTTAATGAAAATACACTTAGAATTTAATCATTCATTTAATCATGTCATTCAATGGCACATCATATACGATTTTCCTATTCGACATTTATGACATCACATTACATTCAAAACATTTAAATGTAAATTGTAGAATTATAAAAACATGCACAAGACATAAGACATCTAATCGATCGGCAATGTGCCTACATCCATTCTCATAGCAAGTCTCTAGTTTGTAATGCAATTGAAGTTCTCTTAGAATTTAAACATTCATGGCATGACATACTTAGCATGGTATTCATTCATAGCATACATTCATTTAAGTATAAATTAATAGACGTATTTCTATAAACACAAGACAAGCATTTTATAGTGGTTCAACAACGTGTCTACGTCCACTCCCAAGGCTCTTACCTAGGAACTTGATGTTCGCTATCAAAGAGGTTTATGGTTCACCTTAAACCTTTTACATAGAATTTTTATACATAGGATAAATTTTAAAATCTTAAGATCGAGAGAACGCATCATCTCGAAATTGTGAGTTTTGTTCTTCGGAAACTCACAAACCTCTACTCTTGTCAAGAATCATCGATTCTAACAAGAACGTGATTTTTGAGGACTGGACCAAGTAACCACATACATATGTTTTTAAAACTAAAAATAAAATCAAAGACTCACTCAACTCTATAAGGTTCGTTGATGGAGATCTTGAGTTCTTCAAGTCCTTGAGCTCATAAATACGTCTTGACAATTGGATATTTCAATCAAGCTCTTAAGTTCGTCTACTCCTTGTGATTACTCTTACCATCATCTTCTTTTACTCCTTACTCCATGAATGTACCAATGCATGTGCAAGGTGAGGTTTGATAGTTAGAGAGGGATCAAGTGAGAAGTCTAAGAAGGTTGAAGGGGCTCACCTAAGTTAGACTCTTATGTGAGTAGAGAAGACTCTCAAAGTGTGGAGAGAGGAGAGGAAATCTTCTTTAGAGTTGATCCAAAGGAAATGCATGGTTTAAAATGATTTTCAACTAAGTTTGAGGCCTTCCATGACTAAAAAGAGGGTTAAAAGTGTGTGAAAATGAAAGATTTTCTTCTCTCTAATTTCAACCAACTTAAAGAAATGAGTTGGAGTTGTTATATATGAAACTGAGGCAAATTCATGGCTCAACGGTAAAAAATATGACTGTTTGAGCGCTTGCTGGAATTTGGCACCGTGAGACACATCAATAAATTACATAAATACCCTCGTAGAGTGTTTTGGTCATAACTTTCAAACGGTAGCTCCGTTTCTCATGTCGTTTGGCAAACTAATAGATATTACTATTTAGAACATCCTCAAATTGCCACCAAGGGGTGGAACATGATAGAAGTGGGTGAAATGACCAAAATACAATTTTTACCTTTTCGTGTCAAATCGATCTTTCTGAAAGGCCGGTGCCAAAACGATTTGAAGGTATACTAGATATTACCTATGTAAGGCCACCTATAAAACACCAAGGACAGATAATGAGTTTAGAGTGGTGAAATATCTAATGTCCCCTCTATGACCATTTTCAGTTTCCGAAATAGTCTTTTTACCTTTTCAGGTCAAATCGAGCTTTCAGGAAGGTCGGTGCTAAAACAGTTTGAAGGTGTGCTAGATATTACCTATATAATGCCACCTATAAAGCACCAAGGACAGAAAATGGGTTTAGAGTGGTCAAATCTCTAATGTCCCCTTTGTGACCATTTTCGATTCCCGAAAAGTCTGATGAGAGAACGGATCGAAAACGAGTTTCTTTAATCACTACGAGTCGACGTATCACTCATCTATATGTTGGAAAAAGATCTTAGGTGGTCTAATTACCTTTTGGACTTCAAGTACACACATTAGAGATTTTCATCGAGGTACGTGCAGTTGAGCAGCTTAATCAGAGTCTTCATCAGTTTTCAATGGTAAATTGATCCGACACTCAACATATGTCTTGTAATTGACAAAATATGGAATTAACAAGGAATACTTGTTAACCATTCCTCATTGTGGTTCTAAAAGCCTTCCTAAATTTATTGTGGTAAGGTTTCCAACCTATTTTAAAATATATTAAGCAAACAATTTCATGCCATTCTTGTTTTAAAAATGATCCTGTAAAAGATCGACAAGAGAAAATACTAAAATATTGATATAAGTATTGATACAAAATAAACTAAAATATTTAACAATAATCATGAAAAATATTCATGGACTTCTGTCACAATATCCATGACTTCGTCCATCATAAGAAAAAAAAAAACTATAAAAGTAATGTATTATATAATCTAGTCAACAGATAAATGAGTAAATGACAAATCATGAACGAATCGAGGAACACAATAAAGGTTTGAGGCTATCTAACATATGATCCTATTCCAAGTTCCAACTTTGCTTAAAGTCGAATTATATCCAATTAGTTTAGGTAGTTTAATATCTCATTTTTCAAAGACATTAATGACAACCTTGTATGCATCTTGCGAAAGAGGTTTTCTACGAATCATTTGACTCATCCTTGAGTTTCTAGAATCACACCATGTTGTAATACAAAGCAAATCAGTTGATGATAATAATAATTAAATCAACAATGAATGAGAACCCATAAATGATGGATTTATTAAAATTAATTGTCCATGGAAGACACAATGACCAAATGTATAATGAAAGTTGTGCATTATGAGTCATATATAACACTACTTATAAGAAAAAAATTCCATATAGAGCATTAAATGTGTAAAGCTGAGGTAGAACAAAAAACATGATACTTACATAAATAATTAGTAGCCTTTGAAATCCAACAGTAGGACTTGCAGTCAAATCATTCTCTGCAGTGTGTTGGTCCATATCTAGATCATAACAGATCGAGGATAAGAAAGGATTATGATTAGTCTAACAATGATACTCAATTACATATATATTCAACTTGGAAAGAACTTCAAACCATGCAAACAAATCAAGGTTAGCTTTCTCTGATTTCAGTGTGCAATTGAGAGATTCTAAAAATAAATAACCTATGTATATAAAAACAGCAAGATTATATGAAGGTTAATTTAATCTCAGATATTTAACATAAATACCTTGCGACTCGAAGAAAAGAAGAATTAACGTGTAAAGAAAAAAAAAAGCAAGAGAGACTATAACAACCATGATAACATAAATACCTTAGCCATGTCGAGCACGTATCAACACGTGACACACCATCTCACACATCCTAAGATGCAAGGAAGTGTTACCATTTATTTAATAATTTTTCATTAAAAAAATCACTTCCATTATGTAGGATCTCATAGACATCCACATGCCAGTCCCTGCCACTTAAGAATTTAGCATACCTTCATCTTGATTCCCTTAGCTTACTGAGATCTTCATCTGAAACAGGGACACCAATGTTCATGTAAGTGGGCATATGTCATGTCATGCCACACAAAATTACTAAAATAGACTGGTATTGGAGATAATGGGTGGACTTGAACCTGTTAGTTTTATTTGGGTGGTGATGTTTATGCCAACAATAACAATGTTTGCCCCAATTGTGATTCTATAATATAAAATTCAAGTCAACCAACTCAAGATAGTCCAAAACTATTTGAAATTTATATAAATTAATTTCTCCCACTTAAATCATTGAAATATATTATATTTTTGTTGCTTGATATCTCAACAAGTTGGGATGTCTGGATCCTAGATTTTGTACTCTCCTCGGATTAAAGGCTATCAGATCCTATATCGTACTCTCACTAAAGAAAAATGATAAAAATGTACTAAACTTTGAGCATTGATTGGTTCATTGAGTGTAAACTCTCCTCGATTTGAAAGAGTGTCAGATCCTTGAGCATAAGCTCTCGTTGTCAATTTGGATAAATATCGATAAAATTGACAAACTGTGCATGTGTATAGTGAATGTATGCAATGATATGATGATGCAAGTGGGCTTCTTGAACTGGAATAGATGGAGTTTATATATCTTTGAACTCTTGATTAGTGGAGCCTCAATTTCTTTAGACTTGATCTTGATATAGTCGCGGTGTATTTGAACTTTGAATTACTGAAGCTACGATTTCGAACTTGAATTTAAAAGAGTCTCAATTTATTTGGACTCTAAGTTATTAGAGCTTCGATTTCTTGAGCTTAAATCTAATGAAGTCTTAGTTTCTTCGAACTTCGATTGGTGAGACCTCGATATCTTCTTGTGTCAAGTTTTACAAAGTCACGATTTTTTTAGACTTTGACTGTTGAAGCTACATTTTCTTTGAGCTTAAACTTGATGAACTCGTGATTTTTTGGACTCTAATTGTTGAAGCTACAATTTTTTTGAGCTTAAACTTGATGAATTTCACGATCCCTTTAGATTTTGATTGTTGAAGCTATAGTTTCTTCGAGTTTAAACTTGATGAAATCACAGTTTCTTTAGACTCTGATTGTTGAAACTACAATTTCTTCGAGCTTAAACTTGATGAAGTCACGATTTCTTTGGACTCTGAATTGGTGGAGTCTCAGTTTCTTTGGACCTTAAATAGTGAAGCTTCGATATCTTTGAGCTTGAACCTATTGAAGTCTCAATTTCTTTATACTACAACTTGATGAAGTCTTTATTTTTTTGGACTTTGAATGATGAGGCCTCGATATTTTTGGGCTGCAACTTGATGAAGTCTCAATATCTTTAGACTACAACTTGATGAAGTCTCTATTTCTTTGAACTTTAAATAGTGAAGCCATTATATTTTTGGAGTTGGGCTTGTTGAAGTTTAGATTTCTTTGGACTATGAACTTGATGAAGTCTCGTTTTCGTTGGACTCTAAACTTGATAAAGTCTCAGTTTCTTTGGACTTTGAGTAATGAAGCCTCAGTATCGTTGGGCTGCAACTTGATAAAGTCAATGTTTTTTCTAACTTTGAATGGTGAAGCCTCTGTTTCTTTGGGTTTCATCTCGATGAAATCTTGGTTTCTTCAAATTTTTACTTGTTAAAGCTTCAATTTCTTCAAGCTTAAACCTGTCGGAGTCTTGATTTCTTTTGACTTTGAAAATATGTAAACCTCGGTGTCTTTGGGTCCGAATCTAATTATTTCTTTAAATGCAAAATTCAATCAATACAGATTGTTGGACTAATATACCTAAATTTGAATTGGTCAGGCCTATTTTCTTGGTTTTAAGGTGATGGGCTTCTTTTGATAAACCCGATTATGATTTATCTGGAATCATTTTGATGATCGATTCTCATCAAGTCACAATTACTCGTCATGACATGACTCTGGTTAAATAATAATTGACTAGAAATCTCTGGCAATTAGGATTTTTTTTGAAAAAAAATGCCCCTAGTTTAAGGGGGAGACTAGATTACCAATTTGGTGACTATGGGCAAGACGTGTCAGACTCGAACGGCACATTGAATCAAATGATGATATCTTTCTAAAATTTCAAGACTTTTAAGAATATTAGGTGTGTAATATTGAAACAATTTATCTTTTTTAAAATTCGAGATGGTCTCAAAATTTGACAAACATTAAAGAATCAGATTTTTCTTTTTGAAGATTGAAATTAATTTAGCTTTTGGATCATTGAGTCAAATAAACAAATTTTGAAGATCTGAGATGTTTTCGATAACTTCTGAGTGTTCGCCAGCTTGGACACCAACATTGCCTCTCACTCGAGTTGAATTTTTTGTTGAGTAGATGAACTTTGAAGAATCTATTCCTTTTAGATTTTCAATCTAGTAAGATTTTTCTTTTGATTTTTTCCTAACTTTTGCCTAGATCGCCCTTTTAGGTTTTCATTTTAGTGGGCCTTGATTTTCCTTTTTTATGTCCTACATTTTTCTTAGGCCACTTTTTGCGATTTTTAACCTAAAGAGCTTTCATAACTTTTTTTTGTTATGCCCTAACTTTTACTTAGATTGTCCATCCAAGTTTTCAATCTAACATGTTATTCTCTTCTACAATGGGCTTTGGAGATGTTGCTCTACAATATTTAGAATCATTCTACCTTGACCAAGTCAATTGATACTCAAGAGGACTTTGTAGGTAGGTTTAGGATAGGATTTAGAAAAAAATGGGATAAATGTTCAAATTTCCCAAACCCCTCTAGTTTGGTATTCTTTAATAAGCTAGATGTTTTCTTGAAATGACTATGGATTTAGAGAGGAATCTAAATTTCAAAAATGCCCCTTGTTTGGGGAAAAAAAATTTGAACTCGATTATTCAAATTCTCAAAATGCCTTTAGTTTGACATCTTCTTCATAGAATTAATGATCCTTTGAAGAATTTTGATTTTTTTTTCTTTTGAGGATTTTTTTTAGATCGGGCCTAAAGTAATTTCTCAAGTTGCCTACGTACCCTAATTTTTTCTCTTTTTTTTTTTTGGGGGGGGGGGGGGATTAGGTCTAAACATAGTTATACCTAAACTACCATTCCCTTGGTTAGGTTGGTGTGGTTTAAGAAAGGAAATGTTAACTTACTATGTGTAGACTGCAATAGGCTAGCAATGGATGAGATTTTAAATTGGTTAAGATTGGAAAAATGAATCAACCAATCGAAGGCCCCAATAAAAGATTCATCATTTGATTTGGTCAAGGTTGGTAGATTCTAAAAAATTGATTGATTTGCCCTACAAAATCCCTTTAATTATAAGTGGCCCATTCTGGTTGGACTTGAACTTTTCTCGACAACTAACTAATTAGCACTCCACATTCTTAGAGGAGCAAATATCACTTTACAATTTGAATTTTGACTTTTTGACTGTGTGCTCGAGAAATCCTTTTTTAGTAAGGTTCGATTCCTCAAATCAGGCACAAATCCATTTGATCTCAGATATAGTATTTTCACAAGCAAAATAACCTTTGCCCAAAGAGTAGCGATTTTGACATTTCCTTCCCTAACATTTATGATGATGGATTTTGAAACTTGCAACATCATATCCTACCAACAAACTCCATGTTTGGAGGTGTTTAATTCGAGTAATATTTATGCGTTCATTTAGGTAGATCATCTTTCCATATGTATTTTCTCCATTCTGATTTTAATATTTCCTTTAGTTGATGGTATGTTCCTGTCATGCCCTGAAATCCCAACACGAATCCCTATGATTCATCAGTCAGAATCTCGAGGTGTGAGGTAACCAATCAAACAACCTACTAGAACATTCACAAGCAATAATACTTATGGAAAAGAAAATACACGTAGTGGAAAAACTTTTGACTGACATCAATACAAGAGTCTAGAGTAAGTGGAACAATCATCAAATATTGATATCGTCAAAATCCTCAATCTCATAATATATTAGATTACAAAATTTTCTAAACTAGCATGGTCCTTATCTACAAGCAAAAACTGCTAAGACCCTCTACTAATCCTCAATGACACAGTGGATGCAAGACATCAATCTAATCCTCCTTAAGGACATCCTCAAAAGATTCCTCAAAGAATGGCTCCTCAATGGCTGAATAATCTGTAAGGGGAAGGATAGGGTGAGTAACAATGGGGTATTACTCAGTAAGATGAACGCCATTCTAACAACGAGTCATACATACACAAGTAATCACCAGAATAGTTAAATAATGTAAGTTTTTTATAATTTAACATACGATAGATGTCTAAGCATACTCAATAAACAGTTATAAATTTTTTTAATTTATCATTTCTATCATTTAAAGTAACGTACGCATCTTTCAAATGAAAATATCTATTAACATTACAAAATAAGGAATATATACATAATAAGAACACGATAGTGTAGTCGATAAGAGAATAGAAGAACACACCGATATAACCACATCTGCTAAGGCAATTCGTTATTCCATACTTTCATTCTAACATGGAATCCCAATGTTATAATTTGATTTTGTGATCGGTCTAGCATACCACACTTGGATGACCATTTATCCGGTTCAGACTAGTCGTTGACGAAGAACCCAATACTTAATTCAACTAACAGTGAGGTCGACCGTTTGACGACTACAGATTAACAGTGATTACTAATTAACCCAAGAGACCCTTTACGTTGAAGCCTATCAAGAGGTAATGCATGTGAACCCCACCTACCTTTACACTATAAGAAGACCACCTTTACATAGAACGTTTCCTAGGAATAAGTAGGAGAAATTTCTAGATCTTATAAACTATAATATGCTTTAAGGTATCCAATACTACTGAAGAGCATATGATATCTAGCGCTATCCTAGATTGACTCGCTGCTTTCGGATACATAGTAACGCGTCATCCTTTATTGATTTTCTACGAACTTTTTCTAGTAAACAAAATAGTTTATTTTGTATATAGTATATTATTACTTTTAATCGAAAATACAAATAAGGTTTAGTAGTGCTCTCCAGTGATAATCATCTGTCATTTTCATTATCAACCATCCTATCTCTCTATCTATCTATCACATTTTATGTGGCATGGCCACTATCTCAAGTTGGATGAACTTTGCAACTTTAGATGCAGTGGGAACATCATTAATACGTTTTATAATATTTTCTTTGATCTCATTGGTATTTCTATTTCATTGAGCGAGTATCTATTTCATATCGAATACACCCAAGCTTGCACCTAACATATCCTCATAGGACCATGCAAACAAGTCTTTTGAAATTTCTGAGTAAATTCATTATCCCTTTGTATTCCTCTAGGGATAGGATGATTTCTATTTGAATTTCTTTAGGAATTATTTTATGTTCCGAGGTCATTGACCTTTGCTTTCTCGATTAAAGGTTGAGCCCGACCATTATCTTCTTGTTCAAAAGGGAGTTCCTTATTAGGAGAATCTATCCTTGAAGTTAGATTATTAGTTAATCCGTTAATGCATTCCAAGTATTCAAAAATTTTCTTTATCCAATCAAATGCAGATGGGACGACTATAGACACGACAAACTAACTCGACTCAATAAGGAAATAATAAACTCGATTTAAAGAAAACATGACATTGATGGATTGATAAAAAAAATTGGACTCAAGCTAACCCACATGATTCATGAAAACTCA
Source organism: Akebia trifoliata (assembly GCF_017979445.1). Classification (NCBI taxonomy): domain Eukaryota; kingdom Viridiplantae; phylum Streptophyta; class Magnoliopsida; order Ranunculales; family Lardizabalaceae; genus Akebia; species Akebia trifoliata. Next base: position 9,517,091 of record NC_141386.1, on the reverse strand, counting down.
AGACAAGTACCCACAACGGGCTCGATTACGGACTGAAGACTTGGGACATTGCTCACAACCGGCAGGATTGACGCACGGTGATCTTCAGGAAACAACTGTGTAATTTTGAAAAATTTTGGGGTCATTTCTGACGATTCACTTGGTGTTGACGTTTGTTCTAATTGACCATACTAGTGACTCTAACAAAATGGTGAACGATTGAGTTTAAGTGCAATAATAACTTTATAACCTCGTCAAAGATGGATTATCAATTTTAGTGTTACCCCCTTGATAATATTTTAATGAATCCTGAGATTTTATTGAATTTTGTGCACCAATTCATTAAACAATTCATTAATGTAATGATTATTTTAAAAGAAAAAATAATTTTATTGAGTTATTGAAAATCATTGAAAAATAAAATTTTCATTATAAAATAACTTTTAACAAATCTGATTAAATTTTTTTTTTTTTTGCAAATCATTTTTCCCTTTTCTTTTCATTTGGAAAATATTTTTCTTCTTTTGAAATGGGTAGGGTCCTGAATTAAAAAAAAATTGAATACCACTTTGATTTGAATGATCCGGCCTATCGTGATTGTTGGATCGGGATTGACTGGGTCATTATGAATCATTGTCACATTTAAAATGGATTATTTATTGGATCGGTGCACCTAGTGATATGATAGCCTTGAATCAGATTAAACAAAAGTTTGGTTATCTTGACGATAAAACTGTAACTTCCTGATCTCAACATTTGAAAAGTCCCTTTAAAAAAAAAGTAACCCAGGAACACTTACGATAAGTTGGAGTCGTGACATATAGAGAGGTTTATAGACTCTAGGTTCACTACATGCAATGTAATTTATCTGGTCACAACCTCTTGAGCGTACTCAATTAGATGGTACGTGGTGACTTGATTTGATATACCGTATAGGTGATGATCTAAGACTCCAACCCAAATCTTTGAAGTGAAAAGCAGCCAGTTTAATCTCTAGTTGAGAGGTAGCGCACGATCCTGAGTAAAGACACTCTTAATTCACCTTTCATTTAGAATAGACGTCGTCTATCCCCCTAGTACACAAGTTACAACGGGGGTAGGGTCTCACTTAGGCACTGATTTTGACCAAGAAGTGTAATTGGTGCAACTTAGATTAGTTTTGATATACCGTATAGATACGTGTCTAAGTTGTAACTTTCATAAATGGTTTAGCATCCCACAAGGGGACCCACCACATACTAGTACTACGTTGGCAATCAGGACATGTGACTTTATGGCGTACAATAGGACAAAGGCTCAGGTCGCTCTAGTATTGGTGCATCGATATACCTTTCAGATTCACCTGATTAAACGGTACTGATGTCCTATTTTTATATACCATAAAGGTACGTGATTGGAGTTGTGATTTTTATGAATAACGTCGCGTCTCACAAGGAGACTGAACCATGCACTAGTGCCACGTTGGCTATAAAGGACATGCAAACGTGTAATGCAACAAAACAAATGTGTTAGTGGTGTGTGCAAAATAGGGTGAGGTGTGTTCCGAGCGATTTTTATGAATAACGTCGCGTCTCACAAGGAGACTGAACCATGCACTAGTGCCACGTTGGCTATAAAGGACATGCAAACGTGTAATGCAACAAAACAAATGTGTTAGTGGTGTGTGCAAAATAGGGTGAGGTGTGTTCCGGGCATTTTTCAAATAAATGGGCTCGTAGGCCAAATCAAATCATCAATATATGGACATCAAATAATTATTGATCAAGAAACAAAATATATTCACAACATCAAGATCGACATCAAGGCATGTACATCAAATATATGTATTAATCTGATCATGGCATATTAGATGAGCAATCATATAATAATCAATCAAATCCAACATTGAAACAAGCACAAAAAATTCCTTTTTTTTCCAAAAATGGAAGGATTATTTTTTTTTATTTTATAATTTATGGTCCAATCAAGGATTGTTTTTGGGTGACCCAAAATAAATCGAGATTTCAACGAATATTGAATTGAGCGTAGAATGACAGTTGTGGAGATAAGGATTGATGATCCTGTTTTTTTTTAACAAATTGATTTTTTTAAAGAAAGGAAATTCTCTTCTTTGTTTTTAACTATTGCTAATTATTACAAAAATCTAAGAACACAATCCAGAATGAAAAAGATTCTGCAGCCACACCAATTTATACGTTTGAAAAAAGAAAATTAACAAACATTCTAATGATATACTATATGCAAAACTTGGTGTGGGAATAGTACACTACGTCATAATGCGCCAAAAATGACTGCCCCTACAGTCGCAAAAAGAGTCATTTTAAAAGGAGTGGTTTTTTAAAAACGACTCTCAATAGGGATATAACGACGGTAAAATAGGGATATAGCGACGGTCGCCGATCGTCGCTATAGGGTATATTTTAAAAAAAAAAAAAATTTACACCTGCCCCCCTTCGCATGTTGCTGAATATTGAAAATACCCCTATGTTTTGACATTGAAGACCTAGACCCCAACTAACAATATAAAAAGACCCAAATGCCCTTCGTCTTCAACTTTCATAAATCTAACTAAAAATCATTAATGATCTCCCACTCCTATTTCAAATGAACACCCACATTCAGTTCAAACTAAAAATCACAAAAAATAATTCTGAAATAGACAGATATACAATCCAGTAGAGGTAATCTTTCTTACTTCAAAAACTATTCTTAGATCCTATGACAATTTCGAATTGGTTGAAAAGCAAACAATTGGTTGTAGTCAACAGTTGTTAACACCAACACTGCCACCAATTGTGAGGTCTCCTGTCTCCTTCAATACTGGCTCCACTTCAGTACTTACACCCAATTCTAATGCAACAAATGATGACTCCCTCATGGACTCAACTCAATCTCCTCATACCTATTTGCCACAAACAGACTTGAGTCCACCCACTGTGGGTACTACTAGCTTACCTTTATCAATCCAAATTCCTCAACCAAATAACCTTCTTACCCATACCACTATACAGCCATTTCCACAACGAAAACATATCATGCGTACAAGAGCGCAACATGGAGTTTTCAAACCAAAGGCCTGTCTTTCTTCGAAACATCCTATCCCTCTTGCCCTTCTTGCTAGTCTTGAGTCTGATGTAAAATGAGTCTACTTGCTTTTCTCAAGCACACAAACATAAGATTTGAAGGAGTGCAATGAATGATGAAATAAATGCTCTTCTTCGCAATGGCACTTGGGTATTTGTACCTCACCAACCTAACATGAATGTAATCGGCTGCAAATGGGTCTATAAGGTCAAACAACAGGTAGATGGATCAATTATAAAACGCCACAAAGCTCAACCTGTGGCCAAGGGAGATGCTCAACAACCAGGTATTGATTACATGGACACTTTTAGTCCGGTTATCAAACATACCACTATTCGTTCAGTGATAAGCATTGTTGTTTCTAATGGGTGGTCAATCTGACAACTCGATATTCATGATGCTTTCTTACATAATTACTTGAGTGAAACAATTTTTATGGAACAACCACAGGGGTTTATTGATCAAAATCGTCCTATACATGTATGTCAATTACAAAGATCGCTCTATGGTTTAAAACAAGCTTCTAATGGGTGAAGACTCAAAATAGGGGTGTGTTTTGTGTCCATGCTATAATGCACATGGCCAATCTAGGCATCAACTCAGATAGTGTATTTAATTGCCATTCAACAATCCCGAAAAAACCCGACTAACATGACTAAGTTAACTGCCTAATGCATTGGTTCTCCCTCCATTCCCCCCCCCCCTCAGAAAGAAAGAAAAAACATTTTAAGTGCCCCATCTTTAACCCATCTTCTCTGCTCTCATGTATTAACAATCGAAGGATTTGCTAAGATTGATGATAAGGATGGTGTTTTGCTATGGAGGCAGCCATGACTGTAACGGATGTGAAACAATTCACATTTGTAGTTGGACTGGCAAAGAACATAAAGCTTTTTGTCCCTTCGTTGAAACAATCCCTACAAGTAAAACATGATAGGAGAACAGAAATTCAGAAGAGGATAAGTGAAGGTACCTGGAATGTTGAGTGAATGGCATATACACTAGGATATATCTTGCAAAGGTCATGCTGAACAAGCTTTGTGTGGATATGTTGCACAATTAAATCAATTGCAACATGATTATCACCTCCCCAGGGTATGATCACATCCGCATATTTTTTTAATGGAAGAACAAAATCATGAAAAGTAGGCTTTACAAACTTCGCATACTGTACAGTCAATACAATATTTCCAAGGTATCTTATCCATATAAGGTAAAATGTTCAAATATTCAAGTAGCATTTTAATGTAATGTGAAAGTTAAACTTACATGCATATGTGCAAAAAAAAAAAAAAAACATTACTAGATAGTCCATATTTCAGATTTTGGATGAAATTGTCTTACTTTCCTGTTTAGTAACCCAATGATGGTTGGTTTAAGTCTTTATATGATTTATGGTTCACGCTGATGGGTAGTCCTGAGGATAGAGCTTGTGAGTAGATTCAAATCTACGAATTAACTGGCTAAGTTAATGCAATCAATGCAGAGACATGGGCACAACCAAGTACTCTTCTTCAACTAATAAGTGAAAATTCAAAAAAGAGTCTATATGTGTAAGAGTGTCAATATGCCTCAGAAGCACATGCCTTGTTCTTCTTTGAATCCAAGAAATATATATATATATATATTATAACAAGATTGGTGACTCAAGGAATAAAATCATTATTTATTTTTCAAACAATGAAAATTAATTAAATATAATGAAAAGGGGTTTCAAAGAAACACGCACTCCACTTCTTCAACATGTGCAAAGGCAATGGGTCTGAAACAATGCTTCTCCCTGCAAAAAGAAAACATTGTCTAAAAACACAATGTGTAAAAACAAAGCACTTTTCAGAAGGGAAATGAAAACAGAAAGATACCTTCTTTTCTAGGAAGTTATCCCAAGCTTTTCCACTTAGGATGTATCGGGTTAAGAATTTGAGCAAGTCAAGTGGAATATAGGTTACAATACTGTAAAGCCAGATGACTCCAGCCCACCCCCAACCAATGCCCTTAATCCTTGCGAAACCCTAATCAGCATACACAACTATCAGCGTCACGACCTAGTAATTATCAAAATAGTCAAACATTGTGAGTCATAGCATGCTTCTTCTTTTCTACCGTTGACGGGTAAAATAAACAAATCTATATTCAGTATAACAGAATTTACACTGAAATAATTTACCTATCATGAAACATTGACCTATTCTCAATTCCCCAGAGAGCAATGAATAAGCAAGTCAGTAATCAACTTTTTATACTGTAACACCCCAGATTTTCAACTCATATCTCGAGAAAATTAAATGGTGAGATTTGGAAGAAAATATCGAAGGAGAGACTTAGAGTAAAATACTCAGATTTTGTTATGATTAATTTCGAGACAAATCAACTTCGCCATTAGATTCAAAAGGATCGAAATATATACATTAGCCTGTAAGCAAGTCCGAATTCGAATTCGGATAGAGAAGTTATAGAATCCTCGAATTTCATGTTAAGTGGGACCCAAAATAGTGGAATTTCGTTAGAGCAAGAATCAAAAAGATTTGATGACACCATTAGATCCGAATCGAAAAATTATTCGAAATGGTATATTCGTTTGTCGTTTTCCGAGTCCGAATAGTTAAGTTACGATCGAAACTAAAAATAAGGGGAAAATTACAAGTATGCCCTTAGTTGTGTTATAAAAGAAAATTTTGATTTTCTTTTATTTCATTTTTCTCTCATTCTCTAAGAAACCCAAACGACAGCCACTTTCAATCCAAGGGTTTCGACCCATTGTCATCAAGTTTGTGCGCAAACGAAGCCAAGTTGAACATCGACGAAGAAGACAAAGTTGTCGGCCACGTCGAGAGCTACAACTTCACCATCTTTACTTACCCATTCTTGTTCGTTTTCCCCATCCTCCATCAAAACCAGCCGGGTAGCTCGAGTAAACCCCAACACATTCCATCCGAGGGCTTCATCGAGTTAGGAGCTAGGTCTATACTTCATTGTAGAAGCGAAGGAGAACGTCATTGTCGGATACCTTGCAAACCCTTGCTTATTTGGCATCCAAGTCAGCCCAACCTCGACTCTCGAGCCCTCCAACCCTGATTTGTAGTGCTAGCTTGTATCCTTGGCGTCCACAACCAAGTAAGGGACTTCCAATTCTTATTGGTAGCTTTAGATTTCCGAAATGTGCATTTAGGATTTTGAAACAAAACTTATTGTTTGCATTTAAATCGTAGAAATTGGTATTTGATTTCAAATTCATGGTAGAAGTAGGTGTTTTGTTTATGCTTTATCGAATTTTGATAACAAAATCGTGGGTGGATCGAATGGTTCGAAAAATGGAAGAAGAAATCGAAAAAGGGATCGAAAAACCCAAAAATCGCAAGTGAGGTTCAGGCTATAGGTGGGAAGGGTCGGTGCCACCGACACCTACCGAAGGCATCCTGTCGGTCCCACCGACAGAATGTTGCTTCTGCCACCGACGAAATCAAGAAGCCGTCGAAAACTTTGTTCTGTTGGCAGGACCGTCGGTCCCACCGACACCTGCCGATGTGTATTCTGTCGGTTCTGCCACCGACAGACACAGTTTTGACCAGAACAGTGTTCTGACTCTTGGCTTGACCTCGTCACACCTTATACACTATTTCTCACCCTTCATTTCATTAAAAACATTTAAGTAAATGTCCATTTACTTTAAGTTCTTTAATGAAATTAAGGTTTTACCCCCCATTTCGAAACAATGGGAATGGTTTTAAGATCCAAATCTCAAAGGATCAAAATCCAAATTTTGGTTTTAAGAACAAAACGTAAATTTTGACGTTTTCGACAAATTTTCAAAATATAATAATTTTCACATTACTTTGAATTAGATTACAAAAACTATATGGTGTCGAATCTCATAAGCGAAACTTTCATTTCGAAAAACCCATTTTCAATTTCGAGAACTTTGAAAAATTGAGTTTCCGACACTTAGCCAAATTTTCACCAGCTTTCATTATTTTTAACAGCTTTTGCCCCGTTCATCATCGGGACCTTGTTTGTGAATAAAATTTGAAGGTTTTCAATGAAAAGACCGAAATAATGACCTTGAAAGATTGGAAATGGATGGTTGATTTGAAAAGACGAAAAATGAAAATGTCGAAAGAATGGGAAAGGGATGAAACGGTAAATTGTCAGAATCACACCCGAGGGGTGATGTCTGCCTTTTACATTGTATGTTGTGTGTAGGTTGGTGAAAGGATATCCAGGTTATTAATGAAAGGGTTGCATGTTTATTTCCGATTATGTTAGCGCATGCGCTGAGTACTGTTATTTATTTTAGGCCGGGTGGCCACGGTTGCATGGTAGGAACTGGATATCCGTTCTCAACCCTGTTCTGTTAATTTCTCTTTTTTTTAAATGAAAAATCATATATGTACGTAACTATTTTGTGAGCTGTTAAAGGGTTTGTGAATGCCTGAAGGGATAGTGTGTCACATCATCCGGGGGGTGCACTATCCTGGGATGTACGGTAGGGACCACCAAACTCATACGTGGTATGGGACGCGTATGAGAGTGGAGTCACAACTAGAATCCGGGTCCATTCCTTTCTTATCTTTACCAGTGAACGTGTATTGTAAAGGTGGTCGTGTACGAGTGGAGTGTCATTTGGGAATCACATGCACGCTTGATAGGCATAGACGAAGATGATTAGTCAGTGATCACTAACAATCTAGTAGTAGTCAAACGTTCTGACACAATCGAAAAGAGACCCATTGCTTACGGTCACGTTAAAACGGCCAGCCTGAGCGGATAATGGTTTCCGCAAGCGTGGTAGACACGACCAGCCACAAAATCAGGAACTACGATGTTATTGGGGAATATCATGTCCTGACTGGGAGCGATCCAGTCGTGAATCCCAACTCTTTAATTCCAATAACTCCACACCACGTATTATGTATCTGTTGTTATATTTCGAATTAACAAACTGAGAAGCATGTCATTATTTTAATGTTGTCAACATTGTTTGCATAAAATGGAAAATGTATAATGAGTATGGATGATTGATGTTATGTGTAATTTTTAAACTGTTTAGTTGCTCATCCCTGGCTATATGTACCAGTTGATCGTATTTTATCTTGTAAGACCTTGCATATATTAAAATGTTCAGTATGTTTTATTCGATCATGCTTAGGAAGGGTTATTAGTAGGAATTGGTTGTGGACTTACTGGGTAACCATTGTTACTCACCCTTTCCTTCCTATTTTTTTTAGTTTCAGCACTTGCAGCTGTCGAGGCAGGCGTAGAGGCAGTAATTGAAGAGTATCTGGTCGATTAGATCGACGATCAGATTTTATTGCCTGGTGAGCACTAGGGCCACATCCCTTAGTGTTGTCAATTTCCGCCAGGATGTATGTTATTTTTAGATTGAGAGTTTAGGCCTATGTTAGAGTGAGAATGTTTTTGTAAGCCTGTATATTGATAATCTTCCGCACTCTGATCTACTTACATGTTAGATGTAATATAGTCTTCCGCTGTTATTTTCCTGTATATACTTTTTATATACAGGTTTGTTATAAATTGGTTTATCAGGTTTGAGTTCCGTGAAACGCTAACATAAACAGAGGAGACCAGCCGAAATTTCGAGGTGCCACCTAGTACCTTGGAATTTGGCCTTGGGATTTGTGTTAGCGTTTGGCGGGGCGCCACATATACACTTAATAATACATACATATTGGTGAACAAAGTTTTAACCCCCTTTGTTTACTTGTATTACAGGAAGGAAATTCAGAAACTATTCTTATGTTTGTCGATCTTATTCGATTCAAGTTTCAAGTTTTCTCAACTCCCTTGTCATCATCACTCGATAAAGAAGATAACAATAGCAACATTTTGTCCAATATGGTTTAGAAGTTTCTAAATGGGGCTGATTTTTTGTGAGGTTGATCACCTCCATCAAAAGTGGTCTACAAATTAACGGTAAAAATTGATGGTCCACGATTCCTCAATGACAAAAATAGTTCCAAAAGACTTCATCACGCTATGCAAAAAAGTCATAACTCAACATGCCTATTAGCCATAGTAACCATAGGCTAAAGCATTATAACATACTGACATTAAGAAAGAGAACTAAAAACTGCAACAATTCAAATGAATGGATGTGCAACTCCTGCTAAACCATAAACATACCAAAGTAAGGTTTTAAATAGTACATACTTGATGTCGCTCTTTCCACTTGAGAAAGAATTTGCTGTGTAAGAGTTCAAAAATGTGATCTTGCATTTCATCATTTGTCATAAGCAAACACTTAAGTTTGACAACGGCATAGAGCTAATACCTGAATTTGGCCCACAAATTAAAGGGTTTCCAATAATTCTGATAAAGATAGAACAGAGAGTCGTCAATAACCAACCATAACTTCAAAGACATATGAGTGCTACAAGATTGAGAGAGCGTGGCTTACTTGAAAGTTTTTGTAGATATTTTCGGAATGGAACCGCAAAGATTGTTATAAGAAAGATCATTGTCATGCATGGTCCACATCTGTAAATGAGTGACAATACACACTAAATTGGCAACAATCACATTTCTGTCATTATGCAAATATAAGTTACCAGCCACAAAGTGGGAACTTTCTAAATGCATAGAACCCAGAACACAGTTGGCTTAATTTAGAAAATATCCTCAACTTTGGCATGGATGAAAGCTTAGAAATATTTTAGAACATAACATTTTCCATGGAGAACTTTTATACAATGAGGCTCAGTTTCTAGAAATAAAATCACATAATATGACACTTGGTATCTATTTGGTTAGCAACATATATGTTCTAAAAGCAGGCTTTAATCTATCTTAGTTTAACAACCGAGCCAATTCAAGCCAACTCTAACAATTCATGTGTTCTAATCCCAATCCTTTAAATGGTTTCTTTCTCCTCTGAGCTGTTATAAATTCTGCAATGAGTGCCTTGCTAACTTGATCTCACACACATTCAAATGAACAAATCCTCATGGTTCAGACTCTAGCCCAAATAGACCCTTTTATATCAGCTTCATGCTGGACAGAAATGAGAGCAATAAAGATGAGATTACTTTGTTACCAAATGATAGCTAACAAATGATTATCAAAAAAGAAAATAAGAAATAGATGAGAAAGGAAGAAGGGTAAGGTTTTAGAAAGAAAACCAAGAAATTTGTCAAGGTTTTTGAGAGAAACCTCTGAACTACCCAAGGTTTAGAAAGAAACCCTCAACTTAATTTTTTTTTTGGGTAAAGTATGGACTAAAAATTCTGTCTTGATGGGCCAAAATTGAAGATTTCAATGGACTTGAAGTGGTGTCACATGTTCTAGGACGTTTTTGGGTGGAAAATGGCTCTCCAACCAATTTTTAAAACTTTTCCTAAGAGTATTCTTGAAATCCTTCCTACACCATAAAACTTGGAAGATAGGTGATCCTAATAGTAGGAAACTTTATATACCTTGCTTAATATAATTTCTATAAATATTTATATCAGGAAACCTTGAATTAATGTTCAAACCCACATTGCAAAAAAACTTTGAGGTTGTGCATTCAAGAATTCTATTTGTAGAACGTACAATAAAAAGAACTCAAAAGCCTTATAAGCAGTGCATTTATCTACCTATGCATCTCTCAGCAAAGTGTGATGTTACAGTGAGTATCAACACCTGCAAGGTCTTCATTTTAGTTCAAGGCATACTAATAGGAGTCACTTGGTTCAGTTCAGATATCTTCATCACCGATGCGATCCCAGATTTAAAATATGCATAAGCTTGCACCAGTTTTTATCTGAGAAAGAAAACATTAGAAATCCGAAAGGAGGATTAATCTAGTTAAGTTATCATACTAGAAAACATTAGAAATCTGAAAGGAGGATTAGTTTAGTTAAGTTATCATACTACAGCAAATGTTCTCAAAGGTTTTTAAAAGCGCGTATCTATTACAATACTAACTTAAACGAAAGGAAAATCTTCTAGTAGAGAACCAGAATTGGAAGAGTCCATCTCCAAGTAATACTACATGCAGTATAACTAATCGAGAAAAGGAAAAAACTAAAGCTCATTGCCCGTGCGAAATCTGTGTGTTGGCAGTTTATGGGATTTCAATGAGAATGAAAACTAATGGAAGTCTATGTTTCAGCCATTAGATTTAAATTAAGTGGCAAGTTGCAGGCTCATTAAGAAACTAGAAAGTTGAGATTAATTCAATATAACTTCGGGGCATGTTAAGATATAAGGAAAGGGGGCGAAACAGTACCAACCTTCATACAAACTAATGTGACTTCCTAATAATGTTTTAATAACCAAATCCTATTCAACTACCATTACCATTAGAAGTTTGGGTCTGACTATCTTGAAAGATGTAACCGAAGTCATGCACTAGTCTGTGGAGTGTCAAAATCCAATACATGGGTGCTTCACCCTTTCATAGAAATACACGCAACATCAGGTTTTGTACTAGTAGTTAACTTTTGGAAGTAGGTTTCTCTTGTTATGTTGACTTCTTGAAAAGGTTCCTTAAAACCACTTTAGATTCATTTCATTATGGGGTAGTTATGTTATGTCATTAGAGCCTAATGAGGAGTTGATTCTTAAGTGTAGCTTTGGATCATGGGTTATTAGATGATTTTCTTATGAGTAAAATGTGATATAGTTATCTTTTGGTCCAATAAAATTAAGTATACTAGCTTGATGCACCAATGTTATTCAATATAAGGGACTAGCATCCATTGATAAAGGAAGAAATCTGTAAATAACAAGTGTTTAGCAATGTATTCTATTTTGGTTGTTTGAAAATCACTATTATAGTTGTTAAATTAAGAATAGCTTAATTATAGATGATGGAGTTGATTTGATGCAAGTAGGTTGGGACCACCTTAGACTGTTTATTGGGTTCAACAGAAAAAACTAACTAATTATTTATCAATAAGGATAGTTTTTTTTTTTTTTTTTTTTTCAGATTTATCTTCCATTTCATCCCAAATCACTTAAATATGATTCAAAGTTAAAACAAAACTACAGGTGTGGCCAATTCAGGAAAAAAAAAGTTTAGATTAAATGAATATGCACTAGTTGTAATGGATTTGATTCTCTTAGGAATTTTTACAAACAGTTGGTGCACATTAATCTGAAGGAAAGACAATGTTGAATGTAAACTTTAAAGTATTTGAAACCCTAAATTAATCTAAGGAAAATCTTAGATTCAATCAAAAACTTTAACATACCTGAAGATTCGATCACAAACCAAGCAAAGGGAGGGAGGGAGATCGAACAAAGTCCTAAAACTTTCGATCAAACGCCGATCGATTATGCCCTAAAACTTGCAAATCAAAATCTGATTGCGTCTTCAAAATCACAGATTCTGTGAGTGAGAGATCGAGCGAAGATCTTTCGATCAATTTCTTTCGAAAAACAAATCCGATCGATTTACTTCCCAAAATGAAAAAAACTGATCGATTTTGAGTGAGAGAGAATCGAGTGAGAGAGAGAGAAACACTTGATCAAGATTTAGAGATCCGATAGAGAGAGAGAGATTCGAGAAGAGAAATCCGAGAGAGAGATTCGAGAAGAGAGATCTGAGAAGAGAGATTCGAGAAGAGCGAGGGATTTGAGAAAGAGCGAAAGAGAAGAGACATCGAGTGAGAGTGAGAGTGAGTGAGAGGAGAGACAGAGACGAGTAGAGAGTGAGAGTGAGAGAAGAGAGTTCGACAATGGCGAAAGTCAAGTTCTGTTTGAGAAAATTTGTTTGAATGGCTATTGGCACCCCAACTTTTACTTATTACACTTAGATGACTGAAACGACGTTTAAACGACAGTAAAAAACTGTCGCAAATAACGACAGCCTTTAGCAGTCATTTTTAGCGCATTTCTAGAGTCGCTTTAACCGCAATATGATGTAGTGGTAGTTCATAGAGAGATCTACCAAAACCAGAATATCTTTCGCAAGAAACATTGATGTATGTGTAAACCCCCTTTCTCTCTTAGTTGGAAATCTGTAGAGACATCGAACTCTCTAATTCATGGCTAGCGATCTTACGAGTTAAGCGAGTTAGAGAGTAACGAGTCGAGGTCGAAATCGAAATAGAGATAGAAGATGGGTTTTTAAGGAGGATGGGAGAGGCCTTGATATTGGCTGAGCAAAGACGTACTGCAACATCTCAAAAACCTTGGTCTAACCATAGCTTGCAGCCCTTTGACAATATAGAACAGCAATGCCACCAACCCTGGACCTTAGTTCCAACAAATGAAAAAGGCAAACTTGGCTTGATTATATATCGGTACCCACGAAATAAAAGTGTCCCCAACCTTTTCGAAGATTGTCAACACTGCAACTAAAATCCAATATTGGCACTATAAAGGGAATTAATTGAGCATTAATCTTGATCGTACATGTGTCCAAGTTGGGCAGGGGGTACCTGACACAGACCAGCTGATAAGTGCTACCTAGCAAGCAGGGCAAGCCAAAGTAGAGGCCTCCCTAGCCTAGCTTGTAAGATAACACATCACTAAGCGAAGCCAACCCAACCAAGCAAGGCAAGGTAGACCTCTAGAAAATCGCAATACTGTTGTGTGCACGTCAATTTTAGAAATCTCAGATGCAATCATAACAGATAAACTCGATCATTTCAAGATACCCTGATTAGGTAAACAACCCCTCAGAATCAATAGAAATCCCATGATTACGGCCTATACTGTAGCCTATAGAAGGGGAAATCCTAGGAAAAGATAAGGGTGTTAAATAGCACAGTAAGCACTATTGGAGGAGGGAAGGTCCGAGGACTAGACAGTATCGATTAATGTTTCTCTGTCTCTCTAACTTAAGCGTCAGAGTGTTTGTGGCATGTACTAGACCACCGCGAGGGGATGGGGAGCGCTCGGAGCGACTTTGGATTAGTGCGTGTTGGGACTATCAGAGTTGTCCACCGATTTCGACCGCACAGGCACCAAAAACAAAGTTGTTCAATTATTGGCTTGCTCATCTCCACCGTTATATAGCACTCATAAGTCGGATTTGTATAATCGAAAATCATACTAAGTCTGGTAAGAAAGGATCCCATTATCATTACTGGCAATACCTTGGTGGATTTGAACATGAGCATAGCTGATGTGGACATGATTAGACATGTATTCCTCACAGACTCCATTAACGAGGTAACCGAAGAAGAACCCAGCAAAACAAATGAGAAATTGTTTCCAAATCGGTTTATTTGACAAATAAATCCCAAATAGAGACCAAGACTGCTCTCCATTCTTTATTTATCTATCTTCGTTGCCATTGTTTTACGATAATGATTAAAAAGATTTTTAAAAGAAAGAAAACAAGAATCACAATGAGAGAGAGAGATAGATAAAGAAATAGAGAGAAAGAGAGAGGAATGAGAGAGAAACGTCTCTCTCCCTTGCTACCCCCTTCTTTGCACATTGGAGAAAAAGATAGAAAAAGAAAAAAACTCAAAATGCTAACAGCACACCACGCATAATGGTGATGTGTTTTTTTTTTTTGGTTTTTTTTCGATTTTTTTTTAAAAGTTTTTCTCATGATGCACAAAGTAAAAAATAAAATTTTTTATCACCATACTATGCACAGCAAGACCGATTAAAAAAACTATTTTTTATTATATATATTAAAAAAAAAATTCATGGCTCCTCATCCCAACCACCATCATTCCATCCTTATTTCATTAACCTTTGAAACATTGAATTATTTAGGATCATCAAAAGTGACCCTATATTAGATCATAAGAGAAATAAAAAACACCATACCCAAAATTCAAACAAATGATCCACAATCAAGCCAAAAGAATAAAGATAAAAATAAATAAAAATAAAAATAAAAAAACTAGGTCGATATAGCAATGCACCAAAATTTGAGATTTTTTTGAATTTGATCATCAAAATATCCCCAGTGGAGTCGCTACTGAAAGCACCATAGATCTGTGAGTTGCGGATCTTCTTTTTTGATGTTTGGGAGTCACCACCTAGTTTTACGGTTTAGGAATTGAATCATGACTCTGAATAGATAAATAACACTAATTTACAAAAAAAAAAAAAGAAATTACGGGTTCAATGATCATGTTACAGGATTGGAAGGTGTTAAGCACCAATCTCACCCGGCAAATGCTGGTCTCTACTTTTTTCAAAAAATATATTGCTAAAAAAAGACTTAAACAATAAAATAAATAAAAAAAGGTCTACTTGGGTGATTTTAACGGACGATTCCCTCAGTACTAGCGGAGTGCATTCCTCTCATGAGTCTCCCTGCTTTTGTCTCCATCACTGGATCAGTTTTCGATCTTCAAGATGAGGTATTCTTCTCTTAGATCTGGGTATTTGTAGGATGTTCTGGGTGTTTTGAGGCTTTTCGGGTGTTCTTGAGGATTTTTGAATGTTTTTTGGGTAAAAAAATGAGATTTTGGTGTTACGTACAAACTTGGATCTTCAAATTTAGGATTTTAGGAAGGTTGGAGAGAGTTTTAACCTCTCTTTCCTAGGAGTTTTCTTGACCTCCCATATTAGGTTGTAGAGTCTCCTTTTTATAGAACTTTTTGGGAGTTTTTCAGTTTGACTAGGTCTCCTCAATATAAAATTAAGTGGTTTAATTAGGGTTTTAATTCTTACATACAATGAAAGAATATGTTTTTTAGTTTTTTCAAGAAACTCTCTGATTATATTTTAAATTATTTAGGATCCCAGATGGAGGGATCTTTTATAAATATCAAGTGGGCCCCACTTGAATAAGTGGGTCACCACTTAAAATTTGACCTGTGGGCTAAATTAATTCATTTTATTTGTTTAAATTTTTAATTAAATTTATTAAGATTTCACTTTACGTTAATTAATATTTTAATTATTAATTATAAAATTTTGAATTTTTAAGGTTGGAAAATTACTGTTTTACCCTCCAAGAGGGCTTTTGCGTTTCGAAGTTGTTTTTGATGTTTTGGGATGTTACGAAATCAATTTTTCATAAGAAACTCAATGGGAGTATCGGTTTGTGTCATTTATGAGTTTTTGGGGTGAAATGGTTGTGGACCCTATGAGTGGTATTTTCGTAATTTTGTCAATTTGGTGAAAATTGGTGAAACAGTTTATTTGATTTTAATTTACTGTTTTATGTATTCAAAAGAATTTTCCTAATCGTAATGTGGGCTCTAATGGGATGTTTTGATGTTAGGGGTATTTTGGTAATCTGGTCATTTTTTTAGTGATTTTTAACGTAAAACTTATTTTTGTCTCACAATAATGCATTTTACTTTTTTTTGGGTCATATTTTCCTAGCGTAGTGTGGTTTCTAAAAGTTTTCTTGGTTGAAATATCTCATCCGAATTTCTAAAACATATCTAGTAACAAAATAAAGCATTGGAATATTTATCCATCATTAGGAACCGTCACAATCAGGTTGACAAGTTGGTTAATCAAGCGAGTGTGAAAATGGGGTGTCTACACTGTGCAAAGAGACTCTTCTCTTAGACAGCAAATGAATATATTTATAAAAAAAATTGAGAAAAGGTAACTTATCTGATGCGCCCCTTCTTACTTTTACACAGCAACACCACGATTTTCTTCAATTTCTTCTCAACAGAACTTTGATTCCACAGCCTCTCAACCCCTTTCTAATATAGCAAAATCACAATGAGGATCAAGGAAAAGTAGGGATTGAACTCCTTCTTCTTCTATTCTTACAACAACTTCTTCTGCTAATCTTTTCATTACAACAACCTCCAAATCCGCATTCTTCTACTCTTCTTTTCCCATGTCCTTCTATTCCTCTTTTCATTGCAATAATCCACAAAACGCACCTTCTCCTTTCTAAAACTTCACACAGCAGCAACCCCTATGCTCATCTCTATGGTAGTCTTCTCCTCTTGCAAGCTCCATTAAAAACATTTCAAAGCAACGGCTCCCATAGTCCTAACCATCATGTTCTTCTCCTCTCACAATGTCCATTAGAATCCTTACACAATATAGCCACTACCACCTCTGCATCCTCTCTCTTCATCAAGTTCAAAGTAGCCACATCACTTCTGCACTTCTCTATCTTTTTCACTTCCTACCAATAACATTTCAGCCACCACATTCGCCTCCTTCCATGCATAGCAACTCTCCTTTATTTGCTTCCATCAGATAGTCTCCTCTCTCTTGGATCGTTTCTCGTCTACTTATCTTCAACCTCTCGCTAGCTTATCAATTTTGAAGGAATCGCAGCAGCCACCCTTTTATCACAAAGGTAATATATTTTTTATGTTTTCTTTTCTTTTCTGTTATTTCATATTTTTTTATTCATTCTTTTCTTTGCTCTCCCCGCTTCATCACACGTTTCTAATTTTTTGATCCAAAAATGTTAAACATATGCATGAATTTTAGTTAGTCAATTTGCCACTTGTTCCTTCATTTTTGACGCCAAAAATTTTGCATCTAAATCTGAATTTATGATTCATTAATTTGTCGCGTGTCTTCAATTTTTTGGTTCGAAAATGTTGAATATATGTGTGAATGGTGGATTCGAGGATTTGTCACGTGTCCCTAATGTTTTGATCATAAGATTTTACATATACGTGTCCCCAACTTGGTGGGTTCGAGCGATATCGAATTTTGTCGAGTTAGTGAGTTATCATGTATCCATAATTTTTTTTAATTTGCAAGATTTCACGTTCATCATTGATATTTTGGAAAGCTCATTCAAGGATTTTTTTAATTTGGGAATTTCATAATTATTTATTTTGAAAAATTCATTTTCATAAATTCCTAATGTAGAAGTTTCACATTTGTGATTTTTTAATTTAGGAGTTTTGCATTTTCTTTTTAGAAATTTTTTGTTCATGAAGATTTATGACTTTCTAATTCAGAGATTTCATATGTTTATTTCGAAGAGTTCATATTTGAAAATTTCTACTTTGAGAACTCCTCACGTTTGTAAGTTTCCATTTCGAAAAATTTATTCTTATAAATTTCTAATTTGAGGATTCATCATGTATTCGTAGATTTCTAATTTAGGAAATTTCATGTTCCTAAACCTCATCAATTGCCAATTTAGAAATTTCACTTTCCAATTTAAAAAACTTTCGTGAATCCCTGTTTTAGTTGATTTGGTAATTTTCTATTTTGAAAAATTAATTTTATAAACTTCTAATTTGGGAATTCATTATTTTTATAAATTTCTAATTTGGGAAGTTTTATATTCCTAAATTAGAAATCTCATAAGTTTCCAACTTAGAAATTTTACATTTCTAATTTTTTTCAATTTAGAAAATTTTCGCAAACTTTCATTGTTATTGATTTGAAAAATATTTGCATGAGGATTTATAATTAGCTTTAGATCATGGGTTACATAAGGTTTTTTCAAATATTTCCATTTTTATGCGGAATTTGAGAAATTATGTAATATTTGAGATAATATTTGTTGTAAGATTCGTGTAGCACATCCGATATAAATTGATGATGATGGGACCCTAGCTTGATTTTAGTTTCTGCTTGTCAACTATAGGATAGTTTTAGATAGTAGTAGAGACCGATCATCTTGATTGGGTGGGTTCGATGCCTAATCCCTTCTGAAATACATAACCTAACCCCTTGCCCATTTCTCTTACTCGTGGACCAGCCCAATCCATTCTGGAGTTATTTATAATTCCTAGACCTAAACTAGGTGGTAACTCCTTATTCCTTAAAAATCCTCAATTTACCGATCAGACCCCTATTTGCTATTAAGTGAAAAATGGGTTGAGGCGATTTCATCTATATATTTAGTTGAATATAAAATAGTATAAAAAATTTTGAAAGTAGAAATATCAATGCCGACACAAGCTCTAGTCATTGTGTACAATCTATCATTGGAATGTGATACTAAATAATATTTATCAAGCCCTCATATTGCTTAGTTTTGGTTAAGTTACTTTTCCAGTCATGTTCAATTAGACCTTATCAATCCAAGTCATAGGTAATATGCTAGAATCAATAAACATTAATCTCTACTTTACGACATAATCATTAGTCACTAAGGAAACAAGGAATCATTCACTTTCTCATATAAGTAAAAATAGGTCGAAAAATAAATAACACATGTAGTATAACTTACATGCTATGGTGGAGCTCATCAAAAGTTCGTCAATCTTGACACCATACAGATTTAAGTCTAGTTACACTATAAGCGCCTAACCTGAACTTTTCAATCCAATTGCTTACCAAAATACCTGATTAAAGTTCCCATTTGACTTCTCTAGGCTTTATGATTTTATAAGTCTACGAATGATGTTTGATTCCTATGAATCTCATCTTGAAAATATTTGAGATGAAATTAATACAATTATCAAGTTTGCAATCATTGCGCCTTGTAAATTGGTTCAACCTTTAGGGTTTCATTATTTAAATATTGTCTTCTTTGCAGTTTATGTGCCAAGGTGGTCATTGTGTGAGTGAATGACCTTAGCCTGCTGACAAAAAACAAGTCCATATTCAAAAACATTATTAAAAGTGTGTGGGCATATGATAATAAAAAAATGCAATATAAGGATGATTTAATCAAATGAAAGGAATAAATATACATAAAAAGAAATATCCAATAGTAATAATAAATCAAGAAATCTATTACAATCACAAATTAACACCTACGAAGTCCCAAACTCCTAATATGAGTATGATAAATGTCTCGGAGAATAAGTTTAATTATAGGATCTACTGTCATTTGACCTGTAGAAATAGATGATAGAACCACCTCCTTTTACGCAACAATATCTCGAATATAGTAGTAGCGAATGTTGATGTGCTTCGATTTTTCATGGTATTTAGGATCCTTTGCATACGTTTACAATCACAATACAATAATATAGGATGTCTAGTACTATGCACTATATTGAATCGAATAAGGAACCTTCTCAACCATACAACTTCTTCAACCATAGTACTACATGCAATATATTTTAACTCCATCGTGGATAAAGCAACACAATATTGTTTCTTGATAAACCAAGAACAATACGACTTCCAAGTAAGAATGCATAATCTAATGTGGACCTATGCTTATCTAAATCACTAGCCCAATTCGCGTCACTATAACCCTATAATCGTAAATCTGCTCCCTGATAATATAATGTATAATTTGTAGTCCCACACAAATATCGAAATATCCTCTTATTGCCTTCCAATAAGTAGTTCCTGCATTACTTTGATAACGACTAATCAATCCTACTACAAAACAAATATTTGGTCGAGTATACATCATAGCATACATTAGACCTCTAATTGCATTTGCATAGGGACTTGTGCCATCTTATCCTTCTCTACATCCATCATAAGGTAAAGACCAAGATGTTAAGAATGTCCCTTTTGGACTAGAGTGTCTATGGGTTTACAATTTTGCATACGAAAGTGCTTGAACACTATTTTAATGTAAATCTCTTGAGACAAACAAAAAAGTCTCTTAAAGCGATCACGAGTGATCTTAATTTCAAGTACAAAATTTGTTTAACCCATATATTTTATTTCAAAATTTAAGAATAACCACTTCTAAGTGGCGACAATTAACTCCATAAAATTTCTAATTAACAGAATGTCATCAACATACAAAGACAACATTAAAAAACTATTTCCACCATGTTTAACGTACTGAAAGTGCCCTTGATCCGGGTGGTGCGCGAATCTGCTTTTGACTTTTGAGGTTTGGGAGTTGCCACCTAGTTGTTACGGTCTAGGAATCGAACTGACTCTAAAATGGCAAATATTACTAATCTACGAGAGAAAAAACGGGTCCGGGGATCACGTTACGGGGTTGGAAGGTGTTAGGCACCAATCCCGCCCGGCAAACGCCGGTCTCTACTAATTCTCAAATAAACTACATTGCTAAAAGACCTAACTAATAAAAAAATAATAATAAATAGATACCTTTCTGAAGACAACGTTCTCGTTCCCTCAGATCTGATAGAGTACCTCTTTGTACAGTACTCCTCGCTTCGTTCTGTCTCCGGATCTGATTTCTGATCTCCGAGGCGAGGTATATCTTTCTTAGATCT
This sequence comes from Akebia trifoliata, assembly GCF_017979445.1. Taxonomy (NCBI): domain Eukaryota; kingdom Viridiplantae; phylum Streptophyta; class Magnoliopsida; order Ranunculales; family Lardizabalaceae; genus Akebia; species Akebia trifoliata. The sequence goes on along the minus strand of NC_141386.1, from coordinate 9,496,056 downwards.
GGATTCTTCTGATTTATTTATGGATTTTTAAGTATTTTTGAAAGACGTCTAGGTGTTTTTCGAGTTAAAATCGAAATATGGGTGTTAGGTAAGGAGTTGAGACTTCAAAATTAGGATTTTATGGGAAGCTAAGGAAACTTTTTGACCTACTTCTGTTAGAGGTTATTTTTGGATACGAAAATAGGTTGTAAGAACCCTTATTTATAAATTTTTTTAAGTGCTTATTTTGATAAAGTTAGTGTTTAATTATAATTCTTTTAGAAAGAGTTATTGTTTAATTATAATTATTTTAGGTAGAGTTATATTTTAATTAGAATTATTTAAAATAGAGTTGTTATTTAATTAGGATTGTTTTAAATAGAGTTATTATTTAATTAGAATTCTATTAAGGTTTTGAATTTTAGTTTCACTTGATTGACTTTAAGATTTTGACTTTAGTCCTACTTGATTGACTTTAAGATTTTGACTTTAGTCTTACTTGATTGACTTTAAGATCTTGACTTTAGTTTTACTTGATTGACTTTAAGATTGACTTTAGTCTTGACTTATAAGATTTTGACTTTAGTCTTACTTGATTGACTTTAATTTTAATTAGGATTTCAATTTATATTAATTAATATTTTAATTATTAATTTCAGAAATTTTAATCATTAAAATTGTAATATTATCGTTTTGCCCTCGGGGAGGACTTTTTGCGTTTTAAGTAGGTTTTTGATGTTCTAAGATGTTTTAAAATCGATTTTTCGTAAGGAATTCAATGGGAATATTGGTTTGTGTCATTTATAAAAAAATTTATTCGAAATAGTCGTGAACTTTATGAAGGGCATTTTTATAATTTTATCAAATTTTATGAAAATTGGTGAAATAATTTATTTAGTTTCGATTTGTTATTTTATGTGTTTGAAATGGTTTTCCTAAGCGTAATGTAAGCTCTAGGGATGTTTTGATGTTAGGGGTATTTTGATAATTTGATCATTTTTTAGTGATTTTTACCGTGAAGCTTCTTTTTGTCGACAAAAGGATAATTTCTATGTTTTTGGAGTTATATTTTCCTAGCGTAGCGTGGTTTCTAAGGTTTTGTTAGTTTGAGATACCTCATCCAAATTTCTGAAACATATCTAGTAACAAATAAAGCATTGGAATGATCGTCCATCATTGAGAACCGTTGCAATCGGATTGACGAATTGATTAATCAGGCAGGTGCAAAAATAGGGTGTCTACAGATAGCTCTCTTTGGTAGAGGGTTGAAGCAAACTAGATAGCAAATCTATTTCGGTAGATAGTGCGATATCCGAATACCAAAGCTAGTGATAGTTCATTTTACAGCCTGATTTAGCAATTCGTTGGGACGATCGAATCCTTGAGGGTTAAACTCTCCCCAAACTAAAAGGTGTGAGGTCCTTAAGCCTGAACTCTCACTGACGGTGTCAGATCCTTGAATTTTGGAAAATTCTCCCTGACTAAACAAAAAGTACATATGTGTGCAAAGGTGTGATGATTTCTAAGTAAAAAAGTGTCAGGTCCTAGAGATATTTTTTCACTGACAATAATGATTCCAAATTGAAATGTGCTTATGCAACGAAAGCAATCATGGCAAGGTTAAACAATGAGGTAATTGGATTCATAACATTGTAGGAACTTCGTTAAATCCTATTTGAAATTCTTTTTTAGAGTTCGAAAAAAGTTTGAGTATCGTTTATCGTACTCGAACCTATTGTAACCACACTTCTCGGACTAAAGAACTTAAACAATCCTGTTAATTCAATACGATTCAAACAAAACTAGAGTCTTATTTCTCGGACTCTGGCTAAGGTTTACAAGAACTTAAACAATCCTATTAAAATTGGAGTCTCGTTTCTAGGACTCGAACAAAGGTTTATAGGCACTTCAAAAAATCTATTCATTCTATGATTCAAAAAGTTGGAGTCTCGCTTCTCGGACTCGAACCTAGGTTTGTAGGCACTTCAAAAAACCTACTCATTCTATGATTCAAAAAGTTGGAGTTTCGTTTCTCGGACTCGCATTTAGGTTTGTAGGCACTTCAAAAAGCCTACTCCCTCTATGATTCAAAAAGTTAGAGTTTCGTTTCTCGAACTCGAACTTAGGTTTATAAGCACTTCAAAAAGCCTACTCATTCTATGATTCAACAAGTTGGAGTCTCGTTTCTCGGACTCGAACTTAGGTTTATAGGCACTTCAAAAAACCTACTCATTTTATGATTCAAAAAATTGGAGTCTCGTTTATCAGACTCAAACTTACTAAGCCACGTTTCTCAGGCTTAGATTTATAGGACCTTAAACAATCCTATTAATTCATTCTATGATTAAAAAAAAGTTGGAGTCTCGTTTCTCGGACTCGAACTTACTAAGTCACGTTTCTCGGGCTTAGATTTATAGGAACTTAAACAATCCTATTAATTCATTCTATGATTTAAAATTGAGTTCAAAGTTTGAAAGATCGGGCCTTTATTGGCTTATTATACATCTGGATTCATAATTGTCATTAGACTTCATCGGACTTTTAAGTAAGATTTTCCTTGTTATCATGTGATTAAGGACAAAACTTTGGAATTAAATGACTTTTAAAAATGCCCCTAGTTTCAAGGTTGGCTTTAATTGGAACTTGAGTACGAGACTGATGGAATGGATTATGCTTGAAAAATATTGACTCTGATGTATGACAGATAGAAGAATTGACATTCCCCTAAATTTAAGACTTTTAAGATTATCATATGTGCAATAAGGTATTGATCATTTTCTTTCGAGTTTCTTTTGAAAAATGCTTGAGCTGGACTTAAAAAATCTTGATAAATACTAGAATAAAAGATCTTTTCTGTTCAAAGTGGTTGATGATTCTATATCTTCCACTAGAGAACACTTGAACAAGTAAACATACTCTTGAAGATCTTATAATGTTCAAGATGACTTCTGATTTTTTCGACGAATGTTGTGGCTTGAATGGTTCTGCATTTCCTAGTTTCTGCATAAGCTTCCTTTTGAATTTTTCTTCTTGATGGGACCTTTCCTACCATTTGATGATGCCCTAATTTTTGCTTAAGTTGCCTTTCCAGATTTTCAACCTAGAGGATTTTTCTTTTCTTTTTCTAAAAATACCTTAATTTTTGCCTAGGTCGTCTTTTCAGGTTTTCAACCTAGTAGGCTTTCTTTTTAATGGTTATGCCCTAACTTTTGCCTAAGTAGTCTTTTCGAGTTTTCAACTTAGCGGGCTTCTCTTTTCTCTTGATGATATTAAATATTCAACTCGACAAGTTCTTGGTTTTCTACACCTTAATCGAGTCAATTAGCATTCAGGAGGACTTAATAGGTGGGCCTAGGACATGGTTTAGAAAAAAAGGTATAAGGCTCGACCTTCCAAAATTCCCCTAGTTTGATATTCTTTTTTTTTTGTAGATTCTTCTGATTCTTTTTTTTTCTAATACCCTTAGTTTGACATTTTTTTTCTCTTTCGTCAATTTTTTTACTCTTTCTTTTAACGTACCTAGTTTGGCATTACTTCCATTTTTTGTCAATTCTGTTGATTCTCTTTTTCAAATGCCCCTAGTTTAGCATTCTTTTCTTTCGAACCTTTCCATATGGGATTTTCCTTTTGGATGACACTTTTCTTAAGAGAATACATTTTTTTCCGTGACCGGGCCTGAAGTAACTTCTCAGGTTGCCTACGTACCCCAAATATTTTTTTTTTCTTTTGGGATCAGGTCAAAACGTAGTCCATACTAGACTTCCCTCCCAAGGTTGGTCGGTGTGGTTTAGAAGGAAGAGGCTATTGATTTTTTTAAAGGCTGCGAGGGTCTAAAGAAAGTTATCTTTTTATTGGTTAGACAGGAAAATGGTTCGGCCAAAGCAGGCTTCCTTTGGTGAATGCTGCTTGACTTGGTCGAAGTTTCAGGAATTCGATATCTAGATTGCTCTGTCGAGTAAGGTCTTCTTTTAAAGATGAGTAACTTCAGTTTTCTTCTGAGAGTGAGTAATCTTCAATTTTCTTCTACGAAATTGAGTGTGATTGCGTTCTTTGTATTTGACATTGACTCGTTCAATTCTTTCCAAACTTTGAAAGAAATCTCATATTCTTTTGCTAATGATAATTCTTTTCTCTGAGTAAAAAAACATGATGGATCCCTTCTTGTGGGTCTTGGCACATTTGTGATGGTTTCAAATACATCATTCTTGATCGATAATATTTGATTTTGAAGTTTACCATCGACTTTATGTCTTAATCTATGTTTTTGTGTGATCCATCCATATATCCTTATGAGATCATGCAAGAACATTATTGAATTTCTCAAGTAAGTTTACTATTCTCTCATGTTCTCCTGAGGATAACGTATCACCAATTTGCACTTCTTGAGTGTATTCTTTAATTTTAATATTTATCAAATTTGGTAAGTAAGCTTTAAGCATTTCTCATGTTAGATTTTATTTTCACATCATTATTGCATACATGATAATCAAAAACTTCTTTATTTATTAGAATAAAAAAGAACATAAACTAACAACCTTACTAAAGCCCAAAAATAAAGATGACTAACTAAACTCAAAGACTGACGCAACTGAAGCTAAAAAAAATTAAGAAGATTTAAAAAGACGACATCATTCTGAATGGAGGGACACAATTCTAGGGTCTATACCACTTCAGTTATCTTTGATAGATGACTTGAACTTGCCTGCTTTTACTATCTCTTCATATTTCGATTCAAGCCTGTCATATGCGAGACAATCCATTGCTTTAATAATTTCTCTGTTCTTTACTTCTGTCACTGCCTTAGGGTATTTGAGCTCATTCTGGAATGGAGTGAATGTACTGTTAAGACCAATTGGGTGAATGAAGGAAACTGGGTCAACTGATTTGAGTTTGGATATGGATATTAGGTTCAGAATAGGATGGGGTTGATTTTGAAAAGTAGGCAAAGGGTTAGTCTTAACATTTGAAGTAGTAAGAGTGGGTATGGTGACTTTTCCTTCCTCAATAAAGTCTTGGATAACATGTTAAAGAGTAATACACCTGTCAAGAACATGATCAGGCATCTAATGAAATTCACAGAATTGCCCATTATCCAGGTTTGGGGGAAGAGGATTAGGCAAAGGCTTAGGTTGTAAAGGTGTCAACAATCCCCTTTTCATCAATTTTTGATAAGCAACACTAAGGGACATTTCAAGATTGGCAAATTGTCTCCTAGGCTTAGCTTGTGAAGGCAGAGTAGCTTGAGGAGATAGTGCGAAGGAGGTGTTGGCCACTTGTAAGGAATTGACATTAGATTTGAAATGTTTGGGTTTTGACTTAGACGGGTTACCAAAAAGTTCCGAAGAGTAGGCATCCTCAACTTGATTTCCAGCCTCAATGAGGGATTGAAAAATGGGAAGGTACTGAGGCATCAAGTACTTGGCATAATTTGGAGTGAGATTTCTGAGGATAATCTTGACTTGTTGCTTCTCTTGAGGTTGGTCCCACAACTGAGCGACTTTAGCTCTCCATCAAACAATGGACTCAGTGAAAGTTTCCCCGGGTTTTTGTTTAGTAGTTTCTAGGTCTCTTCTTGTGAGTTCAATAGCCATGTTGAATGAATACCGATCAATAAACTTTTTCATCAATTCATGCCATGTTCTTACCCGAGATGAGTCCAATGACATTAACCAGTGTAGGACAGGACCTGTAAGGGTTCTTTGAAAAAGTTGAGTCATCTATTCTTCACTCAGACCCTGAGATTGAATTATGCCGAAATATACTTTTAAGTGAGTCATAGGGCATCCAATACCGTCAAACTTCTCCATATCTGGCATTATGAATTTCTCTGGCAGACGGACTGTAGGAAATAAGGTCATTGCCCCTAATCCAAGAGTAAGATCGTCGGGGTCTTTAGTATTCTTCAAAGTAGTTTCAACCTGAGTTATTCGATGAGCTAAGATAGGGTTGACAGGTAATTGATCATCTTCTTGGTTTTCGACAAGGTCAAACACATTCTGAGGTTCTATAGCTTTATCTTTTCCCTTTTCAATTTTCAGGGATTCAATTTATGTTTGGACTGAAGAAATAATCTGTGCTTGAAAAGATTCTAAAATTTGACAGAGCGCAGCTTCATCCACGGTACTCATTTCTTTTGATGGCAAAGACTGACTACTTGGCAATGGTACTCTAAAAAGTTGACTTTTTTCATAGACCCAAAGTGGTACAGATGGAAATTTAGAACGTTTGAGACCAATTATCACATGATTAAAGTTTTGATATAAAATAACCTAAGTCCGGTAGGAAATATCGAATCCAAATGAACTATAAATCTATGGTGACCAAGAAAGTGAGAAAGGTAAGACGCGGGTCTACCCCTTACAGGTGATAATCTAAAACTTCAACTTACTTCTCTGAAGCCAAAAGCAGTCAGCTTAATCCCCAGATTAGAGGTAGCGCGCGATGCTTGAGCAAAGACACTCTTAAATCACCTCTTTTCTAGAATACACTTAGTCTATCCTCTTAGTACCGTAGTACATCGAAGCAGGATCTTGCTTAGGCACTGATTTTGACCAAGAAGTACAACTGATGTACTTGGATCATCTTTGATATACCTATGGGTACGAGTCAAGAGTTGTAGCTTTCATAAATAGTTTGGCATCTCATGAGGGGACCGACCACGTACTAGTACTACGTTAGCAAACGGGACATGTGACTGTGTGGCTTACAATAGGTCAAAAGTTCAGGTCGCTCCAGCATGGGTACATCGATATACCTTTCAGAGTCACCTGATCAGATAGTATTGATGTCCCAGTTTAATATACCCTAAGGTACGTGGCTGAAGTTGTGATTTTCATGAATGACGTCGCATCTCCGAAGAGACCGGGTCACTCACTAGTGCCACATTGGCTATATTGGGACATGCAAGCATGCAAAATAGTAAATATGCATGTGTTGTGTGCAAAACAGGGTGGGGTGCGCCCGGGGCCTTTTCAAACAAATGGGCCCATGGGCCTGATTATACCATCACACATTGATACCATATGAATATTAGCCAAAATAAATACCAATCCAATAACATCATTAAGATTGCCAATAAGCACATCAACTATATATCTGATTAAGATCAATGGCAAATTGATTAATGAGCATTGCATAGAATAATTGATCAAATCCAAACATTGCAATAGGCATAATTTTTATTATTTTTAAGGTCCAATCGATGATCACTTTTGGGTGATCCAAAATAAATCGAGATTCCAATAGATGTTACATTGATGATAAAATGATAATTATTGAGATGAGGAGCGTTGAACCCTTTTTTTTTAATTATAAAGAGAAAAATAGGAACACATCCCAAAAAAAATGAAAGTGAATGATCCTAGTGCCAAATGAGCTCGCTCTCAGAAACATTAATTGTGCTAACACTAGATAAATTCGGATTTTTGATGAATTAGGAAAATACAATCTAAACTTCCATCGATGATATCTAAGGCTCCCGATAATGAAATCGAGTGAATTCAGATTCTAAATTAATCTACTCGATGGGATCTACGTTTTATTAATAGGTGCCTAGACCTAATTCTGACTAGAATATTCTGTAAAAACGTTTTAACATTGTTGTACCAACCTTCATTCAGTAACAATTCCAGATTTACAGATTGAACTTGCATCGATGATATTTAAGGCTTCCGATAATAAAATTAAGTGAAATCAGGTTCTAAATTAATCTACTTGATGAGATCTATTTTTTATTAATAGGTGCCCAGACTTAATTCTCACTAGAAGGTTCTATAAAAACGTTTTAACATTGATGTCCCAACCTTCATTCAGTAACAATTCCAGATTTACAGATTGAACTTGCATCGATGATATCTAAGGCTTCTAATAACAAAATTGAATGAACTCAGATTTTAAATTAATATACTCGATGAGATCTACGTTTTATTAATAGGTACCCAGACTTAATTCTCACTCGAATATTCTGTAAAAACGTTTTAACATTGCTGTCCCAATCTTCATTCAGCAATAATTTCAGATTTACAGATTGAACTTACATCGATGATATCTAAGGCTTCCGATAACGAAATTGAGTGAACTCAGGTTCTAAATTAATCTAATCGATGAGATCTACATTTTATTAATAGGTGCTCAGACTTAATTCTCACTAAAATATTCTGTAAAAACGTTTTAACATTGCTGTTCTAACTTTCATTTAGCAACAATTTCATATTTACAGATTGAACTTGTATCGATGATATCCAAGGTTCCCGATAACGAAATTGAGTGAAATCGAGTTCTAAATTAATCTACTCGATGAGATCTACGTTTTATTAATAGGTAACCAGACTTAATTCTAACTAGAATATTCTGTAAAAACGTTTTAACATTACTGTCCCAACCTTCATTCAGCAACAATTCCAGATTTACAAATTGAACTTGCATCGATGATATCTAAGGCTTCCGATAACGAAATTGAGTGAACTCAGGTTCTAAATTAATTTACTCGATGAGATCTACATTTTATTAATTGTCGCCCAGACTTAATTCTTACTGAAATATTCTGTAAAAATATTTTAACATTGCTATCCCAACCTTCATCATTCCATCATTTTCATATGTCAATTTGAATATTTCATTATTTAGGGGTCATCAAAAAGTGACCCTTAATTGGATAAAAATACAATACCCAAAATCATCCACAATCAAGCCACAAAAATAAATAAATAAAATAAATCAAACTAAATAATAATAAAAAACAAGGTCATCCTAGCAATGCTCCCATACTTAGGGTTTTTCAAGTCTGATCCTCAATGGTCCCCAGTGGAGTCGCCACTGAAAGCGCCCTCGATTCGCGTTGTGCACAGATCCGTTTTTGACCTTTGAGATTTGAGAGTCGTCACCTAGTTGTTACGGTCTAGGAACCGAACTGACTCTAAAAAGACAAATATTACTAATCTACGAAAGAAAAAAAAAAGGTTTGGGGATCACATTACGGGGTTGGAAGGTATTAGGCACCAACTCCGCCCAGCAAATGCCGGTCTCTACTAATTCCCAAATAAACTACATTGCTAAAAGACCTAAGTAATACAAAATAATAATAAGAAATAGATACCTTTCTAAAGATAACGTTCTCATTCCCTCAGATCTGATAGAGTAACTTTTTGTACAGTACTCCTCGCTTCGTTCTGTCTCCAGATCTGATTTCTGATCTCCGAGGTGAGGTATCTCTTTCTTAAATCTGAATTCTTTGAATTTGTTTATGGATTTCTGAGTGTTTTTGAAAGACTTCTAGGTATTTTTTGAGCTAAAATCGAAGTATGGGTGTTAGCTAAGGAGTTGGGCTTCAAAATTAGAGTTTATGGGATGCTAGGGAAGCTTTTTGACCTACTTCTCTTAGGATTTATTTTTGGATACGAAAATAGGTTGTATATTTATAAATTTTTTTAAGTACTTATTTTGATAGAATTAATGTTTAATTATAATTCTTTTAGAAAGAGTTATTTTTTATTTATAATTGTTTTAGGTAGAGTTATATTTTAATTAGAATTGTTTTAAATTGAGTTATTATTTAATTAGGATTGTTTTAAATAGAATTATTATTTAATTAAAATTCTATTAAGGTTTTGACTTTAGTCCTACTTGATTGACTTTAAGCTTTTGACTTTAGTCTTACTTGATTGACTTTAAGATCTTGACTTTAATATTACTTGATTGACTTGAAGATTAACTTTAGTCTTACTTGATTGACTTATAAGATTTTGACTTTAGTCTTACTTGATTGACTTTAATTTTAATTAGGATTTCAATTTACATTAATTAATATTTTAATTATTAATTTAAAAAATTTTAATTATTAAAATTGTAAAATTATCGTTTTGCCCTCGGAGAGGACTTTTTGCGTTTTAAGTCGGTTTTTGATGTTCTAGGATGTTTTGGAATCGATTTTTCATAAGAAATTCAATGAAAATATTGGTTTCTGTCATTTATGAAATTTTTTGTGCGAAATGATCGTGAACTTTATGAAGGGCATTTTTGTAATTTTATCTAATTTTGTGAAAATTGATAAATGATTTATTTAGTTTTGATTTTTTGTTTTATGTGTTTGAAAGGATTTTCATAAACATAATGTAAGCTTTAGGGATGTTTTGATGTTAGGGGTATTTTGGTAATTTGGTCAGTTTTTAATGATTTTTACCGTGAAGCTTCTTTTTGTCGGTAAAATGATAATTTATATGTTTTTGGAGTTATATTTTCCTAACATATTGTGATTTCTAAGGTTTTGTTAGTTTGAGATACCTCATCCGAATTTTTGAAACATATCTAGTAACAAATAAAGCATTGGAATGATTGTCCATCATTGGGAACCGTTGCAATCAGGTTGACGAGTTGATTAATCAGGCGAGTGCAAAAATGGGGTGTCTACACGTACACACAATGGTCCTCTTCCATCATCGTAAATCCATTTGAAGTAATGACTCGATGAAATCCAAAGTACCATTGCTTGGATGATTGCTTCAAACCATAGGTGGACTTTTTAAGCTTGTAAACTTTGCTCTCATGTCCTGATGAGTGTCTCGAAACACTAAATTATACGTATGTTTCTCAAACATTTATCTTGATTTTTGTCCCTATTTCTGTATTAAGGGAATAATTATAATAAGTTTTGAAACGTCATGTTGCATGTTATTAGATGACAATTAGGCTTAATTATACATAAATAATTTCATTTACTAGATAAATCTGATTACGTGTGTTTCTTGTATAGAAAATCAGCATTGAAGTTAAAATCTCAAGGCAAAAGCATTTTGGCCTACTTTAGAATGCCTAATTTTTAACTCTTGTTATCCTCTTTTATCCTTTTGTGCAAAGAAAAGTGGAGGCTACTTTTGGACTCTTTTACACACATTTTTCTCTATAAATAAAATCTCAATCTCGAGAAAAATCTCTCTTTTGGTTCTTCATTCAAGACTCCTTTAATCTAAGGCTCTTAGTCTTTTCTCTTATATTTTTTGTATTTTTGTCTTCTAGTTTTTTTTAGCTAAATAGTCTTGTAAGAAGTAGAAGAAGAAGAATTTATAAGTTTCTCCACGAAATGAAGAAAATTTCTTTCATCTCTTATCTTCTCTCTCTTGTGATGACATTAAGCTAAGCTCCCTTCCATTGGAGAGTGAAGAAACCTAGAGCAAGTTCTTGTGTTGTTTCTAGTTTCATGCCTTTCTTTTATCTACAATGCTCATGAGTTTTCTTTAAGATTTCTTGCACCTTCTATTCTTAATATATATATTTTATGCTTAGATTTGGTCAAGATAAGGTATGTTAAAAAGTAGAAAGTTCAAGGAATTCTACTTTGTTTATGTTCTCTTATTTGATTTTATTTGCTAAATTTTTCGATCTAACGAGCTAACATCAAGTCCTGACGATTGAGTTATAAAAATATTAGAGATTAGGAGTTGCTCATTAACCTGTTCTAAGTAGATCCACCTCCAATGGTGTTTTAATTTCATAAGTTTACTTGTTTTTAACTTCATTTATTTTAGTTCATTTCCAGTTACTTTAAATTTTCTTGATACAATTTTAATTCTTTTTGGTTAATACGAATTTTATCCTCTTAGCTTAACTCTACTCCCCCTTTCTCTTGGGTTCGATCCCTTACTTGCTCTACAAGTAAGGTAAAAATAAAATTAATATTAACTTCGGTGGGAAGAACAACGATAATCTCACCATGTCCTTCTACTTTGAAGCCTATGGGTTGATCCATTTAAATCTCCTCATCCAAATCTCTATTGAGAAATGTCGACTTAACATCCATTTGGAAGAGTTTTAAGTCTAAATGTGCAGCAATGGCTAAAATGAGGTAAACTAATGTGAGTCTCATTACTGGTGAGAAAGTCTCATCATAGTCAATACCTCGATTTGGGTATATTCTTTGACAATCAGACGGGTTTTAAACTTATCAATAGTTCTATCAGTCTTTCGCTTGACTTTTAAAATTCATTTGTTTTCAACAGTCTTGCGTCTAAGCAAAATATCAATAAGTTTTCAAACATGTTTTTCATCATAGAACTAATTTTTTCTTGCATAACGGTCGTCTATTCTTTAGAAGTTGATAATGACAATGCCTTCTAGTAATTCCTAGGTTCATTATCATCAATTAGGGCAGACATGAATGATTCCCCTTCAATCTCAAATCGATGACAAGGTATTGTTTCATGTTTACTCTTACGAAAATCAAGATCATCATCAGAAACATCTAGTGGTACACTCCTACTGTCCTCAACGATCATTGGATCATCAAAAGATTTAATTATTTATCCCACCCTCGTCGATAATAGGTGGAGGTTCCTTTTTTGATTCCAGATTTGATTTTATCATCTCGTGGAATTTATATGATGTCTGAGTTTTTTTTTTGCTTGAGAAATCATTCTTAATGAAATCCACAACTCACAACTCAATCTCTACCATTTCACTACTGTCTCATTTATAAATAAACACAAAATCATTATAATGCTTAGAATATCTTATAAACATGCATTTCTTAGCTCTTATGTCTAACTTCCCAATCTATTGAGAAGGAATATGAATAAAACCAGATGATCCCCATGGATGTAGATGGTCAAAATCGGGTTTTTTACCTATCCAAAACTCATAAGGGGTAGATGTAATATATTTAGAGGATACCTTATTGAGGATATAAGTTCCAGTCAAAAGAACATCTCCCCAAAACATAAAAAGGTTTGCTTGTGCTATCATCGATCCCCTCATATTTAAAAGGGTTTTATTCTTTCTTTCTACTACGTCATCTTGTTGCAGAGTAAAAAAAAATTGTTAATTGCCTATGGATACATTTTTCTTCACAATGCCTTTTCATAGTCTCTGATAAATATTTGCATCCTTGGTCAATTATAGGAATCTTAATTTTTTTTTCCAACTGATTTTCAACTTCCAACATAAATTTCTTAAAGCAATCTGATGCTTCAGATTTATGTGAAATCAAATAAATGTATCCAAATCATGAATAATCATCAATAAATATGATGAAATAGGTCGTTCCATGGCGTGCCCTCACATTAAGTGGGTCGTAGATGTAAAAATGGATTAACTCTAAGGGAAATAACGCATGTACCACCTTTCCAAATAATTTCCTACTCGATTTTCTGGCTAAACAATGTTTACAGACCAAAAGATTTACCTTTGAAAGTGGACTTAATAATCTATCATTTGCTAGTCTTTTCATCCTATCTTGTCCAATATGGCCTAACCTAGCATGCCATTTCATAGAATTAGAAAGAACACTATTGGAAATCAAATAGGCATCAGGGTTTAAATTACTATAATTAACATTTAATTTAAATAAATCATTTGAAATAAAAGCATATCTATAAACAATCGAATCCAAAGAAATGCTAACTGTCTTTAACGAAAAATGAAAATCAAAACCTAAATTTAATAGAGATGTAACTGAAAACAAACTACTTCGAACTCCTAACACATAAAGAACATCGTGGAGTAACAATGTGCGTCTTGTGCACATCCGTAGTTGATATGTTCCCACTCCCACTACGTCTTCACTAGAATTGTTTCCTATGAATATTTTCATACTGTCATGTGGGACTCGATGAAACTTTATGAACCCTACTCTATCCTTTGCTATATGTTTGGTTGTTCCGAAATCTACAATTTAATCAAGATCACAAGAATTAACAACAAACACCTTTGCGTAAACAAAACAATAAAATGGGGTATTAGAGTTAGTTTTTACCTTCTCCAGCTTAATGCATTTACGAGTGAAGTGACCCAATTTCTTATAGTTGTGGCATGTCATCTTAGATTTGCATTTTTTCATCACGTTTTCCTCTGTGGCGTTTGAAATTCTATTTTTTCTTAGGCATAAGATCATTAGTCTGAGTTCTTTTCATTGGTTTTTACTTGGATATAAATTTACCGCACTTATCGAATTCAACAGTGAAAATGATATTATTAGTCCTTGTAGACTGACATTCAATTTCTAAATCAAAAAGTCGTGACAACTGAGAAAAGTTAGTAATATTCTCATTGTGCATCAAGTTGAACTTCATCTGCTCCCAAGAATTAGGCAAAGATCTCAAGATGATAAGTGTGGCGCCCGCCAAATGCTAACACAAATCCTAATGTCAAATCTCGAGGTACTATGTGGCACCTCAAAATTTTGACATGATTTCCTCTATTTATGTAAGTGTTCCAAGGCACTTGAAAACGTGATAAACCAATAAATAATAAACCCTATATATAAATATGTGCCAAAAATATACAAGATGTGAAAGATGGTAAATTTCGAACAACGAAGAGTTAGATCAGAGTTACGTAAGGAGTGAAATATATAAGACTACAAAAATTATCCTTTCTCTAACATGGACCTATGACTCAGCCCAAAAACTATATATACCTCTTGGACGAACTGACACCTAATGGAAGTAGTCCCAATGCTCACCAAGCAATGTATATTGGTTCTCGGTATGACTCACCAAATAATCCTCGTTCGTCAACTCGATAGTTGTCTTTCTGACTGTCGACTTTGAAGCTAAAAAAATAGAAGGAAATGGTGAATAACAATGGTTACCCAGTAGATTTACAAACAATTCCCACTAATATCCTCTCCTAAACATGAATGAGTAAACATATTGAAATATTTCAATACATGCAAAATTTTACAAATTAAACTACGATAAACTAGTACCCAGGGATGAACAACTAAACATTTTAAAGATTTACATAACATCAATCATCAGTACTCATTATACATTTTCATTTTTATACAAATCTAATTGACAACATTGAAACGGTAAACATGTTTTTCAATTTATAATTAAAATAGAACAACAGATATATAATACACAATGGTGGAATAGAAGAAATAAAGAGTTGGGATTCACTACTGGATCGCTCCTAGTCAGGACATGATGCTACTATATTTTACTGGCCTTTAGTTCCTGATTTTTTGGTCGGTCGATGCAACTTACCATACTGGTTGACCATTTATCCAACTCAGACTAGCTATTTGACGTGATCGTTAGTAATAGGTCTTTTTTCGATGTGTCAGAACGTTCAACTACTATAGATTGTTAGTGATCACTAACTAATCATCTTCATTTATGCTTGTCAGGCGTGCATGTGATTCTCAAAATATATAATCCCATTCGTGTACGACCACCTTTACAGTACAAGTTTACTGGTAAGGATAGAAATGAATGAAGCCAGATTCTAGTTGTGACTTCACTCTCATACACGTCTCATACTACGTATGAGCTTGGTTGTCCTTAACGTACATCCTAGATAGTACATCACTTTGGATGATATGACGTAATATCCTTCGGGCATTTACAAGCTCTTTAATAACTCACAAATTAGCTAATATATCATTTTTTTAAAACAAAAGAGAAATTAATATTACAAGGTTGAGAATAGATATCAATTTTTTCTTACCAGGCAACAATGGCTCACCGACCTAAAATAAATAATGGAACGGAAACATAAACTAGTGCCTTGTGCTAATAGAAATTAAATAAAAATGCAACTAGAATCATTATCCCTAGATATCCGTTCACCAACCTCCACATAACACAACAATATAAAATGCAAACATCACCCCTCAGGTGTGATTCTAGTATTTTATCGTTTCATCCCTTTTTTCAATTTTTTGATATTTTCATTTTTCATCTTTTCGAGCACAACATCCATTTTCAATCTTTCAAATTTATTTTAATTATTCAATCGAAAAACTATCAAAATTTATTCAAAATGAGATCCTGACAATGCACAGAACCAAACTATCAAAACTGTGAAAAGTTTGTCGAAATTTGGCTAAGTGTCAGAAACTCGAGTTTTTAAAGTTCTTTAAATTGAAAATGGATTTTTGTAAATAAAGGCTTTGAAAATGGAAATTTGGCCAAGTACCTTGCCATTCGCTCATCTTTTGTGGCGTCCCACCAAACGCTAACACAAATCCCAAGACCGCTTCGAGGCACTAGGTGATGCCTCGAAATTTTGGCATGGTCTCCTCTGTTTATGTTAGCGTTTCACGGAACTCAAACCTGATAAACCAAATCCAAACAATCCTGTATAAAGTAACATATCCACAATGAATAAGGAATGGAAGACGAAAATTTTTATGAATAACATAAAGCGAGGTCAGAATTGCGTAAAAAGGAATAAAGATATACAGGATTACAAAATTTTCCTCACTCTAACATAAACCTAGCACTCGACCCTAAAAACATAGACCTCTCCTAGGACGAACAGACTCCTAGTAGAAGTAGTCATGATGCTCACTAGGTAACGGACTCTGGTCGTCGATCTAACCAACCAGATGTTCCTCCGCGAATGGCTCAACACCCGCTTCACCAACTGTAGGCTTTGCAACTAAAAAAAACATGGAAGGAAAGGGTGAGTAACAATGGTTACTCAGTAGGTCCACAACAATTCCTACTAATAACCTAACCTAACGTGATTGAATAATCATACTGCATCATTCCAAAACATGCAAGTTTTACAATTGAAACTACGATTAATTGATACATATAGTCAAGGATGAGCAACTAAACAGTTTAAAAATTATACATAGCATCAATCATCCATACTCATTATATATTTTCCATTTATGCAAATACAGTTGACAACATTGAAATAGTAGACATGTTTTTCAGTTTATAATTCGAAATATAACACATATATATAGTACAAGTAGTAGAGTAATGGAATTTGAGCGTTGAGATTCACATCTGGATCACTCCCAGTCGGGACATGATGTTACAACATTAATCTGATTTTTAGTTCCTGATTTTGTGGCCGTTTGACCTGATCGTAAGTAATGGGTCTCTTTTCGATGTGTCAGAACGTTCGACTACTACTAGATTGTTAGTGATCACTGACCAATCATCTTTGTCTATGCCAATCAGGAGTGCATGTGATTCCCAAAATAACACTCCACTCGTATACGACCACTTTTACAATACACGTTCACTGGTAAAGATAAGAAAGGAATGAACCCGGATTCTAGTTGTGGCTCCACTCTCATATGCGTCCCATACCACGTATGAGCTTGGTGGTCCCTACCGTACATCCCAGGATAGTGCACCCCTCCGAATAATGTGACACACTATCCCTTCAAGCATTCATAAATCTTTTAACAGCTCACAAAGTAGCTACGTATATATATGATTTTTCATTTAAAATTAGAGAGAAATTAACAGAACAGGGTTGAGAATAGATATCTACTTCCTACCATGCAACTGTGGCCCCCCGGCCTAAAATAAATAATAATACTCAGCACACGCGCTAACATAATCTTAAATAAACATGCAACCCTTTCATTAATAACCTGGACATCCTTTCACCAACCTACACACAACATACAATGTAAAATGCAGACATCACCCCTCGGGTGTAATTCTGACATTTTACCGTTCATTTCCTTTTTCATTCTCTCGACGTTCTCATTTTTCATCTCTTCAAGTCAAACCATTCATTTTCAATCTTTCAAAGTCATTTTTGATCTTTCCATCGAAAAATATCAGGATTTATTTAAAATGAAGTCCCGACGATGCACGGGACTAAAGCTGTTAAAAATAAAGAAAACTGGTGAAAATTTGACTAAGTGTCGAAAACTCAATTTTTCAAAGTTCTCAAAATTGAAAACGGGTTTTTGAAAATGAAAGCCTCGATTACGAGATTCGACACCTTATAATTTTTGTAATCTAATTCAAAGTAATGCGAAAGTTATTACATTTTGAAAATTTACCGAAAACGTCGAAATCTATGTTTTGTTCTTGAAACCAAAATTTGGATTTTGATCCTTTGAGATTCAGATCTCGAAACCATTTCCATTGTTTCAAAATTGGGGGTAAAACCATAATTTCATTAAAGAACTTAAAGTAATTAGAATATTAAAAATTAAAGAGGAATTGAAACACATCAAATCCTTCAACCCACCTACGAATTCAACATTTAAAACATAGATAAAACACATCAAATCCTTATTTCTAGCATGAATTTCAATTCAAACAAAGATTTCTACGATTTAAAATAAATAATAAGTTTTGTTAAAATAACCTAAATGCACGTTTCGAAATCTAAAGTTACCAATAGGAATTGAAAGTTCCGTACATGATTTGTGGACACCAAAGGTGATGAACTCATACAATGATCAAGGTTGGTGGCAAGAGAGTCAATGTTGGGCTGATTTGAATGTGAAATGGTTAAGGATTTTGCCAAGCATTCGACAAGGGTGCTCTCCTTCGCTTCCACAATGAAGGGTAGACCTAACTCTTACTTGATGAAATCCTCTATGAAAATGTGTTAAGATTCACTTGAACCACATGGCTGGATTTTTATGGAGGATGGGGAATACAAATGAGAATGGGTTAACAAGGAGGGTGAGGTTGTAGCTATCGTCATAGCCAACAACTTTGTCTTCTTCGTCGGAATTCAACGGTCATTCGTTCTCAACGAATATTGAGGTGAAAAGAGTGGAACTCTAGATTTGGGAAAATCAGTTGAGTTTGGATACTTTGAAGAAAAAAGAGAATCAACTTTCTTTTATAACCAAGGTGAGGGCATACTTGTAATTTTCTTATCATTTCTAGTTTCGACCGTAACTTGACGATCTAGACTCGAAAAATGACAAACGAGTATACCATTTCGAATAATTTTTTGTTGCGGTCCTAATGGTGTGGTCAAATCTTCATGATTCTTCTTCTAATAAAATTTTTCTATTTTGGGTCTCGTTCAACATGAAATTCGAGGATTGGTTAACTTTTTCACCCGAACTTAAATTCAAACTTGCTTACAGGCTAAAGTATATATTACGATCATTGCGAAACTAATATCGAAGTCGATTTTCAATAAAAATAAACATAGCATAATCCGGGTACTTTACAATCCGGGTACTTTACTCTAAGTTATCTTTTCAGAATATTCCTCGAATTAACACTATCTGATATTTTTGAGATACGAGTAAAACACGGGGTGTCACATCTTTAGCTTGGCATTCTCCACTGTACTGATTTGCTACTAGCTAGGAGTTGGTAAACATTAGAAGCCTGTCGATCTTCAACTCCTTTGCCATTTTGAGCCTGTTTATAACAGTTTTGTATTCTGCCTCGTTATTTGAAGCATTATATCCGAGTTTCAATACTTTCTCAAGTTTGTTATTGCTCGGAGTTACTAGTACTATGCCGACCCCTGATCTAATGCAATTTGACGATCCATCCACGAACATTCTCCACCTCAACTAGGCAATCAATGTATCAAATTATTCCACTACCTATTCTTCATCTTCCTCCCAATTGGGGCCCTCAATCGAAAAATAGGCTAAGAAGTCTACTAACACTTGTCCTTTCAACATCATTCATCCTTCAAACTGTAGATCATATTCTCCGAGAGTTACTACCTATCTCGTCATTCTTCTAGATTCGTCCGACCTATACAACATGTCTTTTAGAGGGTGATCGGTTACTACCCGAATTTGATAAGATAAGAAATATGGTCGAAACTTCTGGGCCGAGTAAACTAGGGATAATCCAACTTTTTCATTTCTTGTGTACTTTATCTTTGATGGATCGAGTATTTTACTGATGAAATACACAGGATACTCTTTCCCAAGGTCTACTTTGAACAATACCAAGCTTACTGACAGTGTTGTAGCCACTAAGTAGATTCTTAACTCCTCGTATTTCTCTAGAATGCTAAGTATGGGTGGATGTCCCAAGTACTTCTTTAGGTTGTGAAAGGTTGTCTCGCATTCTTTATTCCATTCGAACCCATTTCCTTTCTTCAGTAAGTTGAACAATGGTTTCCATCTATTTGAGACTCTTGAGATGAACCTATTTAGGACTGCTAGCCTTCTGGTTAATGTTTGCACCTATTTTAGATTTTTCGGACTCGGCATCTTGATCAAAGATCGTATCTGGTATGGGTTTGCCTCAATTCCTCTCTTCATAATCATATACCCGAGAAATTTTTTGAAAGATACTGTAAAAGTACGCTTCTTTGGGTTTAATTTCATTTGATAACCCCTCAAGTGCTCAAATATCTCTCCGAAATCCCTTAAGTGGTATTTTTCTCGCTTACTTTTTACTAGTAGATCGTCAATGTAAACCTCTACCATTCTCTTGATCATGTCCTTGAACATTTTAGTGACCAATATTTGATAGGTTGCTCCAGCGTTCTTTAACCCGAAGGGCATTACTTTGTAGTAGAAGAACCCCTACTATGTTTTGCATGATGTCTTCTCCTGATCTTCCACTGCCAGAGGGATTTGGTTATACCTTGAGTATCCATCCATGAACGACATCATTTCGTGCCCTGAGGTGGAATCAACCAATATATCGATCATTAGTAAGGGAAAACTATCTTTCAGACAGGCTTTGTTGAGATTGGTAAAGTCGATGCAGACCCTGATTCTTCCATTCTTCTTTGGCATGGCTACTATATTAGTTACGTGCTCGAGATACTCGACTTCTTTGATGAATCCCATTTTCATTAGTTTGCTGATTTCCTCGTTTACCCCCTATTTTAAGTATGAAGACAATCTCATTGGTTTCTGTCAAACTAGCCAGAATGTTTCATCTACGTTTAGTCTATGATATACAATGAAAGGATCTATCCCCGACATATCTTCAAAAAACCACGCAAAAACATCTTTGTTGGCATTTAAAAACTACACCAACATATCTTGTTCTTCCCTTGGTAGTGATGTCCCAATATTAATTAACTGTTCTCTGCCAGTACCAAGATCTCCACTCTACTCCTCGATCGTTATCACTCATTCTTTATGTAATTGCTATAATTGCTCAGCTTTGACAAATGGTTCCTTCCTTTTCTTTTGAGGTTTGGTTTTATCACGTTTTTCGGATATGAGTGCCATTGTAAAACATCTCTAGAACATTTCTTAGTCTCCTCTAATTTCCATCGTTCCTTCTCTACTTGGGAATCGTATCAACCGATGGTACATTGATGGGATGGCTTTCATCTCGTGTATCCATCTCCTATCGAGAATGCCATTGTATGTTGAATCTGCATCGATTACTACGAACCTCATCATGACAAGTCTTGATCTTGCTTCCACTAGGAGGATTATTTCTCCAAATAAAGTAGTTGGGGCTTCATTAAATCCAAACACAATAGATTGAGTTGGATCAAGGCTTTCCAACACTCACATCTTCTTTGTTGTTCCTAAGAAAAGGATTTCCATTACGCTTCCATCGTCTACTAAAATCCTCTTGAGGTTTACATTTTTGACTAGCAACACTATTATGAGTGCGTCTTGATGAAACATAGCTATACCTCGGAGGTCGTCTTCAATTAACAATATTGATTGTTCCCTTGAAATGGGATACGATCTCCATGCTTCATTAACCCCCAAGGATACCTAGTTGACGCCGACCTCGTGGCGTATCTTCTTCATCATTGCTTTGGTCGTATGTCTTGATTACTTTTCTCATTTATATTTCCCCGCGATTGTGTGCACTATCCTGCACTCTTCGGGTGTGTAGATATGTGATTTTCGTCATTACGATGACCACATCTACTATGATTCGGAGTCGCCACCATTCATGTTGTAAGTGGGTGTGAATGGTCACCCGATGTACATTTTCCAAAAAATGACATTTTTGACATTTTAGTGACTCACGATGGATAGGGATTGATCAAACCTAAGGATTCGAGTAAGCGGCTCAGTTGGAGAAAAGGGAAGTTGTTAAGCACCCTTTTCTCCCCGCTAAGTGGTAGTAACCTCAAAGAACTCGATCATTTTTATTTAAAATAAATAATAAAAAAATACCACGTGGGTGCATTTGTACCCTAGATAGGAGTTTTATTTTTGGCTTGATCATAGGGTCATTTCATTGATGGAAATGACCTTTATAAATCTTTAGCCTCGGGGTCCATTCATTCTAAATCATAAAATAAAATGAAGGGAAAAGAGGGTAGTAGGAGAGGGAGGAAGAGAGGGTAGAGAGGAGAGGGGGTATGGAGTCTTGAACCCACCTTGAAGCTTCTTTTCTCTTCTTTCTTCTTCTTCTAGATCTTCTTTAGTTCTTAGTGAAGTGTGATAATCAAATTTCTTTTTAGAAGGTGATATGAAAGAGTAGTAGAAGTGAGTAGAGAAAAAAAAATTTTCTTAATGAAACTTGGTAACCCTTTTTGGAAGGAGGGGAGGGGTATTTATAGGTGTTGGGAGAGTATTTGGGGGTAAAATAGGGTGAAAGGTTGAAATGATGGATAATGGCATTTATTTTTTAGGGAAAAGGTATGAAATTTAAAGTGGAGGTGAGGGTAATTGTGTAATGAGTGGAAATGGGTGAGGTTTAAATCCAAATGGGTTGGATCCTACCCAAATCCATTTGGGTAGAGTGTTTGGTGAGATGAGATGAGTGATGGTTGATGGAGAGAATGGGGGTGTAAGGTGTTAGGTGTTTGATTGAGTGTTGGATTGATGGAAGGGGTAAGGTGTTTAGATTTGGAGGGATGGGTAGTGTAAGAGATTGATTGGTTGGATTTTGGATGAATAAATGAGGGAATAACATGTGGCATATGTGATGAGATTGATTGATGGGTTGATAGGGGTTGTTTGATTAGAGAAAAGGGTATGGGTTAGTTGGTTGATGATGAGCGAAGTATAGGTTGAGGTGATTTTATTAGAGTGTTTTAAGAAAAAGTGATGGATTGATATGTAAGAGATATGGGTGGTGATGTGACTGGTTGATGATGTTAGAGAATGGTGATGGATTAGGGTATGGGTTGAGGTGTGGGTGGTTGATGATGCTAGAGAATGGGGATAGGTTAGGTAAGGGTAGGGTATGGGTTGAGGTGATTTTGGAGGAAAGGTGATGTGTTTGATTGATTTTTTTAGAAAATGATGATGGAGGTAGGTGATTAGATGAGGGAGGTGAAGGGTGGTGATGACATGTGTCATCTTTTGATGTTTGGGAAGGTGATTGGTTGATGTGAGTAATGGATAATGGGTTAAGGTTGTGGGTTGGATAATGAATTGGATATGGGTACGATTTTATGGGCTTTGAGGTATTAGGCTTGAGTTTTGGAAGTGGTTTTGGATTTTAAGAATTGTTTGAGACTATTTTAGAAATGGTTTTGAGAAGGTAAGTTGGTTTTAGATTTTATATGATATGGGATTGATTTTTGGGTTAGGGATAAGGTGGAAAATTAATTTAGAAAAAGGTTGAGGGCTTATGGGCTTTGGAGTGTTTAGGGTGTTTGCGGATTCGAAGATGGAGCGGTGGAGGGTAGATGAAGGGTAGGCATTCCAAGTCTCACATTTTTCCATTTTTATCTTTTTAGAATTTTTAGAAATTATTAGATCGATTAAAATGCCACGTGTTGGCGAATCAGGCTTTTTAGGCCCGTTGGAGAGTTTCATCGATTGTTCGATTTTTCTTGGATATAAAGGAGGTGTGGTGAGGTTGAACACGTTTAGGATGGGTCACAATCCTTTTTGTAGGTCCCTTAGACCATTGGGTGGTCTTAGGGGCCTCGGTTCAATCAACATGCCATTTTTTAGCGATTTGGGCCCCTAAAGCCCGATGGCCAATTTTGTATAAAAATCGATGTTTTGAATGGAACGGGGTGGATGGGAGCATGCCCGATCTTTTGTTGGACCTAATAACCTGTTGAGAAGTTTTATAAGCTTTGATTTGACAAAAATGTCAAATTTTAATGCTTCAGACCTTCGAGGCCCGTTGGCCAATTTTATTGGAAAATTACTGTTTTTGAGCCCTTTCAAGTGAGGGCCCGTTCAAATTGGGGTGTCTACAACTGCCTTTCTTTGCAGGAATTGCATGCAAAGAACTGTAAAGAATAGACTATACCCCGATTTGTACGGGCCAGATAAAATTTTATAAAACACGACTTTGGATTATCGGTTGAAATGACAACTTTTGTAGAAAATGGTTACTCAAGCACGGGGTCTAATAGAGTTACCTTATTGATTCCTTGATCTCGATGGCACGGAGCTCGTGTGAGATCTCGGATTTGATGTAGATTGGTGATTTTTGAAATTTGGGTATCTCTTAGTCGTGTTTTGAGAAATCGAAGTTGAGTGCAAATTGAAGTTAAGTGCAACTCGAAAGGATTTTGAAATTTTTCTGATTTTTTTGATTTTTTTCAATTTTTTGATTTTTATTTGATTTTTTATTCTTATTTTATTATTTGTTTTTTTTTGTTTTTTTTTGTTTTTTTTTGTTTTTATTTTTATTTTTTTGATTTTTAATTTTTATTTTGACTGATCCGTGCTTTAGGCACGGATAACATTTGATTCATTTCATCTGTATTTTAAAAAATGGATAACTCTACTCTTATCTTATCCGTGCTTGGGGCACGGATCCAATCAAACTTTCTTGATCCGTGTTGGTGATACGGATAAACCAAACTTTGCTTCCTCCGTACTGGTAACACGGACCAGTACGAATTTCAAACGCTTAAAGCCTGCGCGCCTCTCTTCTCCATTACTTTTTTGGTTTTCTTCGGTTCCTTCTTTTTTCTGGCGGTTTCTCTCCCTTCTCTTCATATTCCTCTCACTTTCATCGATTTGGGTGCTCGGTGGATTACTTCGAACGATTTGAAGCATTTTTAGTGAGGGCTTGGGCGTTCGTGGTGTTTGTTAGGTGCTACATCTTTACCGTGAGTTTTCCATTTTATCTTCTCTTTCTTGTCTATTTTATATAAGAACATTCGCCTTGCTTCGGACATAGACACCTTTGCTTGCCATTTTTTTACTTTTCGTTGTAATTTATTTGCACAGCACTTTTGAGGTGAATGCTCTCCTCTTTTGAACTTTGTTTAACATGTTCTGGAATAACAGTATTGGTCGTTGCCATTTTGTTTTGTTTGCTTCACTGTTATAATTCGATTGGATATGAGTGTATGGACTATTAGTGGATAGTGGGTTTGAGAAATTTTGAAGGGGTGGGGTTTGTTTTGGATGGAAGTTTCCCAGGATGTTTGGGAACTTTGGGAATATGGTGAATGTGTCAATGATGGTTGAGCGGGTAGGGACGGCTGCTTGTCGAGGTCAGGGTTTTGACGGGATGGGATTGGCGAGGATTGGTCGGCTTGGATTTGACCTTAGAGGTGTTGTCGTGGTACCGTGGTAGCGACTCATGAAGGGTCAATGGACTTGGCTTTTGGATTGGGTGGCTGTTTATGTTTCTTGAGGTGGGATGACGTTGTTTTTTAGGAGTGGTTTAAGATGATGAGGATTCGGGCTAAGTTTTAGGGACTGTCTTGGGTAGGGACTAGGGGTGGCTAAAATTGTTTTGGGACTAGTTTGGGTTGTTTGATAATTGGTGGTGATATTTTGAGTCGGATATATGGTGGTTTCGATGATTGTTTATGAGAAGTGGTTTGGGACTTGGAAGTGGCTAGGGTTGTTTTAAGGGTTGGATTTAGCGAGGTGGGAGTGGTTTAGGGATCGGCTTTGGGACTGAAATGGGGGATGTCTAACGTGGTTGCGGGATTATTTTAGGACTGTTGGGCTTGAGTTGGACTATTGGGGAAGGGGGCTTAGACGGAGCGTTTTTCTCTCTTTTAGCATGCCTTTTGATTTAGGGTTGTGTGTTTACCATGCTCTTTTCATTTTCTTTTATCTTTGTTTCTCTTCGCATGTTCAATTGTGAACGTTTTGACTTGTTTCGGATATCTGCATATTTGCTCTCTTTTGAATGGTATTCTCCTATGTTGAAATGATTGATCGACTTGGCGTAGGCATAGGCTTGGTTGGACAAGAGGAGTTCGCGTGGGTTTGGCTAAGTTTGACTTGGGTTGACTGGGTTTAGTGGGTGGTTTGGATTGATTAAGTTGCCTTAGGTTGATTGGGGTTGGGTTTTAGATTGAGTTGACTTGGGTTGGTCGGGTTGACTGTGGTTGACTGATTTGATTGTTTGACTGAGTTGATTGTTTGACCGAGTTGACTGGGCTTGGAATTGACAAGGTTAAATGTGTTGACTAGGTTATCAGAGTTAACTGGATTGATTAGGTTGACTGGACTTGATTAGGTTGACTACGTTTGGTTAGGCTGACTAGATCTGATTAGGTTGACTAGGTAGGACCCTGGTTGACTGGGTTTAAGCTGGTTTGACTCGGTTTGGGGTTAAACTGGGTTGAGTCAACTTCGGTTGACTGGATTGGTCGGGTTTTGACTTAGATGGGCCATGTTTGGCTTAGATGTACTAGGTTTGACCGGGTTTACTTAGAAGGGTTGGGTTTGGCTTAGCTGTATTAGGTTTAGCTTGGACAGGTTTGACTGAGTTGATTGGGTTGACTCCAATTTGACTGGGTTTGACTGAGTTGGGTAGGTTTGACTTAGATGGGCTACTTTGGCTTAGATTGGATAGGTTCGACTGAGTTGGCAGATTTGACTAGGTTTGGTAGGTTTGACTCAGATTTGATTGGGTTTGACTCAGGTTTGACTGGGTTTGACTAAGTTGGATAAGTTTGACTTAGATTTGACTGGGTTTGACTCAAGTTTGACTGGGTAATTTTGGGTTACCTCGAGATAGGCAAATAGGCCATTTTTCTTCATGGACTCAATAACCTATTACCTTGCAGATGGGTAGAGAACGGAGAGCCCGTGTGGTGCATCAGTAGTTTGACGAGGAGGAGGAGGCGAGGCCCAGGACCTACTTTTCTTTGGGGTCCGGTAAGGCCACAGAGTATGGTTGGCCGAGACAGCCTTCACGGTGGCATGATTCAGCGTCAGTAGCTGGTTCTTCTTCTGCGAGTAGGGCAGATGAGACCAGTACTTCTCAGAGTGGTCTGGCTGAGGACCTGCCATACAGCAGTGGTGAGAGAAATAGACGTGGTGGTAGAGGCCGAACTGATCGGGCCGTAGGTGCTGGCCGAGTAGGCCATGAGGTTCCCAGGGTGGAGATCCCTACGGAGGAGAGCGAGGGGGTCCCAGATACCTCTCTGCTTCGTGGGTTAGGGAGGCATGTCTCCATGTTGGTCCGATTAGATATCCTTACCCCCTATGCTTCTACTAGCTTCAGGGGTAGGTGGAGTGTTTTTCTGTCGACCGCTGCACTATTTTCGGATGACATCCAGATCCAGTTCTTGATAGTGGGCTTCGGTGCATTTCTACAGATTTCGACACTGAGAGCGGATTGTCTTTTGTTCTTGGCTATGGTTGAGAGGTGATTTCCAGCGACCTATTCATTTCATATGCCTGAGGTGGAGATAGGCATCAGGCCTTCTGATTTCGTGGCTATCACTGGCATCTCGATGGACAGAGAGCCCCTGCCCTTGGCCATGTTGTCTGTTCAGGAGGTGGGTGAGCTGTTGGGCATCACCAGAGTCCCTACCTCCATGGTGGGGAAGATGGGACGCATTAGTACCGAGGTTTTGATGGGGCTTCTGCTGATAGAGGGAGAGGACGGAGCTCCACCCATTTATAGAGAGAGATCGGCCCACTTTGGTGACCGTGATTTCGACATCATTTTTCGCATTTGCTTTCTCCTTCTTATTGGTAGTTGCTTCTTTTTGGAGGATGATTCTTCCGTCTCTACCACCTTCCTCTCAGTCATGTACTATATTGATCACATCGGAGACTTTGACTGGGGGGCCTCATATATGGTACCATTTTGGCTAGGCTTGATCGAGTGGTGGAGGGCATCACTGCGCCTCGTGGAGCTGGCATCTCCACTCGATTCTTCTGACACTTTATTGAGGTAACAACGGATCTCCATTTCGTTTCTTCTCAGTTTCTTTCTTGGTATCTCGTCCCTTATCTGACACTTTCTTTATTTCTTCAGATTTTCGTTCATGTATATTTCCCCTTCTATCTGCCTACTCGTCGACACCCCGATGAGGGTTATCCATTAGGTGCCTTTTGGGCCACTAGAGATGCTAGGACTATCAGGAGCAGTCCTAGGAGTGCTCGGGCCCACATCGATCGATGTCATCTTCGAGACGTGAGTACTTGAACTTTTTCTCTCTTGTTTGGCCTTGGAGCTATCTGTACTTGTTTTCTGACTGTCTCTTTTGCAGATCTTCTCCATTACACTTCGAGACCTCCCCCGCACTGTCAACGGGAGGCAGGAGGTGATGAACGCCTATCGACGTAACACCAGGCGACAGTGCTACCCCTACTTCATCGGCGAGTAGAGATACACATCCTATCTAGGGGAGCTTCTATTTTTCCAGCACGACGGGAGCCTTCGCATCCCTGTCGCTTCACCTGAGCCTATCTCGGGGGCTATGACGGTAGAGGAGTATCTTGCTCAGGCGAGGGACGTAAATGCTGCTGGACTGGTACGAGCGGGTGACTACCAGGTATGGTTCCGAGAGGCGTCCATTGGATGCATCAAGCCTGCGGTTACTGCCCGAGCCGGGATCACAGAGATTGGAGGGGTTCTACTACAGGAGCATACCGTCATGGTACGTGTTCTATCGTTATCTCTTTTCTATAGAACTCACTGTTTCTTATTATTCTCACTTGGTCGGTGTTTTTACTTTCAGGCCGATGATCTTCGTCGTCTCCAAGAGGGTTACGATGTGATCGAGGCTCAGGCGGTGAGGGCCGTGGAGATGGAGAACAGGTGGAGGGCCTCTAGGGCTGAGGTGGAGGAGATGGCTGCTTGGCTGGCTCGTATTAAGGCGCAGGCTGCCAAGATTCATGAGCTAGAGATGGCCCTGCGGGAGTCTCGTTTCCAAGCTGAGATGGTATGCCACTTTCTATTTCTTTTTTTCATTCTTGTGTAGGTTGTAGCATATCTTTTATC
The DNA here is from genome assembly GCF_017979445.1 of Akebia trifoliata. Classification (NCBI taxonomy): domain Eukaryota; kingdom Viridiplantae; phylum Streptophyta; class Magnoliopsida; order Ranunculales; family Lardizabalaceae; genus Akebia; species Akebia trifoliata. The sequence goes on along the minus strand of NC_141386.1, from coordinate 9,467,329 downwards.
TATTCTGATTGATTTTCTCATGACCTTCTCAGGATTACTATCGACGTCAAGATGGAGCGAGTACCTCTGTGCGTCCTCCGACACCTCATAGGGTAAGTATCTACATTTTAGTTGTTCATTTCTTTACATATGCTGTATATATCACTGCCTGTGTTTTAATCTGCTCTGTTTCTTTATTTTCAGGCTTCCCCCTCCACTGGACCCTCCGTTCCGAGTGCTGATCTTGTGAAGACCACGGAGCAGGATGTTGCCCTGGATGCAGATCTCTTCTTTACGGATTCTAAGGGACGACTGCGGATGCACGGTCTACCTTCTTCCAGGGTGTCGGGTTCTGGTGCTGTGGCTGGATCCTCTTCTGAAGCGGTTCCGGAGACTCAAAGTGCTCGGGATGATGCTCCCCCCTCCCTCTGATTTTTTGTACCTTGCAAAATATTAGACTTTTTTGTGTTAGACTTTTGGACATTGTATGCCAACATTGCAACTTTTGTATATATGTGTATTTATGTTCATATTTCATTGCATTCGTCTTATTATGATCACATGTGTAACTGATTCGGGCTCTAACGAGCTTCTTGGGCGTGGTATCAATCATTAGGGCTTTTGAGCCCTCTCGAGTGTTGGTGAGCCTACGGGCAGATAAAGGGTGCGATTAGGGTCCCAAGGACCCTTCGAGTGTGTTTTTGATAGGTGTGAGTCGTTTGAGATGGTGGTTTTTGAAAAAATGGTCTGGCCCAGTAGGATCTAGGTGAGTTCCCACGTGTCCGATATATGTTTTGAGAGTTTCGACGGCGTTTATCGAGCACGTGAGAATCTCAATCATTTTCATGTGATTTTAAGGTATCGAGCCCTGAGATGATCCTTATGTAGTCCGGCGTTGTCGAAATTTCAAATGACTCAGGATTCCAAGCTTAAAATGTTCTGGTCCGTGTTCTCAACACGGATGGATTTTCCTAGTTTTTATCCGTGCAAGGAGCACGGATGAGTCATTGTTGTTTTTATCCATGCCAGGAGCACGGATAAGTCACATTTCACTTCATCCGTGTTACCAGAACGGATAAGTTAATGTTGATTTTATCCATTTTTTGGACACGGATAACTTAAGGTTTGTCCTTATCCGTGTTTCCAACACAGACTAGTATGATTTACTTTCCCTTTTAAGCCTATTTCAATTTCATTTTGCCCTAACATTTTACTCTTCACAGTTTTTCACTTCCCTCTTTCACTTTTGGCTGATTTTTACTCTCCTTCTCCCTCAAGGCTTCTTCTCAAGCTCCATGGAGGTGCCCTCTACTCTTCCCAACTTAAAAATGTATGGCATTGTTGATCCTTTCTTGAGTAGTTGGATAGATAGTATGGATAATGATGATAGAGCTCAATGGTGGTTGAATAAGTTGGGGTTCACTCTTTCTTTGCCCAAAGTTCCATTGCAATGGAGCTTGATTGAGGCCATGTTGGGGTATTGGATCCCCAAACTTAATCTCTTTCGATTTCGGAAGTACGAAATGACTCCTACTATTGAGGAGTTTGAAGTATTGTTGGGACTTGAGATATCGGGCCCCGTTGTGATTCCACCATTGCGTGATAGATTTCGAAGTGAAGCTTCCGACTTCTTGGGGATAAGTCGCAAGTTCTTGAAGATTCCAGATGGTAGATCGGTTTTAAAGACGATGTCCAAGTCTTTCTTGATTGAATGCCTTATGGATCCCTCTAAACCATTGATTCGCTTTAATGTTCTCACTTTGATGGTGGTGAGTCAACTCCTGTTTCCGGGTGGTGGAGACATCGTAGATCTTTCTCTCATTCACGTGATTCAACAAGTTCAGGAAGGACACCGGTTGGCACTGATGCTTTTGAGCCAGATGTTCCAATCTCTCACGGTTTGTTCTTCCGGTCATGATCGAATTTTCTGAGGATGTGCCCCACTCCTGCAGGTAAATTCCAAACTTAGCTTAGTTTTTAAATTTAAACTTGAATTTACTAGTTTCCAAAGTTTAAAATGCCCCTATTATTGTAGCTTTGGTTCATAGATTATCTGGCTTCAACTGAAGTGGTTAATCGCCCATTTTGTGTTAACGCCGATCTCGTACTTATGATGTCGAGACGAGTCGCTCCCTTCACTTTCGATGGCAAGGAAGATTGGTATTCCTTCATCGACAACCTCGATGATGAAGAAGTGAGATGGGTAGGTGCATTCCAACCTCGAGGATCTCTCGTGATTGCATTCGATGGTGCTCGTTTTCTAGTTTTGATTGGTCTTCACGGGACAACCCATTATGTATCACTTCAGGTTCTTCGTCAATTTGGTTATGACCAGGGTGTGTTCATCCCTAAGAATTTCAGTGAGTTGATTGTTCCTTTGTCGACTGCACTTTTGAGTCGACTCGTAAAAGAATGGGATCGAGTTGAGGTTCTGAGTCGACCCATCTTTGCAGCACACCTATTCCCGGCATATCTTCATTGGATTCGAGAACTCGTTTCTGGGAGACCCTCGGTATCGATAGTTCCCCGATCACGCCCTGGTGCTTCATCCTTTTTTTATTATCGAGATCGAGTCGAGAAGTCTCAGACTGATCATCGTCGTATTCAGGCCATTTGACTCAAATCCGAGAAGAAGATGCAGAAAGAGATTGCTCGGCTGACATCTGCCCTTGCACAGTCTGGATCTAGTGATAGTGATAAAGTGGCTAGGCTTTGAGCTGAAGTTGCTGAGTTGAGGGATCGACTTGCCTAGTGTCCTCATTTTGATGACTTTGCAGTGTATTTGGCGAGTCGCGATGCTTTCAATGCCGAGAAGTGATGATGGGCCAAGCTTCCCGGATCCGTGCTTTAGAGGAACGCCTTGACTCTTTTTTCATTTCTCACCATGATGTTTGATCGATTGCGTTGTATTCCCACTTTTTGTATTTTATTTTCATTATCTGAATGTATGCAAAATGTTGAAAGATTAATGTAAAGAAAATAAGTTTTGTATTTACTTTGCCTCAGGTATATCTATTGTTCCTGAAAACACGAAGTTTTGTCGAATGAGTCCTAAATTTGTCATCATTGGCCAAAATAGTAGTTTTGAAATGCAATTTTGTTAAATGTCTTTATCAAATGAGTCTGATAAATTCAGAGTTTGTAAAACCTTTGGTTGTGATGATCTTGGTGCTTTTGCGAAACACAGGGGATACAAACGTCAATTGTTCTTTTGGTTCCTTTAGAGTCATCCCCATTGCCCTAGTGTTTGGAAGACTGTTATCTGCTCGGGACATTGGTTTTTGGCAAGATGTCGCCGTTCACAGTTATACTCTTGCGGGCCAAGAGTATTTTTTTTAAACCCTTATTGCTCCTGGTGCCAATTACGATTTTCACCAGACCCGGTTTCCACATTTTTACGCATCAACGTCCTTTTGGGATTTTCATCGTGTCGGTGGCTTTGATCTTGCCATAATCTGATTCTTTTACTCATAGCGCCCTTTCAGGTTTTCACTATGCCCCTTCAGACTATGCTTGTATTTTTGGATTTTTACATTACAGTTCCGTTTGGAGTCTCTGTGTCCTTGTGGTTTGGTGACTCAAGTTGAACTGCGAGATCAGCGACTCTACTCTTGTAGTGGCACTCTTTCTTGAGTAATCGATCTAGATTCCTCTCTCGAATTTGCTGAATACTATTCGTGATTCAGCAACTCAAGTTAAGCCACGAGATCGGCTACTCTACACTTCGAGTACTATTTTTTTCGAATATCCAACCTCGATTCCCCTCTCGAGTCTTCCAACGACTAATAAGACTTTTGAGGTTCGGACCAAGTTGCAAGATCATTGGTGCTGCCACTGTCATTATGTTGCCCTAGAACATTCCCTGATCAAAAAGGACTTTTGGTGGGACGAAACGTTGGCTCGGGCTAGTGACAGTGGAAGGATACAAAAAGATTAAGGTCTGGATGTATTTTGAGTGGTTTAAACATGAGGCTCGTCTATTTTTATTTTGAAAAGGTGATCTATGTCTCCTCCCAACGTCTCTCGAACTTGTTTAGGCTGGAGATTTGGGTCGAGCTTAGATCAAGTGTCCGAGTTTTTGACTTTTTTGTACTTTTAGCCATTCATAGTTTATCTTCATGCGGGCCAGGAGTATTTTGATGCTTTTGATTTTTCTGTTTCTCTCTAATTTTTTTTTTCGGTATCATTTTACAGTTGTTGACTGGCCCCAGTCTTAGGTTAAGAAATGAACGTGATGGCTCAAAAGGGTTCACTAAGGTAGATAGTTTGTTCAGGATATCAAGGATGGCCTTTCATCATCATAAGATCAGTTCTTAGGCGTAGTATTTCTTGACAGTGTCAGCATTGATCGGTTGCGGGAAGACTTGTCCGTCCATCTCCGTAAGTATCAAAGCTCCTCCTGTTATTACCTTCTATACGATGAATGGTCCCTCATAGTTTGGTTGAAATTTTCCCCTTGCGTCTTCTTGAATTGGCAAGATTTTCTTTAGAACAAGGTCTCCTGGTGAGAAATCTCTAGGCTTAACTTTCTTGTTGTAGGCATGAGCTATTAGTCGTTGGTAGATCTGTCCATGGCAAATGGCTGCAAGGCGCTTCTCTTCGATTAGATTTAACTGGTCGAACCGAGCTTGACTCCATTCAGTTTCATCCAACTTTACTTCCTTTAAGATTCGGAGGGAGGGGATCTCAACCTTGACGGGTAAGACTACTTCCATTCCGTAGACCAGTGAATACGGAGTTACCCCAGTCGAAGTTCTGAACGAGGTTCGATAGGCGTGAAGCGCAAAAGGCAACATGTCGTACCAATCTTTGTACGTAACTACCATCTTCTCGATAATTTTCTTGATATTCTTGTTGGCTACCTCGACTGCTCCATTCATCTTAGGTCTGTAGGGTACAGAGTTGTGATAAGTGATCTAAAAATTTTCGCACATCTTGATCATATCTTTGTTCTTGAAGTTTTTGGCATTATCGGTCATTAGTCCACTGGGAAGCCCATATCTACAGACAATGTTGTTCTTGACAAACTTCAGGACATTACTTTTCATGACGTTGGCGTATGAAGCAGCTTCTACCCACTTGGTGAAGTAGTCGATAGCCACTAGAATGAAACGATGCCCATTTGCAGCTTTAGGTGAAATTACTCCGATGACTTCCATTCCCCAGAGTGAGAAGGGCCAAGAAGTGGTCATATTATGTAGCTCTGAAGGTGGAGCATTGATCTTGTTGGCGTAGATCTGGCACAGATGGCATTTGCGAACATTCTGATAGCAGTCACTTTCCATTGTTGTCCACTAATATCTCATCCGCATAATCTTCTTTACTAGCATATGACCATTCATGTGAGGTCCACAGACTCCACCATGTACAGTCTCGATTAATCGTTTTACTTCTTCTTCTGCCACTCATCGGAGCAAGATCTCGTGGTGCGACTTCTTGTACAGAATACCATTGCTTAAAAAGAATTGCCCTACTAATTTTTGAATGGTTTTGCGATCATTTGACGTTGCATCTGAGGAAAGGGTTAGACCCTCAAGATATGCCCTGATGTCTGAGTACCAAGGCTTTTCTTCAGATTCTTCTACTTCGACGGGTAAGCAATAATCCGACTCATCTTGGATTCCAATCTCAATTGGGTCGATGACCAGATCTTCTAAAATACTAATCATGGAAGCAAGCGTAGCTAGTGCATCTGCGAACTGATTCTTAGCTCTTGGCATGTATGTGAATGAGATCCTGTCAAAGCGTGAGCTTAATTCCTCTAGATACTCGTGGTAAGGGACAAGTCTCTGCTCTCGGGTCTTCCATTCTCCAATCGTCTAATAGACTACTAAGCTTGAATCTTCGAAAACATCGATCTCATCTACCACGAGATCTAGTGCTGCTTTCAACCCTGCTATACATGCTTCGTATTCAGCCTCGTTGTTAGAACATTGGAATTTCAATCTGATGGCAATTAGTACGTGGGACCCATCGGGTTTGATCAAGACTGCCCCTATTCTATTTCCCTTCTGATTGGCTGCTCCGTCGAAGTAAATTTTCTACCCTGGTTCCTCATCATCATCTTCAACCTCAGTAAGCAGTATGGCTTCATCCGGAAAGTTCATTTTTAATGGCTCGTCGTCAAGCAGTGGATGCTCGGCGAGGTGGTCTGCGATGGCTTGCCCTTTGATGGCCTTTTGAATGACATAGATGATGTCGAACTCAGATAATAATAATTGCCACTTCGTTGTACGACCCGTCAATGCTGGTTTTTCGAACAGGTACTTCAGGGGGTCCATCCTAGCAATGAGCATGGTCGAGTAACTGAGTAGATAATGACGCAGTCGTTGAGACGTCCAGGCTAATGCATAGCAAGTCTTCTCAAGTGTCGAATATTTTACCCCATACTCGGTAAATTTCTTGTTGAGATAATATATGGCATGTTCCTTCCGTCCTGATGCATCGTGTTGTCCTAGCACATACCCCATTGACGTTTCTTGTACCGAGATATACATCAGCAGATGTCGCCCTAGAATAGGAGGGACTAAGACTGGTGGATTGAGCAGATATTGCTTGATCTTATCGAATGCTTCCTGACAGTCCTTGTTCCACTTCTTTGGCGTGTCCTTCCTGAATAGCTTGAAGACCGGCTCACAGATAGGTGTGACCTGAGCGATGAAACGACTAATGTACTGTATTCTCCCCAAGAATGCCCGAACATCTCTTTCGAAAATGGGTGCTTTCATCTCGAGGATATACTTAGTTTTCGTAGGATCTATCTCGATGCCCCTTCTGTTGACGATGAATCCCAGTAGATTGCCCGATGTTACCCCGAATACACACTTTGCTAGATTGAGCTTTAAGCTGTACTTTCTGAGTCTGTCGAACAACTTCTTCAGATTCACCAGATGGTCTTCTTTAATGCCGGATTTAACAATCATGTCATCTACGTAGACCTCCATTTCTTTATGAATCATATCGTGGAATAATACGGTCATTGCCCGTTGGTAAGTCGCCCCTACGTTCTTCAGTCCGAATGACATGACTTTATAGTGGAAAGTACCCTATGGTGTGATAAATGCAGTCTTTTCTTAGTCTTTTTCTGCCATTTTTATCTGGTTATAGCCTAAGAAGTTATCTATGAACGAGAACATGATGTGCCCTGCTGTACTATCGACCAGAGTGTCAATGTGTGGAAGTGAAAAATCATCCTTAGGACTGGCCTTGTTCAAGTCTCGCTAGTCAACACACATGCGTACCTTCCCATCTTTCTTGGGTACCGGGACGACGTTGGCTAACCACTCCGGGTACGTAGAAACTGCAAGGAATCCGACTTCGAATTGCTTCATGACCTCATCCTTGACCTTGAGGGTCCATTCTGATTTTAGCCTTCTCAGTTTCTGCTTGATTGGTTTGCTTCCTGAGGCAATTGGTAGCTTGTGTACAATGAGATCTGTATCTAACCCCGGCATATCTTTGTATGACCATGTGTAGACACCCCATTTTTGCATCCGCCTGATTAATCAACTCGTCAACCCGATCGCAATGATTCCCAATGATAGATTTGTATTCCATTGCTTTATTTTGTTACTAGATGTGTTTCAGAAATCTGGATGAGGTATCTCAAACTGACAAAACCTTAGAAATCACGCTACACTAGGAAAATACGACCCTAGAAACATAGAAATCATCATCTTGCAAACCAAAAAGAAGCTTCACGATAAAAATCACTAAAAATGACCAAATTACCAAAATACCCCTAACATCAAAACAACCCTAGAGCTTGCATTACGCTTAGGAAAATCCACTCAAACACATAAAACAACAAATCGAAGTCAAGTAAACCACTTCGCCAATTTTCACAAAATTTGACAAAATTACGAAAATACCCCTCATAAAGTTCACGACCATTTCATACAAAAAACTTTATAAATGATAAAAACCAACATTCCCATTGAATTCCTTACGAAAAACTGATTCCAAAACATCCTGGAACATGAAAAAATGACTTAAAACGTAAAAAATCCTCTCCGAGGGCAAAATGGTAATTTCACAATTTTAATAATTAAAAATTTCAAAATTAATAAATAAATCATTAAATAATGTAAAGTGAAACATTAATAAAATTAATTTTAAAATGTGAACAAAAAAATCGATCAATCAGGCTTTCAGGCAAAATTGTTGAGGGTTCGCAAGATATTTCTTTAAGGACCCCTCCATTTGGGGGTCCAAAGAATTAAATATATAATAAAGAGGAGTTCTCCAAATATTTAAAGTCAATCAAGCAAGGCTAAAGTCAAGATATTAAGGTCAATCAAATAAGACTAAAGTCAAAATTAAAGTCAATTAAGTAAGACTAAAGTCAAATATTAAAGTCAATCTCATAAAACTAAAGTCAAAACCCTAAATCAAAACCCTAATCTAAACTAATCAAGTCAATCTCATAAGAATAAAGTCAAAACCCTAAAGACTAAGTCCATCTCATGAGACCAAAGTCAAAACCCTAATTAAAATTCTGAAAGAAACCCTAATCAAACCCTAATGCTTCTAAAAACTTTATAAATAGGAGCCTCCACACCCTATTTTCGGATCAAAGAAAAAACCCTAGAAAAAGTAGGTGAAGAAGCCTCCACAACCTCCCCAAAATCCTAATTTTGGAGCCCCAACTCCTTCCCTAACACCCCTACTCCGATTTTAACCTAAAAAACACCCAAAAACCTCTCAAAAATATGCCAAAAATCCACAACAAATTTGAAGCACCCAGATCCAAGAAGGAGATACCTTACCTCGGAGATCAGAAATCAGATCCGGAGATAGAACGAAGTGAGGAATACGGTACAAAGAGCCATTTTCACCAGATCTGAGGGAATATCACTTTTGCAGATCGAAGGTAAGATTTTTCATTATTTTTTAATCTAGGTTTGTCATTAGCGATGTAGATTTATTTGGGATAAGTAGAGACCGGCAATGGTCGGGTGGGGTTGGTGCCTAACACCTTCCAACCCCGTAACATGATCCCCGGATTCAGATTTTCTATAGTAGATTAGTTCATTATCCGTTTTAGAGTCAGTTTGGTTCCTAGACCATAATAACTAGGTGGCGACTCCCAAACCTCAAAGGTCAAAAGTGGATCCGCGCACCCCGCGGATCGAGGACGCTTTCACCATGCGAAGATGTCCTGATAGTTTCGTAAGAATTCAACCATTTCTTTCTTCTGTTGTGACGTTAATAAGGCTCCAATCTTAACAATTCGCAGGTCCTCTTCGGTACCGAGATTAATTGAATCTGTATACTCGATGTTTGGTTGAATACCTCTCTCATGACATTTTACTAAGTCTTTGATTTCTTTGGGTGGGTATTCCATATCGTCCTCAAATTCTTCTTCGATCCCCATGAGGTCGAAGTCGAGTTCAAGATCGTAATCATACTCGTCCCTTTCAAATTCTATTTTATCTGGATACTCATTTGATCTAGAAAAATCCTTTGAAAACTTTTTTTTTGATTTTTGAAAGATATCTATTTTTTTGCAATTTTGAAAGCTTTTTGATTTTTTTAATTTTTGAGAAATTTTTGATTTTTTTACTTTTTGAGGAATATTTATTTTTTTGTGATTTTCTGGATACCTGAAATAAGAAGAACAATCATGCAAATTCGTTAATAAAGATAGGAAGCCCTCAAAATAGTCTTTACTCGAGGACGACGGCTATTTATGATCCTCAGGCAGACTAGATTCGACTAATGGCATTTTTTTTGAAGCCTCAACAGCCTCAAGGGTCAATGGGAATTCCTCCCAATTGTTTAAAACTTCCCCTTTTTTGAAGGGGTGGATGAGATAAGAGAGTGATTTGTTGGGTGATTTGATCGATGGTTCAGAGATAACCATGATCTCCAATTGATTGTCAAGTTGGGGCATAGTCCCTCCCAAGCTAGGTGGGATGACAACTGACGCCCAGTCAATGCTCATGGGAAAGGTGATTCGTTCCCTTGACTAGTAGTGATTTCCACTTTGGTGGATTCTAGAACGGTTTCTCATAGACTTTTGTTGGGGTCCCCATTGAATAAAATATCAATGCCTTCTATGAAGGATGAGCGGGACTCAACAACTGAGTCTTCATGAATGTGCACAAGTTTGAAATCTCCCTTCTTATTCTTTTTGGCTGGTTTTATTGGCAGTGGTTCTGATAGACTGTCGGGTCTGATTTGAGATTTTGGGAACCTAACGCTGATGTGAGGGTCCTTGCCCAGATTCCAGACATTGGGTTCCCGATTTTATTTTCTTGTTAGTCGAAGCCCTTTCTTCTTTTCGTTCATTTCTACTATATCCTTTTTTGTGGGCCTAAACCCCAAACCAAAATAAGGATTGTGCTTTTTTGCTTCGACCGGTGTAGATTTCCCTCTTCCTCCTGGTCCCAACCCCTGTCTGGATCGGTAACCTGTTCTTTTCAAAATTCGGTCAATCATCAGATTTTTCCGTGATAGTTCTGCCTTTACCTTCTCTTTCCCTTTTTCCACATGATTGACAGCAGTAAATTGGTATGAATGATAGAGTGCCTTGTCCTTCGTCATTTCGATATCGATAAATGGCATATTTGGAGCTCTCCTAGCTGGAATCAGGTTTTCTGCCAGCACAGATATCATCTTTTGTCCCATGATAAACTTGACTCTTTGATGCAACAAGGACGGCACAGCCCCTGCTATATGGATCCATGGTCTGCCCAGTAGTAAATTGAAGGTTGTCGGTATTTCCATGATCTCGAATGTTACTTCAAAGGTGTAAGGACGTATAGTGATCGGTAAATCCACTTCACCCAGTGAATCCCTTCTTGAACTATCAAACCCTCGGATGACCTTATTGTTGGACTTCACATGCAACCAATCAGCGTTGAGTTTTCAAAAGGTTTCAAGCGAATAAACATTGAGGGCCGAGTCATTGTTGATCAGTACCCTGGCAACCATCATGCCCTTGCACATGACCATGATGTTCAACGATTCTACGTGCCCTCGTCCTTCAGACACGAATTCACTCTCTGTGAAAATAATAGGATTGGGGGCCATGATCTGACCTACCGTTTGCTCTAATTGTGCCGGTGAGGTTGTTGCAGGTACATGCGATTTTTCCAAAACCCTTAGTAATGCCTCTTGGTGTTCTTTTGATTTTTACATCAGGCCCAGAATACTGATTTGAGCTGGTTATTTGTTCAATTGATCCACTATATTATGCTCACTTTTTCGAACGAACTTAATAAACTCTGCAATCTCTTTTTCTATCACTTTTGCCTTCTCTTCTGCCTTGTCATCTTTGTACAACTTACCATTTTCTTTTGCTTTCCTTTTTTCTTCATATGTCACATCTTTTGTGGTCTCTTTTGTTTCTTCCCTGATGCTTACCCCCTTTTCTGATGATTTTTGATACCTCCCAGCTCTTATCATATGGCCGATATCAGCCACTATTGTTTTCTTAATGATCTCGACCTCTGCGGTAGTGGTGATGGTGGTCTCGTAGCTCCAGGGCACTGCCTAGTTGGAGCTATAGGGGAATGGTTTAGGTGAGTGCTTGGTCATGGGGGGTGGATCAGGTTTTACGTTGGGAATAAGAGGTGATGGTGATGGTTTGGATGTAGTGGTGGTGGGAGGGGAATATGAGGAGTTGATGGAGTGCATGAAATGACGAACGGTGGTCATGAAGATGAAGTGTATGGTATATGGAGGGGAGGTTGGGTTGATCCTTGAGGAGTTGGCAATGTGTATGGTATAACAAGAAGAGGTTGGGTCAAATTTTGATGGTTTGATGATCCATAAGGTATAACTAAAGGTGGTCGAGTAGCATTATTTTGATGAGCGGGATGGATAGTGAGGTCGGCCAATCTGAGTGGCAATTGTGAGTTTTGATATGGATTCGTTGTGTAGTGGTTGACTGTGTTAACCGTTGACGTCTTTGAGTCCTTTGTTAAGTGGACCTTAATTTTTGCTTCAACAGGTGTTAATAAATCCAAAGGATTGAAGTCGAGTTTTCCGCAGATGACATTTACCTTGTACCCACTCCCCTCTCCATTATGAGTAGGTAGGGAGTTTTGATTGATATTCTGTTGTTGGGACGGGTTGGCAGGCCCATCTAGGATGAGAGCCTTCTTATAGATCAGGTTCTGTACTTGATGTTTGAGCTGCCAGCATTGGTCTGTAGAGTGCCCTGGTGCACCCATGTGGAATTCACAGAATAGGTTAGGGTTGTAACCTGGCCCTTTGGCAGCCTCAGGGTTTGGTGGACGTTTTACCAGATATTCACCCCTGAGTAAGATTGGCAGTAATTCTGATAGTGTCATGGGCAATCTGGTAAACACTCTGTTTACTCTGTTGGGTCGTGCCTGCTGGTTATATTCTTATAGTGATGCCTACTGTGCAACTAGTGGAGGGTTTGCCTTGAATTGATTTTGAGGTGCAGGATTCCAAGCTGGTGGAAGTGTTGGTGCCCATGAAGTTGACGGTGCCTGTGGTCTTGGTGCTGGTGAACGAATGAAAAGGGGTTGGTTTTGTTGTATATTGTTGACCTGCGTTTCTTGACTCTTCTTTCTTGTAAGCACTGGTTTTCTCTACGAATGATTCCTGTCGTTGCCCTAAGCTGGTGAAATCAAAAATCAGACCGGTTCGGATCCCATCCTTGACCCGGTCTGCTACTTGTACTAGATTGGAAAATGTGCCTATGGTGTGCCCCACCAGATGAGAATAGAAGGCGTGCCCTAGTGTCGAGATAAACGTGGTGTTCATCTCTTTCTCGGTCATGGTTAGCTTTACTTGTGTGGCTGACTCTCGCCATCTCTGTGCATACTCTTTCAGTGTTTCCCGTTGCTTTCTTGTCATTTTGGCCATGTCATTTTGATCTAGCTGAAAGCGCCCTCGATCCGCGGGGTGCGCGGATCCGCTTTTGACCCTTGAGGTTTGGGAGTCGCCACCTAGTTATTACGGTCTAGGAACCAAATTGACCCTACAATGGATAAAAAGAACTAATCTACTATAGAAATCTGAATCCGGGGATCATGTTACGGGGTTGGAAGGTGTTAGGCACCAGCCCCGCCCGGCCAATGCCGGTCTCTACTTATCCCAAATAGATCTACATTGCTAATGATAAACCTAGATTAAAAAAAATAAAAATAAAAATAAAAAATTTACCTTTGATCTTCAAAAGTGTTATTCCCTCAGATCTGGTTAGAATGGCTCCTTGTACCGTATTCCTTACTTCGTTCTATCTCCGGATCTGATTCCTAATCTCCGAGGTAAGGTATCTCCTTCTTGGATCTGAGTGCTTCAAATTTGTTGTGGATTTCTAGGATGTTTTTGAAAGGTTTTTGGGTGTTTTTTAGGCTAAAATCGGAGTAGGGGTGTTAGGGAAGGAGTTGGGACTCCAAAATTAGGGTTTTGGGGAGGCTATGGAGGCTTCTTTACCTACTTTTCCTAGGGTTTTTTCTTTGATACGAAAATAGGGTGTGGAGGCTCCTATTTATAAAGTTTTTAGAAGCATTTAGGGTTTGATTAGGGTTTCTTTTAGGGTTTCAATTAGGGTTTTGACTTAGTCTTTAGGGTTTTAGGGTTTTGACTTTAGTCTTATGAGATTGACTTGATTAGTTTTAGATTAGGGTTGGATTTAGGGTTTTGACCTTAGTCTTATGAGATTGACTTGATTAATTTAGATTAGGGTTTGATTAGGGTTTTGACCTTAGTCTTATGAGATTGACTCGATTAGTACCTTGACTTCAGTCTTGCTTGATTGACTTTAATTTTGATTTCAGTCTCACTTGATTGACTTTAATACCTTGACTTCAGTCTTGCTTGATTTACTTTTAATTTTTGGAGAACCCCCTCTATTATATCTTTAATTCTTTGGACCCCCAAATGGAGGGGTCCTTAAAGAAATATCCCACGAACCCTCAACAATTTTGCCTGAGAGTCCAATTAATCGATTTTTAGGTTCAACTTTTTAAATTAATTTCATTAATGTTTCACTTTAATTATTTAATGTTTTATTTATTAATTTCGAATTTTTTAATTATGAAAATGTGAAATTACCGTTTTGCCCTCGGAGAGGATTTTTTACGTTTTAAGTCATTTTTCAATGTTCCAGGATGTTTTGGAATCAGTTTTTCGTAAGAATTCAATGGGAATGTTGGTTTTTGTCATTTATGAAGTTTTTTGTATGAAATGATCGTGAACTTTATGAGGGGTATTTTCGTAATTTTGTCAAATTTTGTGAAAATTGGCGAAGTGGTTTACTTGGTTTCGATTTGTTGTTTTATGTGTTTGAACGGATTTTCCTAAGCGTAATGTAGGCTCTAAGGTTGTTTTGAGGTTAGGGGTATTTTGGTAATTTAATCATTTTTAGTGATTTTTATCGTGAAGCTTCTTTTTGGTTTGCAAGATGATGATTTCTATGTTTCTGGGGTCGTATTTTCCTAGCGTAGCGTGGTTTCTAAGTTTTGTCAGTTCGAGATACCTCATCCGGATTTCTGAAACATATCTGGTAACAAAATAAAGCATTGGAATAGACATCCATCATTGGGAACCTTTGCGATCGGGTTGACGACTTGATTAATCAGGCGGATGCAAAAATGGGGTGTCTACACTAGCCCCACATCAGTATTGAACCGATAATTTTGCCAGAACAATGCAGCTAAGTCCATCCAGTTTTTAATGAGTGAATGATCCAATCCATAAAACCATTTGAATGCCGACCCTGTTAAACTCCTCTAAAACAACTGTACTAGCAACCTGTCATCCTCGCCATACTGGCACATGGATCCACAGTACAACTTTAGATGCGACAAAGGACATCCTACTCCGTTATATTTTTCAAACTCCGGACACTTGAACTTGGCCAGTAATTAAGCATTCGGGTAGAAGCAGAGATCCTTGAATCGAGTCCCAATCATAGTGTTGAGGCCCTTCATTCTTCTCATCTTTTCCTATAGAGATTCGATTTGTTGAGCCAATTTTTCGTCTGTCGCGCTCTTGGCTTCTGTGGCCCTGTACTCACATTCGTCATCAGGAATGACTACAGGGGGTGGTCGATTCTGTGGAATATAAAGCGGGGGCCCCTGATATTCAAGCACTGTAGGCGGCATGGTGGTTTGTGGTCCCTGGGGAGGTTGTTCGGGTAAATCCTGATTTGATTCAGATACATGTTGCTGTATTGTTTGAGCTTGTATGACGCTAGCGTTGGCTAACACAACACTCACTATCTTTCTTGTCTCTCGATTATTTTCAATAATGCTGTGATTTGTGGATCGATACCTGACGTTTTGGTTACTGGGGGTTGTGCTGGTTCAGAAGAACTCATGGTGACTGTAGATGATCTCAGAAAATATGGAGGTACTTCTGGCTGCTTGTATTTCTTTCGCTTGGGCACCTATGGGTATAGAAGACCAAGTGTTACTATCTTATTTACAAAAATGAAGAAGTGTGATATTTTATTAAGTCGGGTAAAGTTGTTTATTATGAATTTAAACGGAAAAGTAATTTCTCAACGCGGAGCCAACATCAACACATAGTTGGTAAAATGTTTTACAAAAGAATTACATCAGCACGGAGCTAGCATCGACACGGAGTCGATAAAATATTTTTGAAAACGGAATTAACTCAACGCAGAGTTGGCATCGACACGGAGTCGGCATCAGCACGGAGTTGGTATCAGCACGGAGCTGGCATCGACACGGAGTCGGTAAAATATTTTTAAAAAGGTAATTTCATCAACATGAAGCTGGCGTCGACACGGAGTTAGAAAAATATTTTGAAAGTGAAATTATCTCAACACGGAGCTGGCATCGACACGGAGTCGACATCAACACGGAGTTGACATCAGCACGAAGCTAGCATCGACATGGAGTCGGGGAAGCGTTTTGAAAAAGTAATTTCATCAGCACGGAGCTGACATTGACACGGAGTCGGGAAAGCGCTTTGAAAAGGTAATTTCATTAGCACGGAGCTGGCATCGACACGGAGTCGAAAAAACATTTTAAAAAAGTAATTTCATCAGCACGGAGTTGACATCGACACGAAGTCGGGAAAGCGTTTTGAAAAGATAATTTCATCAGCACGGAGCTGGCAACCATACGGAGTCGGGAAAATATTCATCAGCACGAAGATGGCATCGACACGGAGTCAGAAAAATATTTTGAAAGAGTAATTTCATCAGCATAGAGCTGGCATCGACACGGAGTCGGGAAAATATTTTTAAAAAGTAATTTCATCAGTACGGAGCTGGCATCGATACGGAGTCAGGAAAATATTTTGAAAAAGTAATTTCATCAGCACGGAGCTGACATCGACACGGAGTCGGGAACGCATTTTGAAAAATGTGATTTCATCAGCACGGAGCTGGCATCGACACAGAGTCGGGAAAATATTTCAAAAAAATATTTCTAAGATAAATCAAGTTGGAACAACTCATGTTTTTGGTAGTTTCCAATTCAGTTCTCTGAAATCACCGTCGGCCAGACAAATCTCCAAGGAAGAGGCGGCTCACAATGGCACTCTTAAATCACCTTGTTCCCTAAATAGACGTAATCCATCCCCCTCGTATTAATAGAGTAAGATCTTTATAGGCACCGACTTTGATCAAGGACTGCAATTGGCACTTTTTAAAATCTTTTTTTTTTGTTGAGAAAGTTGAATGCATTTTAGTTGATTGATCGGTTGTTATCTTTGTTAGATCATGATCTTGGTTTGAAATTTGATATGAATCCAGTTTGTAGTGGATCTGGGTCTTAAACCCCGTTGAAATGGATTTGGATCTGGGTTGCGAGCCCATTTGAATTGGATCTAGGTTGTGGACCTTGTTGTAAATGGACCTAGGTCGTAAACCCAGTTAAAAATGGGTCTAGGTCGTGAACCCAATTGAAAATGGATCTGGGTCGTAAATCCAATTGAAAATGGACCTGGGTCATAACCCAGTTGAAAATGGATCTGGGTCATAACCCAGTTGAAAATGGATCTGGGTCATGGACCCAATTGAAAATGGATCTGGGTCATGGACCCAATTGAAAATGGATCTGGGTCGTAACCCAGTTGAAAATGGATCTGGGTTGTGACCTAGTTGAAAATGGATCTGGGTTGCGGACCCAGTTAAAAAATGGATCTGGGTTGTGGACTCAGTTGACAATGGATCTGGGTCGTGGACCCAGTTGACAATGGATCTGGGTCGTGAACCCAGTTGGATTGGATCTGGGTCATGGACCTAGTTGAAAATAGATATGGGTCATCAACCCTGGTGAAAATGGATCTGGGTCGTAACCTAGTTGGATTGGATCTGGGTCGTGGACCCAATTGAAAAGGTATGGGTTGTAGGCCCAATTTTGGCGGGTACAAGTTGTGGGCCCAGTTTAAATGGATACGAGTGGGGATCCGGTTCGCAAGATTGTTTGAGTTGGAGAATCCGTAAATTCTTCCCCCCTTTTTTTTTGTTTTTTTTTTTGCTTTGTTTTGTTTATTTATTTATTTATTTTTTTTGAAAACATTGATTAACAAAATCCATTTTACTCAACTCGTCTAAAACTTGAGATTTTTCTAAGGGTGTCTGTAGACACCCCATTTTTTCACTCGCCTGATTAATCAACTCGTCAACCTGATCGCAATGGTTCCCAATGATGGATGTTTATTCCAATACTTTATTTTGTTACCCGATATGTTTCAGAAATTCGGATGTGGTATCTCGAACTGACAAAACCTAGAAACCACGCTACGCTAGGAAAATATGACCCCAGAAACCTAGAAATCATCATTTTTCAGATAAAAAGAAGCTTCTCGATAAAAATCACTAAAAAATGACCAAATCACCAAAATACCCCTAACATCAAAACAACCCTAGAGCGTAGCGATTAGGAAAATCCATTAAAACACATAAAACAACAAATCAAAATCAAATAAATCATTTAGCCAATTTTAACAGAATTTAACAAAATTATGAAAATGCCCCTCATAAAGTTCACAACCATTTCATACGAAAATTTCATAAATGACACAAACTAATATTTCCATTGGATTCCTTACGAAAAATCGATTCAGAAACATCCTAGAACATTAAAAATTGACTTAAAACGTGAAAAGTCCTCTTCGGGGGTAAAATGGTAATTTCAAAATTTTCATAATTAAAAATTTTAAAATTAATAAATAAAACATCAAATAATTAAAGTGAAACATTAATGAAATTAATTTAAAATTTTGAACTAAAAAAATCGATCAATCGGGTTCTCATAAAAAATTGTTGAGGGTTCGTGAGATATTTCTTTAAGGACCCCTCCATTTGGGGGTCCAAGGAATTAAAGATATAATAGAGGAGGGTTCTCCAAAAAAATTAAAGTCAATCAAGCAAGAATAAGGTCAAGGTATTAAAGTCAATCAGGTGAGACTAAAGTCAAAATTAAAGTCAATTAAGCAAGACTGAAGTAAAGATATTAAAAGTCAATCAATTAAGACTAAAGTTAAAATATTAAAAGTCAATCAAATAAGATCAAAAGTCAAAATCATAATAGAGTTCTAATTAAATAATAACTCTATCTAATAGAGTTCTAACTAAAACACAACTCCACTTAAAACAATTCTAATTAAAACACAACTCTACCTAAAATAAGTCTAACTAAAACACAACTTTAACTAAAAGAATTACAATCAAACACTAATTCTATCTAAATTAACCCTAAAAAAAATCTATAAATAGAGGTCCTCACACCCTATTTTCGTATCAAATCATAAACCTTAAGAGAAGTAGGTCTAAAAGCCCCCTAGCCTCCCATAAACCCTAGTTTTGGAGTCCTAACTCCTTACCTAACATCCCTCCTTTGATTTTAGCCTAAAAAACACCTAAAAGTCCTTCCAAAACACCCCAAAATCCATAACAAACTCGACGAATCCAGATAAAAAAAGGAGATACCTTGCCTCGGAGATCAGAAATCAAATCCGAAGACAGAACAAAGCAAGGAATACCGTACAAGGAACAATTTTTGTCGGATCTGAGGGAACAAGGTCTTTGCTATCGGAAAGGTATAATTTCTTACTTTTTTTTATCTAGGTTTTTTTTAGCAATGTAACTTATTTGGAAAATTAGTAGAGACCGGCTTCGACCGGGCGGGGTTGGTGCCTAACACCTTCCAACCCCGTAACATGATCCCCGAATTTAGTTTTTTCTGTTCTAGATTAGTTCTTTATCCGTTTAGAGTCATTGATCGGTTCCTAGATCGTAATAACTAGGTGGCGACTCCCAAACCTCAAGGGTCAAAAGTGGATCCGTGCACCCCGTGGATCGAGGGCGCTTTCAGTGTCGTTAATGTTTGATCAATTGTAAGTAGGAACCTTCAAAAACATGGACTGTCGAGTACGTTGCGTAGGGTCGAGCTCACTCTAGTCCATGTTAGTGGCACGGATGTAACCAACATTCTATCATCCGTGTCTGGGGCACGGATGAGACATTTACTGTTTCAACCATGTTTGAAACACGGATAGGATATGCATTACTTCAACCGTGTTTCTGAAATGGTTGGGATGTCCGTTGTCTCATGTGTGTTCTTGGAATGGATGAGGTACTCAATGTTTGATCTGTGTTTCTGGAACGGATGAGACACATTCGTGACTAACCGTGTTATGGGCACGAACCAGAAAGAAATCCAGTTTCTGCAAATCACATAAACTGGTTTCCTTGCCACTATTTTGGATGTTCCCCACTGTTTTAAGTCTGTTGCTCACTGTTTTCTCCCTTTTTTGTTTTGTTTTGAATGATGCTTGTAGACACGTGGTTTTCATCATTACGATGGCCACATCTATTAAGATTTGGAGTCATCACCATTCATGTTGTAAGTGGGTGTGAATGGTCACCCGATATACATTTTCCAAAAACAATGACATTTTTGGCATTAGTGTCTCGCGATGGATAAGGAACTAATCGAACCTAGGGATTCGGGTAAGCGGCTCGATTGGAGAAAAGGGAAGGTGTTAGGCACCCTTTTCTCCCTACCAAGTGGCGGTAACCTCTACGCAACTCGATCATTTTGATTTTTTAAAAAAGTAAAAAACAATGTGCCACGTGGGTGCCTTTGTACCCTAGATAGGGGTTTGCTTTTAGCTTGATCATAGGATCATCTCATTGATGGAGATGATCCTTGTAGATCTAAGCCTTAGGGACGACTCAAAAATAAAATATAAAAAAAGAAGAAAGAAGGGGATGGTAGAAGAGGGAGGAGGAGAAGATAGAGAGAGAGGAGGGGGTGGTGTACTTTGAACCTACCTTGTTTCTTCGATTTTCTTCTTCTTAAATTCTCTTGAGTCCTTGTTGATTTAGAAATATGTAAATTTTCCTTGTAGAGGATTGGTATGAGATTAAAAAAATAGATGGGGAGAGAAGATGAATTTTTTGTTTTCTTTTTTTTTGTAAGACTTGGTAACCATTTTTGGGATGAGGGGGAGAGGTATTTATAGATGTTTGGAGGAGGTTTAGCGGTATAATGGGGTTAAAGGTCGAGAGAATAAAATGGCATGGTTTTTAGAAGATGGGGGTATGAAATTTGGATTGAGTTTTGGGGTAGTTTTGTAGAATGAAAATGGGTGAGGTTTTGAATCAAATGGTTTGGATCCTACCCAAATCCATTTGGGTAGAGTGTTTGGTGGGTGGGATGAGTGATGGTTGATGGGAGGAATGGGGGTGTAAAAGGGTTGTTTGGAGAAGGAGTGTTAGGTTGGTTGAAGCGGTGAAGTGTTTAGATTTAGGAGAATAGATTGTGTAAGAGGTTGGTAAATTAGTTTTTGGAAGGAAGAAAGGGATGATGCCATGTGGCATATGTGATGAGAGAATGAGGTGATGAGATTGGTTGATTAGTTGATGGTGGTTGTTTGATTAGAGAGAAGAGTATGGTTTGGTTAGTTGATGATGATGGGGGTATGGGTTGAGGTGATTTCATTGGAGTGTTTTAAGGAAAATGATGGGTGTATATGTGGGTGGTTGATGATGTTAGAGAATGGTGATAGATTAGGGTATGGGTTGAGGTGTGGGTTGTTGATGATGTTAGAGAATGGGGATAGGTTAGGTTAGGGTAGGGTATGGGTTGAGGTAATTTTGGAGGAAAGTGATGTGGGTTAGATGGATTGTTTGGAGAATGGTGATGGGGGTAGGTGATTAGATGAGGAAGGTGAAGGGTGGTGATGACATATGTCATCTTTTGATGTTTGGGGAGGTGATTGGTTGATGTGGATAATGGATAATGGGTTAAGGTTGTGGGTTGGATAATGAATTGGATATGGGTAGGATTTTATAGGCTTTGAGGTGTTGGGTTTGGGTTTTAGAAGGGGTTTTGAGTTTTAAGAATTGTTTGAGGCTATTTTAGAAATGGTATTGAGAAGGTAGGTTTGTTTTCGATTTTAGATGATGTGGGATTGATTTTAGGTTAGGGTTAATGTGAGAAATTAATTAAAATAAAAAAAAGTTAAGGGTTTATGGGCTTTGGAGTGTTTAGGGTGTTTGCTGATTTCGAGGCAGAGCGGTGGAGGGTAGATGAAGGGTAGGTACCCCAAGTCTCACATTTTTATTTTTTAAATTTTTTTAAAGATTTTTAGATCATTGATTTGATCAAAAATGCCACGTGTCGGCAAATCGGGCTTTTTGGGCCCGTTGAAGGATTTTATCGATTTTTGGATGTAAGCGTGGAGCGATGAAGGTTGGGATAACATAGGATAGGTCCGATCCCTTTGGTGGGTCCCTTAGACCCTTGGGTGGTCTTAAGGGACTTGGTTCAATTAAATTGTCACTTTATAACTTTTCGGGCCTTTGAGGCCCGTTGGCCTATTTTGTTGGCAAACCAATATTTGAATGGAGCGGAGCATGCCAAGCTTTTTGGTAGACCTACTAACTCATTGAGAGGTGTTAGAGGATTTGATTTGTCAAAAATGTCAAATTTTAATGTTTCGGGCTTTCGAGGCCCGTTGGCCAAATTTATCGGAAAATCACTGTTTTTAGGCCCTTTTGAGTGAGGGCCCGTTCAAATTGGGGTGTCTACAACTATCCTTATTTGCAAGAATTGCATGCAAAAAACTGTAAAGAATAGACTAAACTCCTATTTGTACGGGCCAGACGAAAATTTACAAAATACGACTTCGAATTATCGGTCGAATTGATGACTTTTGTAGAAAATGGTTACTCAAGCACGGGGTCTGACAGAGTTATCTTATTGATTCCTTGGTCTCGATGGCGCGGAGCTCATGTGAGACCTTGGATTTGATGAAGATTTGGTGATTTTGAAATTTGGGTATTTCTCGATCGTGTTTTAAACAACTCGAAATTGAGTGCGACTCGAAAGGATTTTTGAAAATTTTTTGATTTTTCTGACTTTTTGATTTTTTTTTATTGATTTTTTTCTTTTTTTTATTTGGTTTTTGATTTTTTATTTTTATTTGATTTTTTATTTTTATTTGATTTTTGATTTGATTCTTAATTCCTCTCCTTTTTAATTATTGATTGATCCGTGCTCGAAGCACGGATAGCATTTGGTTCGATTTCATCCGTGTTTAAAACACGGGTAGCATTTTTGTTTCTTTCATCCGTGTTTGAGACACGGTTCCAACCAAATATTCTTTATCCGTGCTAGTGACACGGATGGCGAACCCTTTGTCTTACCTGTACTGGTAACACGGACCAATACGAATTTCAAACATTATGACTCGCGCGCCTCTTCATTTTTCTGTTCTTCTTCCATTTTTCTTCGGTTTCTTCTCCATTTCCGACGATTTCCCTTCTTTTTCTTCGTCTTCTCCTTGCCTTCATTGATTCTGGGCCTTAAGTTCGGTTGTGAGAGTAAACGGGCGTGCGTGTTGCATTTGACCGCTCGCGGACGAGTTTTAAAGCTTCGAAGAACTTGCTTGGACTGCGACTTCCCGTCGAGGTAAGTCCTGAGTTGATTTTTTATAATTTTTCGTATGAGAACGTTTACTTTTGAACCTGTTTCACGCACCAATGACACCTCTATCTTGAGTTTCTTATTGTCCTTTAATTTTTCTTCACTTGTTTGTTTATGAGAATTGCTCTTGCATGTCGTCCGAACGTGACCATTAACCATGTTTGTTTATTTATTTGCTTCAGCTTGTTTGTTGTAAACTTGATTTGGCCCTTTGTGCACCAGATTGTTTATTATTATTTTTTTTTATCTGCCTTTTGGATCTTTAGTCGTGAACCTGTTCTTCATCCTGTTTGGACATAGATAGGTGGTGGGGTATTTGGTTGATTTATGAAGAATGGTGGGTGGATGAACATTTCCTAGGATGTTTGGGACCTTGGTGGTATGGTGAGGGTATAGGTGGACTGATTTGTAAGGTTAAGATTGCGGGTGGATTGATTGATGATGGAGTGGATGATTGAATGGTTGTTTGGTGGTTGGTGGATTGAATTGTGCTGCAGGTGAATGGTTCAGGGAGGGGGTGATTGGTGGTTTTGAGGTTGTTTTTCAGGGGAAGGATTAAGAGTAATTTTGGGAATGATTTTGAGTGAGAGGTTGGATTGTTATGGACGGGATTTGGCTAGGATTAGGTGCATTTTTGGGCAAAAATGTAGGGTGGTTTAGATGTTGTTTGGGGTGGTAAGATAGGGTGGTTTGTTGGAAATGGATCCTTGATGGTGATTCGGACTTTTGAGATTTTGGAGGGATTGAATGAAGGTTCGGATAGGGGGAGTGATGGCTGGTGGAGGGTAATGGTTTGAGGTTGCCTTTTGAGAAGGGATTAGGGATTGTTTTTAGGAAGCTGAGTGGTAATTGCTTTTGAAGTGAAAATTGGCTGTAGTTTAGAGACTGGATTAAGGGTGGTTTTGAGTGATTAAGGGGGTTGGTCATTGGGACCGCTTAGGTAGGGATTAGTGGTCCTGTTTTAGGGATGGGACTTGGCGAAACGGGGATTATATTGAGGATCGGATTGGGACTAAAAATGGGATCGTTTAATGGGTTGTTTTAGGACCGTTGGATAGGTAATGGGACGGGGTTTGGCGTGTATCGGGGTATTTTGAGGGATTGAATTTAAGCGAGATGGGGGCGAATCGAGCAATTTGATTTTTCCTCTTTTCTTTCTTTTAGCATGCTTTTGATTTGGAACTGTCTATTTATCATGCTTGTGCATTTTCTCTTTTATCTCCGTTTTTCTTTGCCTGCTTGATTGTGAATGTTTTGGCTTGCTCCAAATATCTGCATATTTTTCTCTCTTTTGAATGGTCTTCTCCCGTGATGAATGATTAATTGATTTGGCATGGGCATAGACTTGGTTGGATAAGAGGGATTTGCGTAGGTTTGGATTGGGTTTGACTAGGTTTAGTGGTAGACTGGGTTGATTGGGTTGACTTAGGTTTTGACTAGATTTTGAGTTGACTCGGTTAACTAGGTCTTGACTGGATTTTGAGTTGGCTGGGTTTAATGGGTTTTGTGTGGATTTAAGGGTTGACTCGGTTTTGGGTTGATTGAGTTGACTTTTTGGTTGGTTGAGTTGACTTTGGTTGACCGAGCTGGATGGGTTGAATCGATTGGGTTTTGACTTGAGTTGACTGGGTTAGGTTGGGTTTTGACTTGAGTTGACTAGGTTTGACTGGGTTAGGTTGGGTTTGACTTGAGTTGACTAGGTTGGATAAGTAGGACCCTGGTTGACTGGGTATAAGCTAGTTTGACTCGGTTTGGTTAGGTTGACTAGGTAGGACCCTGGTTGACTGGGTTTAAGTTGGTTTGACTCGGTTTTGGGTTAAACTGAGTTGGTTTGAAATAGGCAAATATAACACTTTCTTTTGTCGACTCAGTATTTTATTTCCTTGTAGATGGGTAGAGAGGGGAGGACTCGAGTGGCACGCCATTCTTCAAACTAGGAGGAAGAGAACAGACCTAGGACCCGGACCTGCTTTACTTTGGGGTCCGGTGTGGAGACAGAGTACGGCTGGCCGAGACAGTCGTCAAAGAGGCTTGATTCATCTTCACTGGCTGGTTCTTCTTCTGGTAGCAGGGTAGATGAGGCTAGCACTTCTCAGAGTGGTCCAGTCGAGGATCTGCGAGGCAGCAGTGGCGGTAGAGGTCGACGTGGCAACCGAGGCTGAGTGGATAGGGCTGTAGGTGCCGGCCGAGTAGGTCGTGAAGTTCCTAGGGTCAAGATCCCTGCGGAGGAGAGTGAAAGGGTTCCAGATACCTCTCTTCTTCATGGATTGGGGAGACATGTTTCCATGCTCGTGCGTTTGGACATCCCTACCCCTACCCTTCAGCTAGTTTCCGAGGGAGGTGGAGCGCGTTTTTGTCGACTACTGCATTATTCTCGGATGATATCAGGACGCAGTTTGCGACAGTGGGTTTCGGAGCCTTCCTGTAGATACCGGCTTTCAGAGTAGATCGGCCTTTATTCTTGGCTATGGTTGAGAGATGATTTCCAACAACGCACTCTTTCCATATGCCTGAGGTGGAGATAGGCATCAGGCCTTCCGATTTTGTTGCAATCACGGGTATTGTGATGGATAGAAAGCCCCTACCGCTGGCTATGCTGACCGTCCCGGAGGTAGGCGAGTTGTTGGGCTTCACCAGGGTCCCTGCCTCTATGGTGGGGAAGATGGGGCGTATCAGTACAGAGGTTTTGATGGGCCTGATGTTGATTGAGGGAGAGGATGGGGCCCCTCACACCTATAGAGAGCGATCAACCCGATTTGGAGACAGAGATTTTGATATCATTTTTCGCATCTGTTTCCTTCTCCTCATCGGTAGCTGTTTCTTCTTAGAGGATGATTCTTCCGTCTCCACCACCTTTCTTTCGGTTATGCAGGATGTTGATCACATCGGAGACTTTGACAGCGGGAGCCTTATATATGGTACCATTTTGGTCGAGCTTGATCAAATGGTGGAGGGCATTACTGCGCCTCGTGAAGCTGGGATCTCCACTCGGTTCTTTTGGCATTTTATTGAGGTAAAAGATATTTTTCTTCCGTCTCTTCTCAGTTTCTTTCTCTATATCTCGTCCATCGTCTGAGGCTGTCTTTCTTTCTCCAGATTTTCGTTCATGTCTATTTCCCCTTCTATCTGCCTACTCGCCGACATCCCGACGAGGGTTATCCGTTGGGCGCATTCTGGGCTACTAGAGATGCCAGAGCTATCAGGAATAGCCCTAGGAGTACTCGGGCCCACATCGATCGATGTCATCTTCGAGACGTGAGTACTTGAACTTTTTTCTCTTTTGTTTGGCCTTGAAGCTATCTGTACTTGTTTTCTGACTATCTCTTTTGCAGATCTTCTCTGTTATTTTGTGAGACCTCCCCCGCACTGTCAGTGGGAGGAAGGAGGTGAGGAACGCCTATAGGCGTAACACCAGACGACAGTGCTACCCCTTCTTCATCGGAGAGCAGAGGTACACATTTTACCTAGGGGAGCGTCTGTTCTTCCAGCACGATGGGAGTCTTCGTATTCCTGTCGTTCCACCTGAGCCTATCTCGGGGGCTATGATGGTAGATGAGTATCTCGCCCAGGCAATAGGCGTAGATGCTGCTGGACTGGTGAGAGTAGGTGATTTCCAGGCTTGATTCCGAGAGGCATCCATTGGGTGTCTCATGCCTGCAGTCACTGCTCGTGCTGGGATTACAGAAATTGGAGGGATACTGTTATAGGAGCATGCCGTTACGGTACGTACTCTGTCATTACCTTCTTTCTTTTAGAATTCTCTGTTTTTTACCGTTCTCACTCGATCGATTTTCTTATTTTCAGGCTGATGATCTTCGTCGTCTTCGAGAGGGCTACTATGTGATCGAGGCCCAGGCGGCGAGGACTGTGGAGATGGAGAACAGGTGGAGGGCTTCTAGAACCGAGGTGGAGGAGCAGGCTGCCCGTATTGAGGAACAGGAGGCTCGCCTTGAGGCCCAGGCAGCTCGCATCCAGGAGCTAGAGCTGGAGGCAGCTTTGCGGGAGTCTCGTTTCCAGGCTAAGATGGTATGTCATCATTGGTTTCTTTTTCTCTTTCCTCTATAGATCGTAGCATATTTTTCACCTGTTCTGATTGATTTTCTCGTGATTTTCTCAGGATTACTATCGACACCGAGACGGAGTGAGCACCCCTGCGCGGCCTCCGACACCTCCTAGGGTAGGCGTTTTCATTTTAGTTATTCATTTCTTTACATATGCTGTATATATCACTGCTTGTATTTTGATATGCTTTGTTTCTTTATTTTCAGACCTCCCCCTCTACTGGCCTTGCTGTCCTGGGCGCTGATTTCTCGGGTACTACGGAGCAGGATGCTACCCTGGACGCGAAGCTATTCTTCACGGTTTAGGAGGGACGACTGCGGATGCACGGTCTACCTTCTTCCGGGGTGTCTGGTTCAGGTGCAGTAGCCAGATCTTCTTCTAGAGCTATCCCTGAGACTCAGAGTGCTCAAGACGATGCTCCCCCTTCCATTTGATCTTTGTGTACCTGACGAAATATTAGACATTTTATATTAGTTTCTGAACATTGTGTGTAGACATTTCCAACTTTTGTATGTATATATATTTATGCCCATATTTCATTGTGTTCGTCTTATTGTGGTCACATGTGTAACTGATTCGGGCTCCAACGAGCTTCTTGGGTGTGGTATCAATCATTAGGGCTTTTGAGCCCTCTTGAGTGTTGGTGAGCTTACGGGCAGGTAGAGGGTGCGATTAGGGTCCAAAGGACCCTTCGAGTGTACTCTTTGAGTGGTGTGAGTCTTTCGGGATCCATGGTGATTAAGATGGTTCGTAGAGACCTAACCTAGCCCAACATGATCTTGACGAGTTCTTACGTGCCCGATATATTTTTTTGAATGCATTTATCGAGCACGTAGGAATTCTTTATCATTTCCACGTGATTTTAAGGTATCGAGCCCTGAGATGACCGTTACATAGTTCGAAGTTGTCAAAATCTCAAATGACTCAGACCCCAAGGCTTAAAATGTTTTGGTCCGTGTTCTCAACACGGATAGCTTTGTCAAGCCTTTATCCATTCCATGAGCACGGATAAGGCATTTTGGCTTTTAACCGTGCTTTCGACACGGATGCATTGATTCTGACTTCAACTGTATTTTAAGTACGGATA
Source organism: Akebia trifoliata (assembly GCF_017979445.1). Classification (NCBI taxonomy): domain Eukaryota; kingdom Viridiplantae; phylum Streptophyta; class Magnoliopsida; order Ranunculales; family Lardizabalaceae; genus Akebia; species Akebia trifoliata. The sequence goes on along the minus strand of NC_141386.1, from coordinate 9,439,300 downwards.
AGTCAACTTAGACTTTATCCGTGTTTAAAACACGAACCAGTATGATTCACCCCCTTCTTTAAACATGTTTCACCCTCGATTTTGCCCTAACATTTCACTTTTCACGGTTTTTCACTTCCCTTTTTCTCTTTTTGTCAATTTTTACTCTCCTTCTTCCTCAAAGCTTCTTCTCAAGCTCTATGGAGGTGTTTTCTACTCTTCCCAATTTGAAAAGGTATGGCATTGTTAATCATTTTTTGAGTAGTTGGATAAATAGTATGGGCAATGATGATAGGACTCAATGTTGTTTTAATAAATTGGGGTTCACTCTTTCTTTGCCCAAGATCCCATTGCAATGGAGCTTGATTGAGGCTATGTTGGGGTATTGGATCCCTAAGCTCAATCTCTTTCGGTTTGGGGTGCACGAAATGACTTCCACCATTGAGGAGTTTGAAGTGTTGTTGGGGCTTGAGATATCGGGCCCCGTTGTAATCCCACCATTACGTGATGGATATCGAAGTGAGGCTTCCGACTTCTTGGGGATAAGCCGCACGTTTTTGAAGATTCTGGATGGTGGATCGGTTTTGAAGACAATGTCCAAGTCTTTCCTGATTGAACGCCTCACGGATCCCTCGAAGCCATTGATTCACTTTAATGCTCTCACTCTGATGGTGGTGAGTCAACTCCTGTTTCCAGGTGGTGGAGACATCATAGATCTTTCTCTCATTCACGTGGTTCAACAAATCTGGGAGGGACGCCGGTTGGCACCGATGCTTTTGAGTGAGATGTTTCAATCTCTCACTCCTTGTTCCTCCGGTCATGATCGAATCTTCTGAGGATGTGCCCCACTCCTGCAGGTAAATTCCAAACTTAGCTTATTTTTAAATTTAAACTTAAATTTACTAGTTTCCAAAGCTTAAAATTCTCCTGATATTGTAGCTTTGGTTTATGGATCATCTGGCTTCAACTGAAGTGGTTAATCACCCATTTTGCGTTAATGCCGATCTCGTACTCATGATGTCGAGGAGAGTTGCTCCCTTCGTCTCGGGTGGCAAAGAAGAATGATATTCTTTTATCAGCAACCTTGATGATGAAGAAGTAAGGTGGGTGGTGTCTCCTGTGATTGCATTTGATGGCGCTCGTTTCCTTGTTTTGATTGGCCTTCACGAGGCAACTCATTATGTACCACTTCGGGTTCTTCATCAATTTGGTTATGACCAGGGTGTGCTCATCCCTGAGAATTTCAGTGAGTTGGTTGGTCCATTGTCGACTGCACTTTTGAGTCGACTCGCGAAAGAATGGGATCGAGTTGAAGTATTGAGTCGACCCATCTTTGTAGCGCACCTATTCCCAGCGTACTTGCATTGGATTCGAGAACTCATTTCTGGGAGACCCTCGGTGTCGATAGTTCCCCGAACACACTTTGGTGCTTCATCCTTTTTTGATTACCGAGATCGAGTTGAGGAGTCTCAACCCGATCATCATCGCATTCAGGCTATCTGGCTTAAATTCGAGAAGAATATGCAGAAAGAGATTACTTGACTAACATCTGTCCTTGCCCAGTCCGGATCCAGTGATGGTGGCAAAGTGGCTAGGCTCCGGGCTGAAGTTGTTGAGTTGAGAGACCGACTTGCCCAGTGTCCTCATTTTGAGGACTTTGCAGCATATTTGGTGAGCCATGATATTTCTGATGCCGAGAAAGTGATGATGAGTCAGGCTGGCCGGATCCGTACTTTGGAGGAACAGCTTGACTCTTTTTTCATTTCTCACCATGATGTTTGATTGATTGTGTTGTATTCCCACTTTTTGAATTTTCTTTTCATTATCTGAATGTATGCAAAATGTTGAAAGATTGATGCAAAGAAAATAGGTTTTGTATTTACTTGGCCTCAGGTATATCTATTGTTCCTGAAAACATGAAATTTTATCGAATGAGTCCTAAATTTGTCATCATTGGCCAAAATAGTAGTTTTGAAATATAATTTTGTGAAATGTCTTTATCAAATGAGTATGATAAATTCAGAGTTTGTAAAACCTTTGATTGTGACGATCTTGGTGCTTTTGCCAAACATAGGGGATACAAACGTCAATTGCTCTTTTGGTTTCTTTAGAGTCATCCCAATTGCCCTAGTGTTTGGAAAACTGTTATCTGCTCGGGACATGGGTTTTTAGCAAGATTTCACCGTTCACAATTTATACTCTTGCGGGCCAGGAGTTTTTTTTTTTTACCCTTATTGCTCCTAGTGCCAATTACGGTTTTCACCAGATCCGGTTTTCACATTTTTGCGCATCGACGTCCTTTTGGGATTTTCATCGTGCCGGTGGCTTTGATCTTGCCATATTCTGATTCTTTTACTCATAGCGCCCTTTCAGGTTTTCACTATGCTCCTTCAGACTATGCTTGTATTTTTGGATTTTTACATTACAGTTCCGTTTGGAGTCTCTATGTCCTGGTGGCTTGGTGACTCAAGTTGAGTTGCGAGATCGGCGACTCTACTCTTGTAGTGGCACTATTTCTTGAGTAATCGATCTAGATTCCCCTCTCGAGTTTGCTGGCGACTATTCGTGGTTCGACAACTCAAGTTGAGCGGCGAGATCAACTACTCTACACTTCAAGTACTCTTTTTTTTCGAATATCTGACCTGGATTCCCCTCTCGAGTCTTTCAACGACTAATAAGACTTTGAGGTCCAGACCAAGTTGCAAGATCATTGGTGTTGTCATTGTCATTGTATTTCCTTAGAATCTTTCCTGATCAAAAAGAACTTTTGTTGGGATGAAACGTTGGCTTAGGCTTATGGAAGTGGAAGGATTCAAAAAGTTAAGGTCTGGGTTTATCTAGAGTGAATAAACATGGGATTCGTCTATTTTTGTTTCGAAGAGGTAATCTATGTCTCCTCCCAACGTCTCTCGAACTTGTTTAGGCTGGAGATTTGGGTCGAGCTCAGATCAAGTGTCCTAGTTTTTGACTTTTTGATTTTTTTTGTATTTTTAGCTGTTCACAGTTTATCCTCATGCGGGCCAGGAGTAATTTGATACTTCTGATTTTCTCTTTGATTTTCTTTTCTTTTATCTTTTTTTTTCATTCATTTTTTTTGTATCATTTTGTAGTTGTTGACTTGCCCCAGTCTTATGTTAAAAAATGAACGTAATGGCTCAAAAGGGTTGACTAGGGTTAGATAGTTTGTTTAGGATATCAAGGATGGCCTTTCGTCATATTAGGATCAATTCTTAGGCATAGTATTTCTTGACAGTGTCGGCATTGATCGGTTGCGGGAAGACTTGTCCGTCTATCTCCGTAAGTATCAAATCTCCTCCCGTCATTACTTTCTGTACGATGAAGGGTCCCTCATAGTTTGGTCTAAATTTTCCTCTGGCATCTTCTTGGATTGGCAGAATCTTCTTTAATACAAGGTCTCCTAGTGAGAAATCTCTAGACTTAACATTCTTGTTATAGGCACGAGCTATTCGTCGTTGATAGATCTATCCATGGCAAATGGCTGCAAGTCACTTTTCTTCGATTAAATTCAATTGATCAAACCGAGCTTGAATCCATTCAGCTTCATCCAACTCTGCTTCTTTCAATATTCGGAGGGAGGGAATCTCAACCTCAACGGGTAAGACTGCTTCCATTCCATAAACCAATGAATACAGAGTTGCCCCAGTTGAAGTTCTAAACGAGGTTCGATAGGCGTGAAGTGCAAAAGGCAACATGTCGTGACAATCTTTATACGTAACTGCCATCTTCTCGATGATTTTCTTGATATTCTTGTTGGCTGCCTCGACTGCTCCGTTCATCTTAGGTCTGTAGGGTACAGAGTTGTGATGAGTGATCTGAAAGTCTTCGCACATCTTAACCATGTCCTTGTTCTTGAAGTTTTTAGCATTGTCAGTTACCAATCCGCTGGGAAGCCCATATCTGCAGATGATGTTGTTCTTTACAAACTTCAAGACATTGTTTTTCGTGACATTAGCATAGGACGCCGCTTCTACCCATTTGGTGAAGTAGTCGATAGCAACGAGAATGAAGCAGTGCCCGTTTATAGCTTTTGACGAGATTGGCCCGATGACATCCATTCCTAGAGCGAGAAGGGCCAAGGAGTGGTCATATTATGTAGCTCTGAAGGCGGAGCATTGATCTTATTGGCGTAGATCTGGCACAGATGGCATTTGCGAACATGCTGATAGCAGTCACTTTCCATTATCATCCAGTAATATCCCATCCGCATAATCTTTTTTGCTAGCATGTGACAATTCATGTGGGGTCCACAGACTCCACCATGTACAGTCTCAATTAGTCGTTTCGCTTCTGTTTTTGCCACACACCGGAGTAAGACCTCGTGGTGTGATTTCTTTTACAGAATGTCATTGCTGATGAAAATCGTCCTACCAATTTCTGAATGGTCCTGCGATCGTTTGGCGTCGTATCTGAGGGGAAGGTTCGATCTTCGAGATATGCTTTGATGTCTGAGTACCAAGGCTTTTCTTTGGGTTCTTCTACTTCGACGAGCAGACAGTATGCTGGTTCATTTTGGATTCCAATCTTAATGGGGTTAAGGAGTAAGTCTTCCGAGATGCTAATCATAGAAGCGAGCGTAGCTAATGCATCTACAAACTGATTCTTCGCTCTCGGCATATATGTGAATGAAATCCTGTCAAAGCATGAGCTTAGTTCCTCCAGGTACTCGTGGTAAGGGACCAATCTTTGCTCTCGGGTCTTCCATTCTCCAATCGTCTGATAGACTACTAAACTTGAATATTCGAAAACATCGATCTCATCTACCTCAAGATCCAGTGTCGCTTTCAACCCTGTTATGCATGCTTCGTATTCAGCCTCGTTGTTAGAACATTGGAACTTCAGTCTGATGGCAATTGGCAGTGGGAACCATCTGGTTTAATTAAGACTGCCCCTATTCCGTTCCCTTTCTGATTTGCTATTCCATCGAAGTACATTTTTCAGCCTTGTTCTTCATCATCATCATCGTTGTCAATCTCGGTGAATAGTATGGCCTCATCAGGGAAGTTTGTCTTTAATGGCTCGTAGTCAGGCAACGGGTGCTCGATGAGGTGGTCGGCGATGGCTTGCCCTTTGATGGCTTTTTGAGTGACATAGGTGATGTCAAACTCAAATAATAATAGTTGCCATTTTGTTGTGCTACCTGTTAATACTGATTTCTCGAATAGGTATTTCAGGGGGTCCATCCTAGCGATTAGCATAGTTGAGTAACTCAACAAATAGTGACGTAGTCGTTGAGATGCCCAGACTAATGCACAGCAAGTCTTCTCAAGCATTGAATATTTTGCTTCGTACTCGGTGAATTTCTTATTGAGATAGTAGATGGCATGTTCCTTTTGTCCTGATTCATCGTGTTGCCCTAGCACACACCCCATTGATGTTTCTTGCACTGAGATGTACATCAGCAAAGGTCGCCCTGGAGTAGGAGGGACTGAGACTAGTGGATTTAGCAGATATTGCTTGATTTTGTTGAATGCTTCTTGATAGTCTTTGTTCCACTTCTTCGGCATATCTTTCCTTAATAGCTTGAAGACCGGCTCACAGATAGGCGTCAGTTGAGCTATAAACCGACTGATATATTGTATTCTCCCCAGAAAACTCCGAATGTCTTTTCTGAAATAGGTGCCTTCATTTCGAGGATATACTTAGTTTTCACAGGGTCTATCTCAATGCCTCTTCTACTGACGATGAACCCCAATAGCTTGCCTGATGTTGCCTCGAACACGCACTTTGTTGAATTTAACCTCAAACTGTACTTTCTGAGTTTGTCGAACAACTTCTTCAGATTCACCAGATGGTCTTCTTCAATGCCGGATTTAACAATCATGTCACCTACGTAGACTTCCATTTCTTTATGGATCATATCGTGGAATAGTGCGGTCATTGCCTGTTGGTAAGTCGCCCATGCGTTCTTCAGCCCGAATGGCATAACTTTGTAGTGGAAAGTACCCTATGGTGTGATGGATGCAATCTTTTCTTGGTCTTCTTTTGACATCTTTATCTGATTATAGCCTGAGAAGCCATCCATGAACGAGAACATGTCGTGCCTCGCTGTACTATCGACTAGAGTGTCGATGTGTGCTAGTGGAAAATCGTCCTTAGGACTGGTTTTATTCAAGTCTCGGTAGTCAACACACATGCGTACCTTTCCATCTTTCTTTGGTACTGAGACGACATTAGCCAACCATTCAGGGTATGTAGAGATTGCGAGGAATCTTACTTCGAATTGTTTCATGACCTCGTCTTTGACCTTGAGGGTCCATTCTAGTTTCAATCTTCTCAGTTTCTGCTTGATCGGCTTGCTTTCCAAGGCAATTGGTAGCTTGTGTACAACAAGATCTGTGTCTAACCCAGGCATATCTCTATATGACCATGCGAAAACGTCTTGATACTTCAGTAAGAATTCGACCATTTCTTCATTTTGTTGCAACGTTAATAAGGCTCCGATCTTGACAATTCGTGGGTCCTCTTCGGTACCAAGATTGATTGAATCTGTATCATCAATGTTTGGCTGAATACCTTTCTCGTGACGTTCTACCAAGTCTTTGATTTCTTTGGGTGGGTACTCCATTTCGTCCTCAGACTCTTCTTCTATCCCCATGAGGTCAAAATCGATTTCAAGATCGAAATCATACTCGTCCCTTCAAGATTCTGTTTTATCTGGGTACTTATTTGATTGAGACAGATCCTTTGAAAACTCTTTTTTTGGTTTTTGAAAAATATCTATATTTTTGCGATTTTGAATTTTTTTTTTATTTTTGAGAGGTTTTTGATATTTTTTATTTTTGAGGAATATTTGTTTTTTGTGATTTTCTAGATACCTGAAATAAGAAGAACAATTATGCAAATTTGTTAATAAAGATAAGAAGCCCTCAAAACAGTCTTTACCCGAGGACGAGGGCTCGTTACGATCCTCGGGCAAATTGATGTCGCCTAACAGCATTTTTTTTAGGCCTCAACAGCCTCAAGAGTTAATGGGAATTCTTTCCAGTTGTGCAATGTCTCCCCTTCTCTGAGGGGGCGGATAAGATGAGCGAGTGATTTGTTGGATGATTTGATTGGTTGTTCGGAGATGACCATGATCTCCGATTGATTGTTGTCGGATTGGGGCATAGTCCCTCCTAAACTCAGTGGGATGACGACTGATGCCCAGTCAATACCCGTTGGAAAGAGTAAGTCGTTCTCTTGGTTGGTAGTGGTTTCCATTTTTGTGGATCCTAGAGCGGTCTCTGATAGACTTTCGTTGGAGTCCCCACTGAATAAAACATCCATGCCTTCTATGAAGGATGGGTGGGTCTCAACAGCTGAGTCTTCATGCATGTGCACAGGTTTGAGATTTACCACTTTTGATTTTTTTACCGATTTTGTTGGCAACGGTTCTGATAAATTGTCGTGTCTAATATGAGATTTTGGGAAACTAACGCTGATGTGAGGGACTTTGCCCAGATTCTAGACATTCGGTTCTCGATTTTACTTTCTCGCTAGTCAAAGTTCTTTCTTTTTTTCGTTCATTTCTGCTATATCCTTTTTTGTAGGTCTGAACCCCAAATCGAAGTAAGGATTATGCTTCTCCGCTTCAACCGGTGTAGCTTTCCCTTTTCCTTTGGGTCTCAACCCTTGTCTGGGTCGGTAACCTACTTTCTTCAAAACCCGACCGATCATCAGATTTGCCTTTGACAGCTCCGCTTTCACCTTCTCTTTTTCCTTCTCAACATGATTGACAATAACGAATTGATAGGAATGGTATAGTGTTTTATCCTTTGTCAACTCAATATCGATAAACGACACGTCTGGAGCTCTCCCGACTGGAATAAGATTTTCTGCCAATACTGATATCATCCTCTGCCCCATGATGAATTTGACTCTTTGGTGCAATGAGGATGATACAGCCCCTGCTATGTGGATCCACGGCCTACCCAGCAGCAAGTTAAAGGTTGTCGATATTTCCATGACTTCAAATGTTACTTCAAAGGTGCACGGGCCTATCGTGATAGGTAAATCCACCTCTCCTAGGGAATCCCTTCTCGAACTGTTGAAGCCTTGGACAACCTTGTTGTTAGGCTTAACATGTGACCAATCAGCGTTGAGTTTTCGGAAGGTTTCAAACGGACAAACATTAAGCGTTGAGCCATTATCAATCAGTACTCTGGCTACCATCATGCCCTTGCACATGACCATGATGTTTAACGGCTCGACGTGCCCCCGTCCTTCTTGCACGAATTCACTTTCAATGAAAATAATAGGATTGGAGTCCATGATCTGGCCAACCGTTTGCTCCAACTGTGCCGGTGAAGTAGTTGTAAGTACATGTGATTTTCCTAGAACTCTCAACAATGCCTCTTGGTGTTCCTCTGATTTTTGTATCAGGCCCAGGATACTAATTTGAGCTGGCTATTTGTTCAATTGGTCCACTATATTATGCTCACTCTTTCGAACGAGCTTAATGAAGTCTACAGCTTCTTTGTCCGTCACTTTCACCTTCTCTTCTATCTTGTCATCTTTGTACTACTTACCCTTGCCTTTTGCTTTTCTTTTTTCTTCATCGGTCACCTCTTTAGCGGTCTCTTTGATTTCTTCTCTGATGCTTACCCCCTTTTCTGGTGATTTCTGACATCTTTCAGCCCTTGTCATATGGCCAATGTCAGCCACCATTATTTTCTTTATGGTCTCGACCCCTGTGGTAGTGGTGATGGTGGTCTCATAGCTCCAGGGCCCTGCCTAGTTGGAGCTATAGGGGAATGATTTAGGTAAGTGTATGGTCATGGGGGGTGGATCAGGTTTTACATTGAGAATGAGGGGTGGTGGTGATGATTTGAATGTAGTGATGGTAGAAGGAGTTACGTGAGTGGTTGATGGAGTGTATGGAATGACGAGCGGTGGGCGTGAAGATGAAGTGTATGGTATATGAAGGGAAGGTCGAGTTGATCCTTGAGAATATGGTGGTGTATAGGGTACAACCAGAGGAGGTCGGATCGAATTTTGATAGTTCGGTGATCCGTAAGATATAACCAAAGATGGTGGGTAGCAGTATTTGATGAATGGGATGGATGGTGAGGTCGGCCAATCTAAGTGGCAATTGCAAATTTTATGATGAATTTGTTGTATAATGGTTGACTGTGTTAATCATGGATGCCTTTGATTCCTGGTTTAGGTGGACCCTAATTTTTGCCCCAATAGGTGCTATCAAATCCGAAGGATTGAAGTCGAGTTCTCCGCAGATGGCATTTATCATGTGCCCACTTCCCTCTCCATTATAAGTAGGTAGGGGTTTTGATTGATATTCTATTGTTGGGGCGGGTTGGTAAGCCCATCTAGGATGAGAGTCTTTTTATCAATCAGGTTCTGTACTTGATGTTTGAGTTGCCAGCATTGGTCTGTAGAGTGCCCTGGTGCACCTATGTGAAATTCACAGAACAAATTGACGTTGTATCCTGGCCCTTTAGCAGCCTCAGGATTTGGTGGACGTTTTGCAAGATACTTACCCCTGAGTAAGATTGGCAGTAATTCTGATAATGTCATAGGTAACCTGGTAAACACACAATTTACTCTATTGGGTCGTGCCTGCTGGTTCTATCCGTATAATGGTGCCTGCTGCACAACTGGTGGAGGATTTGCTCGAAATGAATTCTGAGGTGGAGGGTTCCATGTTGGCGGTGCTAGTGCTCATAAGGTCGACGGCGCTTGTGGTCTTAGTGCTGGTGAAGGGATGAAGAGGGGTCGGTTTGGCTGTACGTTGTTAACTTGTGTTTCTTCCCTCTTCTTTCTTGGAGGTGCTGGCTTTCTCTAAGAAGGGATTCCTGTTGTTGTCCCTAGGCTTGTGAAATAAAATATCAGACCAGTTCAGATCCCGTCCTCAACTCGGTCTGCTACCTGTACCAGATTTGAAAATGTGCCTGTGGTGTGCCCCACCAGATGAGTATAGAAGGCGTGCCCTGGTGTCGAGATAAACGTGGTGTTCATCTCTTGCTCGGTCATGGCCGGCCTTACTTGTGAGGCTGACTCTCGCCATCTCTGTGCATACTCTTTCACCGTTTCTCGTTGCTTTGTTGTCATCTTGGCCATGTCGTTCCGGTCCAGACCAACATCTGTATTGAACCGGTAATTTTTTCAGAATATCTCGGCTAGGTCCTGCCAGTTCTTAATGAGTAAGTGATCCAATCCAGAAAACCATTTGAGTGTCGGCCTATTAAGCTCCTCTAAAACAACTGCACCAACAACCTGTCATCCTCGCCATACTGGCACATGGATCCACAATACAACTTCAGATGTGACAGCGGACACCCTACTCCGTTATACTTTTCAAACTCCGGATACTTGAATTTAGTCGATAATTGAGCATTGGGGTAAAAGCAAAAGACCTTGAACCGAGTTCTACTCATAGTGTTGAGGCCCTTTATTCTTCTCATCTCTTCCTGCAGAGATTCGATTTGCTGAGCCAATTTTTTGTTTGTCGCGCTCTTGGCCTCTGTGGCCCTGTATTCACATTCATTATCAGGAATGACCAAGGGGGTGGTCGATTCTGTGGAATATAGAGCCCGGCCCTAGTATTCAGGCACTGTAGGCGGCATGGTGGTCTGTGGTCCCTGGGGAGGTTCTTCAGGTAAATCCTGATTTGATCCAGATACATGTTACTATATTGTTTGAGCTTGTATGACGCTGGTGTTGGCTAACACAGCACTTACTGTATTTTCTTGCCTCTCGATTATTTTCAATAATGTTGTGATTTGTGGATCGAGGCCTGATGTTTCGACTACTGGGGGTTGTGCTGGTTCAAAAGAACTCATGGTGACTGTAGATGATCTCAGAAAATATGGAGGTACTTCTGGCTGCTTGTATTTCTTTCGTTTGACCACCTATGGGTACAAAAGACCAAGCGTTACTATCTTGTTTACAAAAATGAAGATGCATGATGTTTTTCTTAGGTTAGGTAAAGTTGTTTATTATGAGTTTTAGCGGAAAAATAATTTCTCGGCGCGGAGCCGACATCAACACGGAGTTGGTAAAATGTTTTACAAAAGAATTACATCAGCACGGAGCTGGCATCGACACAGAGTCGGTAAAATGTTTTTGAAAATGGAATTAACTCAGCGCGGAGCTGGCATCTACACAGAGTCAGCATCAACACGGAGTCGGCATCAGCACGGAGCAAGCATCGACACGGAGTCAGTGAATCATTTTTAAAAGAAAAAAGGTAATTTCATCAGCACGGAGCTGGCATCGACGCGGAGTCAAAAAAATATTTTGAAAATGAAATTATCTCAACACGGAGCTGGCATCGACACGGAGTCGGCATCAACTCGGAGTTGGCATCAGCAAGGAGCTGGCATCGACACAGAGTCGGGAAAGCATTTTGCAAAGTAATTTCATTAGCACGGAGCTGGCATCGACACGGAGTCGAGAAAATGTTTTGAAAAGGTAATTTCATCAGCACGGAGCTGGCATCGAGACGGAGTCGGGAAAATATTTTGAAAAAGGTAGTTTCATCAGCACGGGGTTGGCATCGACACGGAGTCGGGAAAATATTTTGAAAAGATAATTTCATAAGCACGGAGCTGGCATCGACACGGAGTCGGGAAAATATTTTGAAAAAGGTAGTTTCATCAGCACGGGACTGGCATCGACACGAAGTCGGGAAAATATTTTGAAAAAGTAATTTCATCAGCATGGGGCTGGCATCGACACAGAGTCGGGAAAAATATTTTGAAAAGTAATTTCTGAGATAAATCGAGTTGGAATAACCCATATTTTTGGTAACCTCCAATTCAGTTCTCTGAAATTACCGCCAGCTAGGTAGATCTCCAAGGAAGAGGCAGCGCACAATGGCACTCTTAAATCACCTTATTCCCTGAATAGACGTAGTCTATCCCCCTCATATCAACAGGGTAAGATCTTTCTAGGCACCGACTTTGATCAAGGACTGCAATTGGTGCTTTTTGACATTTTTTTTTTGAGAAAAATTGAATGCATTTGAGTCGATTGATCGATTGTTATTTTTGTTAGATTATGAACTTGGTTTGAAATTTGATATGGATCCAGTTTGTAGTGGATCTGGGTCTTAAACCCAATCGAAATGGGTTTGGATCTAGGTTGCGAGGCCAGTTGAACTGGATCTGGGTTATGGACCTTGTGGTAAATGGATCTGGATCGTGGGCCTAGTTGAAATGGATCTGGGTCGTAAATCTAGTTGAAAATGGACCTAGATTGTAATCCAGTTGAAAATGGATCTAGGTCGTAACCTAGTTGAAATGGATCTGGGTCGTAACCTAGTTGAAAATGGATCTGGGTCGTGGGCCCAGTTGGATTGGATCTGGGTCACAACCTAGTTGAAAATGGATCTGGGTCGTGGACCCAGTTAAATGAGTATGAATCTGGGACGTGGGCCCAGTTGAAATGGTATGGGTTATGGGCCCGGTTTAAATGGATACGAGTGGGGACCCGGTTCACAAAATTGTTTCGAGTTGGAGAATCCGTAAATTCTTCCCCTCTTTTTTTTTGTTTTGTTTTTATTTTTTTTTTTTGAAAACATTGATTAACAAAATCCATTTTACTTAACTCATCTAAAACTCGGGATTCTTCAAAGGGTGCCGTCAATGTTTGATCAATTGTAAGTGGGCCCCTTCAAAAATGGACTGTCGAGTTCATTCTGTAGGGTCGAGCTCACTCTGATCCGTGTTAATGGCACAGATGTAACCCTCATTCTGTTATCCGTGTTTTGGGCACGGATGAGACATTCACTGTTTCAACCGTGCTCAAAACACGGGTAAAGTAGTCATTGTTTCAACCATGTTCCCAACACAGATGAGGCACGCTTTGACTCAACCATGTTCCGAACACGGATGAGGCACATCCACGTCCATCCGTGTTATGGACACGAACCAGAAAGAAATCTAGTTCCTGTATTTCACAGAAACTGGTTTCTTGTTCCCTGTTTTTTGTTGTGCCTCTCCTTGTTGCTGTTTTGATCCCTTACTCACTGTTTTTTTTTTAACATGATGCAACAAGCATTCCCTCCCCTTTACCTAAGGGGATATAAAAGGAGAGTAAAACAAACCTATGATCTAATTGCCACTTTTGGGCTTACAACTTGGGCTTCAAGGCCCGACAACAATAATTGCATACGACATTGCTTTGGGGGTCGATGTAACATTAAAAACTTGTGTCCTAACTCATCTAGCTGGGCACATGCATGAGTTTAATAGGTGGCTTCACGGCTACCCGATCTTCAAACCTCAATGCATACCGAAGTACACACGTCGTTGGTTGGTGATCGGGTTTGATGTGTTCATTCCCGACACTTGAAATAATGATCTCAAGCTATGGAACTACTTAGCATCGGGGCTAAGCATATTGAGGGTGGGATGGCTCGAAAGTGGGGCTATGCTCGCAAGTGCACACATGCATTTTCATTCATTATTTTTCATCGACCCCCTTACAAATATGGAAATAAAACAACAAAAGTAAGTAAATATTACATTTCGAACATGTGAAAAATAGAAAATAACAAGTAAACAACAAACAACAATGTTAGTAAACAAAGTTTTTTTTTTAAGAAAACCGAGTTATCACGAGGGGTGAACCATGTTTTCCCAGTGGAGTCGTCAGCTGTAGACACATGATTTTCGTCATTACGACGGTCACATCTACTAAGATTTGGAGTCGTCACCATTCATGTTGTGAGTGGGTGTGAATGGTCACCCGATGTACATTTTCCAAAAAAAATGATATTTTTGGCATTAGTGACTCGCAATGGATAAGGACCTAATCGAACCTAGGGATTCGGGTAAGCGGCTCTATTGGAGAAAAGAGAAGGTGTTAGGCACATTTTTCTCCCCGCCAAGTGGCGGTAACCTCTACACAACTCGGTCATTTTAATTTTTTTAAAAAGTGAAAAATAATGTGCCATGTGGGTGCATTTGTATCCTAGATAGGGGTTTGCTTTTGGCTTGATCATAGGATCATCTCATTGATGGAGATGATCCTTATAGATCTAAGCCTTAGGGACTATTCAAAAATAAAATAAAAAAAGAAGAAAGAAGGGGATGTTAAAAGAGGAAGGAGGAAAAGATAGAGAGAGAGAGGGGGGCAGTGTAATTTGAACCCACCTTGTTTCTTCGATCTTCTTTTTCTTCTTCTTCTTAAATTCTTTTGAGTCCTTGGTGATTTAGAAAGATGTAAATTTTCCTTGTAGAGGATTGGTATGAGATTAAAAAAATAGATGAAGAGAGAAGATGAATTTTTTTTTATTTTTGTAAGACTTGGTAACCATTTTTAGGATAAGGGGAGAGGTATTTATAGATGTTTGGAGGAGGTTTAGGGGTATAATGGGGTTAGAGGTTGAGAGAATGGGAAATGGCATGGTTTTTAGAAGATGGGGGTATGAAATTTGGAGTGAGTTTTGGGGTAGTTTTGTAGAATGAAAATGGGTGAGGTTTTGAATCAAATGGTTTGGATCCTACCCAAATCAATTTGGGTAGAGTGTTTGGTAGGGTGAGATGAGTGATAGTTGATGGGAGGAGTGAGGGTGTAAGAGGATTGTTTGGAGAAGAAGTGTTAGGTTGGTTGAAGAGGTGAGGTGTTTAGATTTAGGGGAATGGGTTGTGTAAGAGATTGGTAAATTGATTTTTAGAAGGAAAAAGGGGATGATGCCACGTGACATATGTGATGAGAGAATGAGATGATGAGATTGGTTAATTAGTTGATGGTGGTTGTTTGATTAGAGAGAAGAGTATGGGTTGGTTAGTTGATGATGATGGGGGTATGGGTTGAGGTGATTTCATTGGAGTATTTTAAGAAAAATGATGGGTGTAGATGTGGGTGGTTGATGATGTTAGAGAATGGTGATGAATTAGGGTATGGGTTGTTGATGATGTTAGAGAATAGGGATAGGTTAGGTTAGGGTAGGGTATGGGTTGAGGTGATTTTGGAGGAAAGTGATGTGGGTTAGATGGATTGTTTGGAGAATGGTGATGGGGGTAGGTGATTAGATGAGAGAGGTGAAGGGTGGTGATGACATGTGTCATCTTTTGATGTTTGGGGAGGTGATTGGTTGATGTGGATAATGGATAATGGGTTAAGGTTGTGGGTTGGATAATGAATTGGATATGGGTAGGATTTTATGGGCTTCGAAGTGTTGGGCTTGGATTTTAGAAGTGATTTTGGGTTTTAAGAATTGTTTGGGGCTATTTTAGAAATGGTTTTGAGAAGGTAGGTTGGTTTTTGATTTTAGATGATGTTGGGTTGATTTTAGGTTATGATTAATGTGAGAAATTAATTTTAAAAAAAAGTTGAGGGTTTATGGGCTTTGGAGTGTTTAGGGTGTTTGCGGATTTCGAGGCGGAACGGTGGAGGGTAAATGAAGGGTAGGTATCCCAAGTCTCACATTTTTATTTTTTTAAATTTTTCTGAGATTTTTGTAATCATTGATTTGATCAAAAATGCCACGTGTTGGCAAATCGGGCTTTTTGGGCCCGTTGAAGGATTTTATCGATTTTTGGATGTAAGCGTGGAGCGGTAAAGGTTGGGATAACATAGGATGGGTCCGATCCCTTTGGTGGGTCCCTTAGACCCTTTGGTGGTCTTAGGGGCCTTGGTTCAATTAAATTGCCACTTTATAACTTTTCGGGCATTTGAGGCCCGTTGGCCTATTTTGTTGGAAAACCAATATTTGAATGGAGCGGAGCATGCTGAGCTTTTTGGTGGACCTACTAACCCATTGAGAGGTGTTAGAGGCTT
The DNA here is from genome assembly GCF_017979445.1 of Akebia trifoliata. Taxonomy (NCBI): domain Eukaryota; kingdom Viridiplantae; phylum Streptophyta; class Magnoliopsida; order Ranunculales; family Lardizabalaceae; genus Akebia; species Akebia trifoliata. Next base: position 9,423,574 of record NC_141386.1, on the reverse strand, counting down.
TGATTTGTCAAAAATGTCAAATTTTAATGCTTCGGGCCTTCGAGGCCCGTTGGCCAATTTTTTCAGAAAATCACTGTTTTTGGGCCCTTTCGAGTGAGGGCCCGTTCAAATTGGGGTATCTACAATGCTATGTGCACTACTCCATTTTACCTAAGGGAGGATAAAAATAAATTAAAACATCTACCTAGTGAACTAGGGGTGCCCCATTGGGCTTACAACTTGGGCTTTGAGGCCCGACATCAACTTATACAATTACAACCTTGTTTGGGGGTCGATGTAACATTGAAGATTTGTGTCCTAGCATTGACTAATCGGGCATATGCATGCGGCTAGTGGGTGGTTTTACGGTTACTCGATCTTCAAACCTCGATGCATACCGAAGTACACACGTTGTTGGTTGGTGATCGGGTTTGATGTGTTCATTCCCGACACTTGAAATAACGATCTTAAGCCATGGAACTACTAAGCATCGGAGCTAAGTATATTGAGGGTGGGGTGGCTCGAAAGTGGGGCTATGCTCTCAAGTGCACACATGCATTTTCATTCATTATTTTTCATCGACCCCCTTACAAATATGTAAATAAAACAACAAAAGTAAGTAAATATTACATTTCGGACATGTGAAAATAGAAAATAACAAGCAAACAACAAACAACAATGTTAGTAAACAAAGTTTTTTTTTTCTTTTTTTTTTTTCAAGAAGATCGAGTTATCACGAGGGGTGAACCATGTCTCCCCAGTGGAGTCACCAGCTGTAGATACGTGATTTTCGTCATTACGACGATCACATCTACTATGATTCGGAGTTGCCACCATTCATGTTGTAAGTGGGTGTGAATAGTCACCCGATGTACATTTTCCAAAAAATGACATTTTTGACATTTTAGTCACTCACGATGGATAGGGATTGATCAAACCTAGGGATTCGGACAACTGTCTCGATTAGAGAAAAGGGAAGGTGTTAGGCACCCTTTTCTCCCCGCCAAGTGGCGGTAACCTCAAAGAACTAGGTCATTTTGATTTAAAATAAATAATAAAAAAATGCCACGAGGGTGCATTTGTACCCTAGATAGGGATTTTATTTTTGACTTGATCATAGGGTCATTTCATTGATGAAAATAACCCTTATAAATCTTTAGCCTCGGGGTCCATTCATTCTAAATCATAAAATAAAATAAAGGGAAAAGGGGGTAATAGGAGAGGGAGGAAGAAAGGGTAGAGAAGAGAGGGGGTATGGAGTCTTGAACCCACCTTGAAGCTTTTTTTCTCTTCTTTCTTCTTCTTCTAGATCTTCTTGAGTTCTTAGTGAAGTGTGAGAATCAAATTACTTTTTAGAAGGTGATATGAAAGAGTAGTAGAGGTGAGTAGAGAAAATATTTTTTTCTTAATAAAACTTGGTAATCATTTTTCAAAGGAGGGGAGGGGTATTTATAGGTGTTGGGAGAGTATTTGGGGGTATAATAGGGTGAAAGGTTGAAATGATGGATAATGGCATTTGTTTTAAAAGGGAAATGTATGAAATTTAAAGTGGAGGTGAGGGTAATTGTGTAATGAGTGGAAATGAGTGAGGTTTAAATCCAAATGGGTTAGATCCTACCCAAATCCATTTGGGTAGAGTGTTTGGTGAGATGAGATGAGTGATGGTTGATGGAGAGAATGGGGGTGTAAGGTGTTAGGTGTTTAGTTGAGTGTTGGATTGATGGAAAGGGTAAGGTGTTTAGATTTGGAGGGATGGGTAGTGTAAGAGATTGGTTGGTTGGATTTTAGAAAAATAAATGAGGGAATGACATGTGGCATATGTGATGAGAAAGTGTGGTAATGAGATTGGTTGATTGGTTGATGGGGGTTGTTTGATTAGAGCGAAGGGTATGTGTTAGTTGGTTGATGATGAGGGAAGTATGGGTTGAGGTGATTTTGTTGGAGTGTTTTAAGGGAAAGTGATGGGTTGAAATGTAAGAGATATAGGTGGTGATGTGACTGATTGATGATATTAGAGAATGGTGATGGATTAGGGTATGGGTTGAGGTGTGGGTGGTTGATGATGTTAGAAAATGGGGATAGGTTAGGTTAGGTTAGGGTAGGGTATGGGTTGAGGTAATTTTGGAGGAAAGGTGATGTGTTTGGTTGATATTTTTAGAGAATAATGATGGAGGTAGGTGATTAGATGAAGGAGGTGAAGGGTGGTGATGACATGTGTCATCTTTTGATGTTTGGGGAGGTGATTGGTTGATGTGGGTAATGGATAATGGGTTAAGGTTGTGGGTTGGATAATGAATTGGATATGGGTAGGATTTTATGGGCTTTGAGGTGTTGGGCTTGGGTTTTGGAAGTGGTTTTGGGTTTTAAGAATTTTTTGGGACTATTTTAGAAATGGTTTTGAGAAGGTAGGTTGGTTTTAGATTTTATATGATACGAGATTGATTTTTGGGTTAAGGATAAGTTGGAAATTAATTTAGAAAAGGGTTGAGGGCTTGTGGGCTTTGGAGTGTTTAGGGTATTTGCGGATTCGAAGATGGAGCGGTGGAGGGTAGATAAAGGGTAGGCATCCCAAGTCTCACATTTTTCCATTTTTATCTTTTTAGGATTTTTAGAAATTATTAGATAGATTGAAATGCCACGTGTTGGCGAATCGGGCTTTTTAGGCCCGTTGGAGAGTTTTTTCGATCGTTCGGTTTTTCTTGGATATAAAGGAGGTGTGGTGAGGTTGAACACGTATCGGATGGGTCACAATCCTTTTTGTAGGTCCCTTAGACCATTGGGTGGTCTTAGGGGCCTCGGTTCAATAAACAAGCCATTTTTCAGCAATTTGGGGCCCTAAAGCCCGTTGGCCAATTTTGTCGAAAAATCGATGTTTTAAATGGAGCGGGGTAGATGGGAGCATGCCCGATCTTTTGGTGGACCTAATAACCTGTTGAGAGGTTTTATAGGCTTCGATTTGACAAAAATGTCAGATTTTAATTATTCGGGCCTTCGAGGCCCGTTGGCCAATTTTATTGGAAAATTACTGCTTTTGGGCCCTTTCAAGTGAGGGCCCGTTCAAATTGGGGTGTTTACATGGTTCATGTAGTATTTCTCCCCTAGGTGGTTGAGGTCGTGGTCTCCAATCTTCATATTTCTGATCTCCTCGTCCTTCCTAGTGGTGGATGCTACATATCTCCTAAGTTTTCCATCTTTGATCATATCTTGTATGATATGTCGTAACCTGTAGTAATCTTTGGTCGGGTGATCTTCTACTCTGTGATACTCACAATACGGCTTTCCCATTTTTCCCGATAATCACGAGGTGGTTGTACAAAACTAGGATCATTGCGAATGTGTCTTAATATCACGGATAATTTTTTGTTGAAAGGTATGTACACCCGCCCTATTTTTCACCTCGATTGTTCTTTTTGTTCCCGATGTCTTTTCCTACCACCCATATTACTTGACTTGGCTGCGACTTTTGAGACCACAGGATCTGCCATACTAATGATGAATGTCTATGCTACTTGCCCCCTGCTCTTTAGTGACTCTTCCACCAAGATATACTTTTCGACTTTTGTGTAAAAGTCTTCAAGTCATGATTGGTTAGACTTAATCAGTGACTCATGTAACCGGGTTCCAGGGACAATCACCGCTATATAAGCCGCACAAGCAGTTGCCTTATCCATATACTCAGTAGCTAGCATTTTCGTTCGGAAATGAGTCATAAAAGACCGGATACTCTTGCTGACCTCTTCCCGCAGATGGAAAAGTATGTTCACTCTGATTTTCATTTTCGTACATGGACGAACTGTCCGATAAATGCTTCTTCAAGCTCAAAAAAATTTGTTATTGGTCCTGTGGGAAGTCCTTGAAACCAAGACATAGCTCATTGCCTCAAAGTTGACGGGAAGAGCTTGCAGAGTAATGAATCATCGTTCTGGTACAAGACCATTTGACTTTTGTAGTAAAGGATGTGATCCATAAGATCCCTTGTTACATCATTTGTTTCAAACTTTGGTGGATGGAATGCCTCGGGGGGTAGGATCCCATTATTTTTAGTGAGAATGGTATCCCCTTGAGTTCTCGAATTGCATTCCGAGCTCACTGTCTCGGATTCCTTCCTCAAATGATTTCCACATCTTTCCTCCATAGCATTTCTTCTACTTCTTCCCTTGTCATTGGGTTCCAAGCATCTGAACTTCCCTGTTGTGTTATGATAGCTGTCGAGTCAATAGTGCGTTCATCCTCGGTCTGTTTTGCTATGCGGGGTAAAAGTCTCTGTCCACCTTCCCTTGCCAGATCTCATCCTATTTCAGTCCCTCACCCAGCATTTATTTGAGTTTTTCGTTTTTTCTCCTTATTATTGTGATCTTGTCGTTTTGCTTCTCTAATCCCTTACGCATTTTTTTCTCATTTCTATTAGAAAATGATGCAGCGCCATTATTAGATCTTGCGGCACTGGAGGTAGGTCCATTGGTAAGGAAGTTGCTGGCTCTCCACGTCCTTTACCTCTCGTTCTCACCATGTTGGTCATTTTTCTCTTTGTAACGATTCCCATAGACGACGCTAAATTGTGGATGCGAAATTTGCTCCACCTCGAGATCTTCCCTGATGTAAGTCTTCTCCTTTTTCTGTGCTTGTGGGAGAGCTTGCAACAAAACCACTTCGACACCCAAGTTAGAATTTCTAGTGGTAGTACAATAGAGTATTCTAATAGAAGACCCTTAGATCTTCCTAAATTTTCTCCCTGATTCTCACTAAGTAGTTGCTCCTACTTAGCAATTTGCCTCGATTTCCATGGTAGCAGTTACACTTAACCTCTTAGTTATGGAAACAGTTACACCTAACGTCCCAGATTTTACCGGATTTGCTCCAACCTCCACACCAATGTAGCTTGGAAAATCGGTTTTAACGTTGGTCGGATGATCAGTTGGCTTATCACATAATTCAGTTTTTCGTTACAATTCCTTGAAATTGGCACATGTCACTTGTTTGAGAAATATCCTCCACACTATGCATTCAGTTTGAATACACAAAGTATCTCAAATATGAATAATGATGAATGCATGCCGTTGGTACGTGGTTGGGTATGCGGTCGATGTGACAAGAACACAAAACCGCTAATATTTTTTCTATGTATCCCGATGAAAAAGATCTATGATTTATGCCCTTGCCACATCAGCCAAGTACACAAACTGCGTGCATTCATCACAATTCCTCAAATATCCACCAAATTATAAAGGAGCTAGGACTCCCATAAAAGTTACAAGAAATTTTGCACTAAAATAAATTTCTTTATAATACAATTCTTTAATAATTTCAAGTTAGGGTATGTTTGATTGCACATGAAAATTCATTTTTCATGGAATTTGAAATCCTTGGAAAAATGGTATGGAATTTGGATTTTCAGAGAAAAAATTTATCTCCGTTTGATTGCACATTGGAAAATACATTTATTTTTCAAATTCATTGTTTGATTGCAAGTTGAAAAATGAGAACATTTTCCAATTTCACTATTTATTGTGATTTTTAGTTATTAAATAAAATGAATCCTACACAATAAAAAGTCTATCTAAAAAAAAAATTCACTGCAAAAATTACAATATATAACATTGATGTGGTATAGAATTTGCAAACATGATGAATTACTCATACATCATGATTAATACAAAATAAATATACCCGAAAAAAAAATATGTAAGACATATCCCCCAAAAAATGCAACATATAACCATTGCAAATAAATATGATTTTTTGTACTATAGTAAATACATCTCCCCAAAAAATATGACATCCAACAACCTAAATACCATCTGACTTTCCTAAGCGCCTAAATAACCAATCCATCTTCATGTCACTTGTCAAGCTAAAGAATGTGTGTTTCTTCTTGGCGCTTACCCAAGTAGTCAATTGCTTCTAACATGATTTCTTGAGAGATATCAGGAACTTCATTGAGTTCCTTTTGTAATTTAGTTGTGTTAGGTCTCTCAATTGTCGTGACCATACGTAAGGCTGTGGAGGCAAATATAGAGATCATTGCATCACTAGATTCTTCAGAATGACACTTTCATTTTCTCTTAGAAGATGAATTTTCATGAAAAAGCACCGATGAAGATCCTGCTTGTTGTGTAGGTATGTCACCTTGTCCAATTGCTTCTTGCACCTCATTGTCTATTTCATTAAGATTTAACACAAAGAAAAAAAAATAAAAAAATACATTGAAAGTTTAATATGCAATTTTCAAAATAATTTAATCATATTTTCTCATGAATAACTTTAGCATTGAAAGTGAATGGTTATTTGCGTGTGAATATGTGTTTTTGAATTGGAAATGTTATTAAACATTACCTAAACTTAATATTGTTTGGAGTCATAACTATTCATAATACAACATCCATTTCATATCAATATGAGTACCACCCAACAATCTGGACTCTTGAAAGAACATTCTCTTCAAGAGGACAACAACATTACTTACAGCCTACCAAGTACAGTCAAATGAATGAAATAAAAAATTAGATTAAAAGGAAGTTTGTTATGTAAAATAGATTCATATGCATACCACTACAAAATCCTACAATGAGAACGCATAAATCAAAGAAGATTCTTACCTATCTCTTCAATTGAAGACATTTCTAGTTCAGTTTCTATTTCAGTTGTACATCATTCTCCATTTGCTTGATAATTCTGCATTTTTTGGATGTTTCTAATAAGAAAAGACAAAAAAAAATAATCAGAATAATAATATGTATGAAAAAAAATGTCTTAAAGTTTAATATTTTAAAAACATACCTCTATATACTCTTTCCATGCCTTATCATTTGTCGTCACTAATTAAGTATTCTTATCCTATCCAAAATCACTTTGTGAGATCACCTCCTTTGCCTTGAGATATCTCTTTCTAAGTGTCTTGCATTTGCATCGTACATTTTGTGCATTTATTCTTTATCCAACTTTTTACGAAGGACAAACAAATATTGTTTATGACTTTCATATTTCATCCATTGTCAGTTTTTTGTTCTAAGGCATATTCTTCCAACAATACTTCAAGGAGAATTTTATCCATAGGTAAATCCCATGTCAAATATGATTTATCTTTTGGTTGCTTCTCCTTTTGTTACTTGCCTTTTTTAGACGAAGATTCCATTCCTATGATAATTAAATTCATACATATTCAATCACAAATAAAAATATTAAAATTTTAAAAATGAATAAAAAGATTAGCTAAAGCTGAAAGGCAAAGTAGATATGATAGAAAAGCTATCAGTTATAAAGGTTAGTCATTTTCAAGTAATATTCAATTTTCAAGAAAGAGAACACTATTATAATTCCAATATTGTAAGAAACAAGATCCTACATATTATCAAAGAAAAGCTTAAAACCTCAATCATATTCATTACATACAAGTTTCCATCTTTATAGAAAATCTTTAAAAGAAAAACATTGAATTTGAAGGATTTACAATAAAAAGCAAAGCAAAACAAAACATAACAAAACAAAAAACAAAAAGAATAATAACTATGGATGACATTGATCATATTTTGCCCACATGACTTCAGCTAATGCTTCTCTTTTTGTTATCTACGCCGGAGTAGCAACAATAACTATATGGTCTTCTTGTTCGGGCATGTCATCATGTTCTTCATCCTCTAGTTATATCTGATCACCCTGGCATATGTCCTCCGGGTCAAAATCCCTAATGTAATTATGGATAACACAACGTGCAAAGATAACCCTAGTTTATATTTTGATGTCAAAAAAGGGTGCAGATTTCTAGTATGCAAATCATTTCTTTAGAAGATCAATTGTTCTCTCGATTACATTCTACAATGAAGAATGACGATAATTATAGAGTTCTTTTGCATTTGACGGAAGGCACTCACGATAGTCATTTAAAGGATATCAAGCACCATGAAAAGGTATAAGAAAATCAGGAACATTTGTGAACCCAGCATTTGCAAGATAATATTTACCTATATTGCAAATTTATAAAATAAAACTACATGCCAATCATGTTTGCATGTCATCATATTAAGAAATAATATAATATAATAATTCAAATATTATACTCACCAAGTGGCATAGTGAGTCTATCAATCCTAGGTCTAATTGTATATCTTAATAAGCGGCCATCATGTGATGATCCTTCCCAACCAGCGAGCATATATGTGAATTTCATATCAAAAGTACATGTGACCTAGACATTCTGACGAATATCTCATTTTCTATTACGGTACTTAGGTTGTTCATCCATAGGAAATGTTGCATGAATGTATGTACCGTCTATAGCTCGTACAACATCTTAGATTAAATCAAAATGACATGATTATATCACATCATCGATACACATTTATTTGCAAGCATGGCCGACTTTATAATTATCTCAAAGTAATGATACCAATTTCTAATATTATTGTTGTCTCTAGGAGAATTTGTTTGTTTTACTACCTTGATGACCTCCTTGTACATACTAATAAATGATTTTAAGACAACATGAAAATAACAACTTACTATTTGAGAAGATCGTATAAAAAAAAAATTTGCTCGTCGATTCCTAAATCATGCTTAATTGTTAATAGGAACATAGAGACTTGCTTTTCGACTTTTACTGATCGATGATCAACCAATCCATGCATCCTTAAATGGCTACACAATCTATGATATGCAACTCTATTCATTCGAAGTTGCTCATGATAATGCTTGTCACTTTAGTTGTATAACATATTCAAAATCTATCTTTTTTCATAATCTTTATTTATTATGGGTGCTCTAGGTAGAGATTGCTTACATCGAAGATATGTTAAGATCACATATGTATTGAATATCAATGTCATGACCGTAATCCTATTCTTTTCTTGTGTAGTCAACATCATATCAATCAAGCATTTAAACAATAAACGTAGGAAGGGCATAATCATATATGAATAGGAGATGACTCAGCTTCTATTATCACCCTAACATTTTCTTATTACACCTCATTTACTTATTTTCTTTATTTTTAGTTGAGTGTAATAAGTAAAAGTTAAAGCACCAATAGTAACTCTCTTATATATAACAAGAAGAAGCATTATTCCAAAAGTGTGAAGTTTGACGTTATCAACATAACTTTAAATTTAGGCTTTTTCACCATTAAAACAGTACAAAAAATTTAGCTTTTGAATTACCACACCCATTCCAATAAAATCGACTTTTTTTACCAAGTAAAATTTGTAAATAGTCTTAAACATTTCAATTTCAAACCACTAAATTAACTCACATAAATTCAATTTCTTACAACCCAAAGCAGACAACAAAAGTAGTTGGGTGCACTATTAAATCAGTCTGAAAATTTTGATTTGTGATTAACAAAATTAGGTTTTTACACCATCAAAATAATCTAAAAATTTTGAGATTTATACTACCAAAATAGTCCTAGAAAATCTGGTTTTTATAGTATGAAAATCTGCCATAAAGATCTATTTTATAACATTAAAACAATCCCCAAAAATCTAATTTTTGATGTATGAATGAGTCCTTATATATGCAGATTTTTATTACACCAAAATTATTCGAAAATCCAACTTTATAGCACCCAAAATCAGTCCCCAAAAATATGTTTTATGTCGTCAAAACGGTCCTAAAAAATTCAATTTTTTCTTCCATTATCATAGTAACCCCCAACCATTTTTACAGCATTACAGCCAGTCCCATAAACTTTTTCGTAGCACTAAAAATAATCACAAAATCCAAAAAAAAATTGGCATCCAAAACTAAGGCAAAACAATCACAATATCCAAAATAAATATCTAATTTGTGATTACCAAAACAATCTAACAAAATCAGGTTTTTACATCATCAAAATAATCCCAAAAATTTGAGATTCATGCCACCAAAACAGTCCAAAAAAAGATAATTTTTATAATATGAAAACCTGTCCCAAAGATCTGTTTTATAACATTAAAGCAGTCCCCAAAAATTTAATTTTTGATATATGAATGAGTCCTTAGATATTTAAATTTTTATTACATCAAAATTATTCGAAAATCCAACTTTATAGCACCCAAAATTAATCCCAAAAAATTTGTTTTATGTTGTCAAACGGTCCTAAAAAATTCAATTTTTTTTTTCTTTTTGCATTATCATAGCAACCCCCAAAACCATTTTTATAACTTTACAACCAATCCCCAAAACTTACTTCATAGCAATTAAAACAATCACAAAATTCAAAATAAAAAATCTAGTTTGTGATTACCAAAGCAATCTAACAAAATCAGGTTTTATACACTATCAAAATAATCCCAAAAATCTGAGATTCTTGCCACCAAAACAATCCCAAAAAAGTTGATGTTTATAGTATGAAAACCTTCCCTAACGATCTGTTTTATAATATTAAAACAGACCCCAAAAATCTAATTTTTGATGTATGAATGAGTCCTTATAAATTCAGATTTTTATTATACCAAAATTGTTTGAAATCCGACTTTATAGCACCCAAAACCAATGCCCAAAAATCTATTTTATATTATCAAAACGGTCCTAAAAAATTCAATTGTGATTTTTTAAATGGTATCTCGAGGAAAGAAATCTATGATTACTTGTGCATGGCCACTTCAGTGTAATATTGAACAAAATGTCCATAAGTTAGTGTAGCATGACCATTATCCCTCATAGGCCATAGCTTTAGTTGGAGTGGGTTTCACAATTGTATTTTGTTATATTAATTAAAAAAAATTAGAGTAATTTAAATGAAATAAAAAAAAGTTCACATCATCAATTTGTATTAATTAAGAAAAGGAACAGTATTTTGTCTAAATTTTTCAAGGGTAAATCTGACATCACCAATTTCACAGCAAGGTATCACTGGAAGACCATAAATTGCTTCTAGAAAAAACTAGAAGAAGCAATAACCTTAAGTTCCGGTCACCATCCATGGTTAGAGTGCAAAACCGTGTGCGAGTTAACCAGTTAATGTGTGAGCATCTAGGCATCCACGGTTGGTTAGATTGCAAATCCGTGTGCGAGCAACCGGCAACTGGTTAATATTTCACACGTGTCGATTATAAATCAACTGACATTCCAAAAGAAGTTCCCCAAAAAAAGTAAAGCAGCAGACACGTCACCGACACAGTCACGTGCCTGTTACGGGACCTACAGCTAAAATGAGTTCTTCGCACACGGAGAGTTGACTTGTACCTAAGAGCTAAACATGTGGGTCCCACCTGCTATTTTAGAGTTTGTTTTCCATGCAACTCGTATGTAATAAACATTACCCATGTATATCATTCTCACCATCCCATCAAAAAACCACGTGGCATGGTTTTTATATGGCCCATCGATCCCTTATTATTCTTGAAAACGCTTGGAGGATTATCCAACAATTCTCTCTCTTTTTTTTTTTTTGTCAAATTAGTGATTTCTAACAATTTGAATTTGAGTATTTTTTATTTTATAAAGGACTTGAAATTCTAATTTTTTAAGCATCGTGGTGCTAATTTGATATCCAAAAAATCATCATTCAACGTGGCTTCACAATAAAAATATAGGAGAAATCACAATAAACCAAGTAAAAGTCGATTAAATGTTGAAGCAAAAATATAAAAGTCCATGTCCCTAAAGAATCAAAGAGAGAACAAAAATTATGAGTGGAGACAATGAGTATACTAATACTTTTGAAATTTAATATATATATACATATACCTATATGGGTTAGAAGTTTTGGAATGGGCTAATTTTTGATGAGGATGATCTCTACGGTTAGGAGATCATCCTCACCAAAAATCAGCCCATTCCAAAACTTCTAACCCCATGTTTACAAGTTGAAAAATCATGGATCGTCCATTTTTTATAAACCATTTATGATGGGGTTAGAAGTTTTGGAATGGGCTGATTTTTGGTGAGGATGATCTCCTCACCATAGAAATCATCTTCACCAAAAATCAGCTTATTCCAAAACTTCTAACTTATGTAGGACAAAACATGTTGGGTAAATGGTTGGGTGTCGAACGGGACCTTAATTTATATATATGGGGCGGTTCATGAGACATATGAAAAAACAATGATTTTTCAAAATATGGGTTAGAAGTTTTGGATTGAGTTGATTTTATTTTATTTTTCTTGGATGCAGGAAAGTGTTTTCTTTCTCAAACTTTACACTTGCATGGTCTTCATTAGGTTTAAAATAAGAGAGTTGTTATTGGCACCCCGACTTTTAATTATTACACAATAGAAGCTTTGTGTGTGTGTGTGTGTCTCTCTCTCTCTCTCTCTCACTGTCTCTCTCTCTTTTTGGGTTTAGAATTTTATATGAGCCGAATTGTATTTGTAAACAACTATTGAAATTGTTTGAATGAGTGCTATAATGTTTTGGAATGTTGAGATGATAATTTTGACTAATCTTGATAATGTTCCAAGAGTATGTTTTAATGGAGGAAAATATTTTTATTTTCCAAACTTAACATTTTCTTGGGCTTCATTAGGCTTAAAATAAGAGAGTAGTTATTGAAACCCCAATTTTTAGTTATTACACAATAGAAACTCTCTCTGTTTATTTTTTTGGTTAGATTTTTACATTTTTGGGTTTAAGATTTTATGTGAGCCCAAGTAGTATTTGTAAATAACTATTGAAATTGTTTGAACAAGCATTATAATGTTGAGATGATAATTTAAATCAAACCTTAATAATGTTTCAAGAGTGTTTTAATATTCAATTGGGGTGTGATAAACAATGCAAGAAATTGTTGTGTAATAATAAGAGCATTGTTATTTGCACCCCAACTTTTATTTATCACCCCAATTAAAAATAAAGAAAATTAGTGAAAGGTTGAAAACAAGTAAAAGTTGGGGTGTTAATAGAAGTTCTCTATCTTTTTTTTTTACTAGACTTCTATTTTTTGGGTTTAGGATTTTATATGAGCCTAATCATAATTGTAAACGACTATTGAAATTGTTTGAATAAGTGTTATAATGTTGATATGATAATTTGAATTGTGCTAATAAAAGTTCTCTATCTCTTTTTTTTTTTGCTTCATTTTTATTGTTTTTGGTTAAGGATTTTATATGACCTTAATCATAATTGTAAACAACTATTGAAATTGTTTGAACAAGTGTTATAATGTTAAGATGATAATTTGAATTGTGCCAATAAAAGCTCTCTGTCTCTTTTTTTTTTGCTACATTTTTATTGTTTTTAATTTAGGATTTTATCTGAGCCTAATCATAATTGTAAACAACTATTGAAATTGTTTGACCAAGTGTTATAAGAAATTGAGGTGTAATAATAAAAGAGCTGCTATTGGCAACCCAACTTTTATTTGTTACACCCTAATTGAAAATAAAGAAAATAAGCAAATGATTCAAAATAGGTAAAAGTTGGAGTGTCAATAGAAGCTCGCTCCCTTTCTTTAATTTTAATTTTATTAATTTTATTTTATTTTTTGTGTGCTAGATTTCAATTTTTTGGGTTTAGGATTTTATATGAGCCTAATCGTTTTTGTAAACAACTATCGAAGTTGTTCAAACGAGTGTTAATTTTGGATTTGATTGATTTACATACAAGAAATCAATATTTTGTTGAGCGCTACCCATATCTGTATATTTTGGATTTGATTAATTTTGATTACAAGAAATTAAGATTTTTTGGATAAATTCTGATCCATCTCAACCTAATATATTAAAATTACATATAAAATAAAATATACATCATAAATTAATATATTTTACTAATAAACCTCAAGAATGAAATAATGGGGAAAAAATGATGTAAAAATAGAAATAACTTTTGAAATGAAGGGGATTAAACAAGAAAAAAAAAGATCTATCAAGAAGACCCGTCCCCTTCCTTTTGTTTGAAAGAAAACGAGGATCCAGACAAAATAGATTAAATGGAAGAGATCTGAGTGAATGGAAAAATAAAAATGATGAATTCCACTTTCACATTAAAAATGTTTGTTATAAAAATAGTCCAATCTATGAAAATTATTATCTTGATGAAAATTAAAAGTTGGAAAAAGAACTTTTAAAACCCTTTGGTTTGAAAATCCTCGTGTAACTCTTCTTTTCAATAAAATAAAATGGAATTGTCGAATATGATATATAAAAATAAAATGCTCGATTTGAAAATGCTCTAATAAATGAAAACTCATGCTATATATATATGGATCCCGTTCACCATCCTACGCTTTACCAAACATGTTTTGTCCTACATGGGTTAGAAGTTTTCGAATAGGCTGATTTTTGGTGAGGATGATCTCTATGATGAGGAGATCATCCTCACCAAAAATCAGCCCATTCTAAAAATTTTAATCCCATAAAAAATGGTTTACAAAAAATTGACGGTCCACAATTTTTTAACTTGAAAACATAGGGCTAGAAATTTTGGAATGGGCTGATTTTTGGTAAGGAGGATCTTCTAATCGTAGAGATCATCCTCACCAAAAATAAGCTCATTCCAAAACTTCTAACCCATGTAGGACAAAACACGTTTGGTAAAGCGTAGGGTAAAGTGTAGGGTGTTGAACATTTCCATATATGGGTGACGTTCCTACAACCCCCATTACGACCCCCATCGCGACCCCCGATGTCAGCCGTTCGATTTGCACAGCATCTACGGTCCAGATCAACCATTCGATTATAAATTAACGAAAATTCGTTATTTGCAAACGCCTCCCCGTAAAAAAAAACAAAAAACAG